>NW_028262336.1:40096800-40400700 GCF_047370975.1 Nipponia nippon | reverse complement strand
AATCATTTCTATTTGTTACAGTCCTTTCCCTCAC
The DNA here is from genome assembly GCF_047370975.1 of Nipponia nippon. Classification (NCBI taxonomy): domain Eukaryota; kingdom Metazoa; phylum Chordata; class Aves; order Pelecaniformes; family Threskiornithidae; genus Nipponia; species Nipponia nippon. The sequence continues at coordinate 40,400,666 of NW_028262336.1, read as the reverse complement.
AGACAGTATTTTTAAGATTCTTAACCTATTTTGGATGCAGTGAATTGTGGTGTATATAACAGTTCTACTAGAAGATTTGTTTATGTTCAGTAGCTTCTCTGCACTGTTTAGATACAGCATATGAAAGACAAAAAAGCTTGGATTATATACATTTTCTGAGTCTGAATGCAAACCATTTATTGCTTTATGAACATAACATTGTCCAGGGAGTATCATAAATAATGTGTATGTCCTTGAGTCTTTTGATTTTGCATTTAGACTTTTGACAGAGTTGAAATAAGCATAAAATCGTACACAGTCATATATGGCTTCATCCATTGTGGACCTAGGGAGTCTCTTGCATACTGCTTTTTCCAGCAAAAACTTGAGAGTTAAGTAACCTCACCTACAAGAAATGAGTTTACAACATGTGCACTTTAGATGCCAGGATTGGTATATTTAGTTTCTCTTCCTTTTAAACTGCAAATTTCAGTCCTCATTCATGAGAGCAAATGCTAAGCAGGTTCTTTTTTTCTTTATTGTAATCTATATTAATCCCTGCTCTTCAGTCTCTGATGTCTTTTGAACAAAGACTTTGTTGTGTTTTGGTTTTGGTTTTCTTAATGGGAAAACACGGTCTAGTTGGAAATAAATTACAGTTCAAACTCCTTCAAACACAGAGCCACACAAACGTTGAGACTGATGCGGCCAAATGCAGACCAGCATCCACCTCTGACTAGTCACTCAAAGCTCCATTTTTAGCCTGTGGAGAGGAACAAGCACAGCTAGCTCAGGACCAATCATGCTTTGTAACTCTACATCTGAAGCAGTCTTCTGGGCTGCCTTCATAAACAAGTCTTCATAATCTCAGCCTAGAACAGGCATCTAATGTCAAATGAATAATTTCTTCGAAGTTTCCTTGAAGGGCTTATTTCTCTCCACTAACTAAATGGGAGCCTGAGGTGACTACCTTGGAGGTACAGCTGTATATTATAGACATCTGCAGTAAAATAAGGACCATCTCACCTCGTGCTCATTTACTGGATAGCGGCAGAGATTATCAAAAGGATTTAAGAGCAGGGTATGCCCAGATAACTTCCCCCTGCCATACAAATGCTTCCAGTGGTCTACAGTGAAAGGACTTCCTGCACCCCAGACACTGTGTACCAACCACCCTTGTGTTGTTTATGGGACTTCTCCCAGTTGTTTTTTAATTCCATCTATAATTTGGCTTCCAAAGCATTCCACGGCAATAAATTCCACATCTTAGTCATGTATGAGGGAGGGAAGGGGGATGAAAAAGAAAACTCAGCTCCCTCTGTTCTCAACCTGTTGCTCAGTTATTGGTTTTAAGAATCTCACCATTCTGTTGTGATGGGGAAAAGCAGACTCTACAAATCCTTGTGCACTAAAGGCAGGGAAGACTTCTCCCAGCATCCTCTGTGTGCACACACATTACTGCTTTCCATTCCCAGCAGTAGAAACACTTTATCACAGCTCTGTGCAGAATGATAATAAAATTTCATTTGGGAATTCTCCATTAAATGCTGCTCTATACCGTAAATTAGGTTCTCTTGTTAAACAGCTAATTTGTAGTATTGAGTCACTATGTCCTGAAGGCAGCAGCACCTGAAAGCTTATAAAATTGACTGAAATGTGAAAGATAGAAATAAATAGTATGAAAGTCAGCCTAAACCAGACAGAATTTCCACTGCTAGATTTTTAAAAGTACCTCCATTACTCACACTTCATTAAGTGCACATTCCAATCATGTCCCCACAATTCAGTCAACAGGGTGAGAATACTGTGTGTGCATGTACCCCTTCAGCACAGACGGCCAATGACTATATTCTTGTTTCATCGGAATGTTTCTCAGTACACAGTTCATTTGTTTTAGCTTATTTTTTTTCCCTCGAGTTTGTGTGGTCAGATGAAATTCAGCCTTTTTGCATTGTTTGGATGGACAGGTCTACAGTCTAATACAATATCCAGCAAAGAACGCCAGGGAAGCTCCTTCCTAACATAAATTGTTGCAAGCAAGTCCTTCATTAAAGACTGAAAAGATCCTGTGAAACTTTCTTACTTCAAGAAACCCAACCTTTTCCAGTGGAAAACTGTTCTGCCAGAATATTTTAAACCACTTTTACAATATAATGCAATTCACTCTGTATGTGTGGGATTCATTACAACAGGGATTAAAATGACGGCTTAGTGTCATGTGAAGCATGCAGCTGGGGATTTGAGATCGAGTTCAGTTGCTGGACACTAGGCCAGCTGAATTGTACTTACTGCTGAGCTACAGTAATACATATAGCTTTGGAATAAAGGGGCATGAGGATTAAGGGCTATCCTTCAGAGAGACTTAATAATGCAGAGATCTTATCACACAAGAAAACTAAAACCAGACTTACTGGGAAATTTATAAGAGTAGTGGAGAAATGGCAAAGCAGAAATAAAAAGTAAAAATTCTTAATCATCATAAAAGCCCATTACGCTCATACAGCATAGACATTACACAAATGATAAGCAGGTGTTTTTAGGTAGACTAAATTCTAAATGATTGCACTGTTATGCGATGTAAAGGGTTAAACTGCACCACAGGAAAATATTTGTAGAATTGACATGATAAAACCCCTAAAATTACATTTCAAACTTTAAAAGCCACAATATTGAGGTCCTCACACAGGAAATACAGAGGAATATTCTCAGAGGATGTGAATAATTCATGGCTTCTGAAGCACACACGAGACAGATGATCGGAGAACAACGAGGTATCCAGGTGTGCTCCTGCCAAGTGCAGTGACATGAGTACAATATAAATCGGCTGGAGAAAAGCATATGTTCATCTCCATCCCACCAAGACAAACTGTGAACTGGCTTCCAGAAGACGTGTACCTGTTTTAACATCAAAAGAATGAAAAGCCTGGAGAAGGAGACGGGCTATTAAAATACCTTAAACGTTCACAGAAAATAAATGCTCCCTGGCTTTAGCATATATTAGAATTGATCTTAAGGGTAAAAATAAAAAACAACCTAAACCATACCCGCTCCTGTTCCTTCAGTTTCCAATATTTCCCGTTTCTCCCGTTTCCTCTCCCTGATAGGTACTTTGAGTGACATATTTTTCACAAGTGTGGTAGTAACTCTTTTATCAGGAAAATAACTGTCTTTGTTACAGTGCTTGATCGTTGTTCCTCATGGTGAGGGTTTAAGTATAAATTCAGTTTCCTATTGGAAAATAATGCAATTGAAGCTTACATAAATTTCAGGATCTCTTTTAATGAGAAATACTAACGTGCAAAAATACATTCCAGGGTGATACAACTGGCAGGTGGATGTGAAGCTCAAAATAGGTAGCCCTTACTACGTGCCTTGCAGATTGTACCCTGCCTTTTCAGTCCAGAGTAACAGTAAGACAGGTGTGTCGAACACGTAAAATATTGAACCTGCCCAGTGTTCAGCATCTGTCAGGGTGTCTACTTCACCCTGAATGATTCCCCTCCCACTTGCCTCTCTAAAACACCTCCTGTCTTTGCCAGCTCCTGAACGTGGAAGCCAGTATAAAAGCTAAGCTTCACAAGTAACAGGGCTTGTTTTGATCTCCTCGGAGACATTTTTATGCTTGGAAATACTCTAGCATAAGTACAACATATGTCAAACCCTTAAAATGAACAAAACCACCAATTCAGCAGATTCTGTCTGCAAATTAGGTCTGGAGATAGGAGAGAATGTGTAATTATTACTATGAATTTCCAAGAGAGCTTATTTTGGATTTTTTTTTTTTTTTGGTACATTCACATGCTTGTCTAAAACTGTTCCACATAATTTCATCCACTGCATAGGAGACATTTTACAGCTAACCAGTTGAAATAAATGAACATGCTATAGATTCCCCTCAAAACTTGATGCCTCTGGCAACTTGAAGACACAAAATACGGCAATCCAACTCTTTTGTGAAGAGGCATATAAGAAAGAGCAGAAAAAAAGCACTAATTCAAGTAAAATGTTCATTCATAAGTTTATATTGTCAATGTGATTAGATATACTAGAGATATACAGTCTTTATGTACACACAAACACACCCATAGCTAATATGCACAGACATATATATATACAAACTAAAAAAAAAATCATCTTTGCTAGTATTATTTTATTCAGTTCATTACTAATAACATGTAATTAACAATATTGAGTCAACTGACCTTTTGACATTTTTTTACCAAATTAATCTTGGAAGAACAGATGTTTATAAAATCTCCTCTGAAACAATGCAGTATCTTCATATTTACAACTAAAGACATTTTTACAACTGGTGATGAATGCTCACATTTATTAAAAAGTATTTTCATTACTCCTTTTACCAAGTAAGCCTGATTAGACAGCACTGTGTAGTAACCAAAGTCCTATTTCCCTTTTGCTCCTAAATTGGTTTCCTTCCTTCTTCAGATCTCAGAAGAAATCCCAGTTGAACAGCGTCTCTGCACCAAGCCAACAGAGAGGACCACAATACAATTAAAACCATGACTCTTTTTGCATCTGCTGTATGCTCAGAGAGCCTGCACTTGGGCTGCTAGCATATGCTGGCACATCTTAATTCTTATTGCTAGCCACATCAACTAGAGGACTGTACGAGCACTTCAGCATATGCCAAAACCACATTTCCATTTTGCTTTGTGGTTGCACATGCCAGTGTGGGTAATAGGGCCTCAGCTGGGGGTCTGGTGCTGCTGAGGAGAGATACCCTCACCTCAGCCAACTCTGGCTGTGGGCTGGCTGGGGTCTGTCCCACCCAGGCAGACCTTTCCCTAAGGAATGGCAAAACGCAGATGGATGACCAGGCTCACACTGTCTTAGCTCCTCCATAAGTCTACAGAAACATTATCATTGGGTTGTGGAAGTTAAACTTGTATGTCTGTGATTTAAAATAAAGTCATTATTCAAAATTTACAGCTAAAGTTTCTTGAAAGACAAGTGTGAAGACTGTGGGCCTGATGTCTGTTATGAAATCTGTTGCTGAAAATGCATTAGTTTCCCCATCATAAGTTTGATTTTCCTGGATGCCCCTTTCCCCTTCAACCACAGCAGCTGTTCTTTTTGAAAATTACCCTGTATGACATAGATCAACAGGTTTTACTTGGCTGAAGGAAGAAGAAAAAAGGAGAAAGAAGAGGAGTTGTCTACCAAAAAATCTGAAATTGAGAGCCAGCAGGCACAAGCTGGAACCCAGGGGATTCCAGTTAGATGTTATAAAAAAACCAGTATTCAACGTAAGGGTAGTCAAACACTGGCACAGGGATCTCCATCACTGAAGATGAAGACGACTCAACAGAAGTTTAGTGGGCAAGAAGGCCCTGGAGCCCCATCTCAGCAGCCATGCTGGTTTTAGACCAGATGACCTCAAGAGGCCTCTTCCAACCTAAATCATTCCACGACTCCAGCTTTCTAATATTTGAAAATGGTCTTTCCAGTGATTAAAAGCATAACAGGAAACTGAACAATAAAAACATTCTAAAATATAATGGAAACTAATGAAAATTTAAGACACAGTATTCACTTCCTGACAACCAACAGCTCTTCTATGAGTCATTTCTTACCTTACAGTTTTCACATGATTTTACAAAAACTTCTGCCTGAGGGAAGAAGAGGGGCAGAATTTGACTGCAGGACAATTTGCTGTATAATGAAATCATACTGCAACAGGTGTTTATAACTAAATAATGACCAATCATGCAACTGCACATACAGTTTGTTTTACGTATCTCTAAATATAATCTCCTAGTTGCCCACAACACTGACATTAACAGACATAAAATACCAGTCGTATTGCCAATCTGTATGATATCAGGCCTTTGTCATACAGTCTGCTTGGACAATTAATTATCCAAAATAATCTTGAAGAATATATCACACTGTGCTACATTATGATATATTTTTATTTAATTTTAGTTTATGATTACTACATATGACTTTTCTGAGAATAATCATACTGTCCAGCCTGAATACATAAATTAGAAGCCCAACTCATCTTCACATTAAACAGGTTGTAAAGGGGATAATTCAAACTATATCTCAGCTATGGGGACTAAGAAATATTTCCCAAGCCTGGAGTCCCTTTGAGCATCCTAAGTAGATCTCAACTCTATCTGAGAGTAAGACCCAAGAGTGTATCACCTCCCTCTTTCCTGAAATACATCCATCTTTCCAGGAGGAAGGAGCCAGGATGCCTGGCCTTGTGGGGACCACCATGAACACAAGGCAGCTGGATGCCTGGTCTGCATGGCTAGGGAGTCAGAAGACCACAGCCTACTGAGTCATGCCGTCTCACAAACCTGTTGCTTCTTTTAGATGCAGGCTCGGGATGGAAAGTCTTCCCCTCCATTAACTGCATAGGGAGCCCAGTATCCCAATCTAGGCATTTAAATAATGTCTGAAGCTGGATGATATAAATTCCTCTCTGATCCCTTTATTCATACCCACAAATGCACCCATTGTTGCTCATTAGCTGTAATTTGAGAGCCAAGTTTCCGAACAGAGCACATGAGAGTGTAAATTGCCTAGAAATTTTGCGCTTCCCTGAATAGTTGCATATGCAGTTATTGTTCATCAACCTCATCGACCACAGCACCTGCATACAAAATCGTAACCAAGACCACAGGAGATGCCACACTGAATCCTGCACAGACATTTTCATCCATAGGGTTTCGTATTCAAAAACCTTGTACAGCGAGCAAGGACAAGGCTTAGCCTGAGATTAACTTCTATTAAGGCTTTTTGGCTTATTTCTCACACATAGCATAGTTATCAGATATAGGCTCAGTGACCATTATAAAAGCCGTCACCAGAAGAGATCATTAAAAAAAAATAACTTCCCATCTATTTAAATTTGTATTCTGGTTGCTGGACTTGTGTATAGAAAGTAACATTTTACACAATAATTATCACAAATTAAATAGTGATATAAAACTGTAAAAGTAAAAAGAAAAATCCTACTCAGTCTTCACCCAAATAGTCCTAATAAAAAGGGACTGATTTTCTTTCCACTCTTCTTTTTAAAAAAATATGCTGTATGAAAGTTCAATCCTTTTCCTCTAATTCTCTCTCAAGAGGGAGTTCCCATTTGACCCAGCTGTCTGTGCATGGAAAATTTATTAACTGTCATGGTTTGCTTTATTTAGAATAAAAAGAATATCTGTTTGCCATTATTACTGCAGGGAGCAGAAGGCAATACTAGGTCAGATCAACACAATGCTTAAAGGTTCCTTTGTCCTTCTTATGACCTCCTGCTACCTAAACTGCATATCAAAAGTCAAAATAATCCAAAAAGAGATGCAATATCAAAATAGTATCACTACTTAAAGAAATATTTATCAAAGAGTTTATTGTCAACTGACATAACACACCATTTTAATTGCTAAACCCTATACAATTTACATTGTCTAGCAATGGAAAATGATGCTTCCCAATGTCTCAATAAAGCATGAGTTTAACACAACATTTACGAGTTGTAGACAGATCTGTCTTTATTTTAAAATCACATTTAAATTTTTTACTAAGTATTTCTCAGATACTTTCTTAATAAAGTTCTTTATTCCTGCACACTTTTTGTTAATGTGAAAAGTGAAATTAAAACCACTGAACTGACTATAAGTAATGCTCACTTTAGGAAGCCATTATTAAAGGAAAAAGAAAATTCTTCTGGTACACATATTATCTCTTTTCCCATAGGCAAATGATTCATTTTGATAACATGGTTAAAATTTTGCATTGCTATTGGATTAATAAAATGAGGAATTTGAATTTATATTTTATTTCATGGCCACAACTTCACACACAATTAATTTGGCTTCAGAACAAAAGAAATTTTCATGTGAGACATTTTGAAAAGAGAATTGGTCCAAGTCCGATAGGTTGTCACTTTTTGTGTTTTATTTTCTGGAGACTGATGCTTTCCAAATTGCAAATGCCTTGAGCACACAGGGCGGTGTAGAAGGGAGTGAAAAGTCGTAAGGACTTACTTGGACTTTTTTGGTAGCATTTACCATGATTTGGAGAACAGAACTTATGCAGAAAAGGGGCTATAGGGTTTTTTGTTTGGTTGGTTTATTTTACTTAAAAATTAATGGAAATTTGGCCCCATTTAACTTAGTGGCTACCTTGCTGCTGACTTCCTGATATTTGTCACTGACTTCAAGAGGGGCTTTTTTTTCTGTGTTGGTATTTTACAGGTTCAGTGCTGCCATCCTTCCTCTGATCCAGGAAACACTAGTCACTTGCAACCTGAGTCAGATTCAAAAAGACAGCTGTGAGCTCAAGTTCATGCAAATGTAATTACTAAATATTCCACAGCATCATCTGAAAGGAAGACAACATCTTGTCTAGGCAAAATCCAATCTTTATAAGACATACCAGGCTGATGACAGTAAACAAACATGGAGGCCGTGTGAGTCCACTACATTGCTATGCCAATTTATATCAAGCCTGACGTCAGCATGTCACCTGTGAGGGCAAGGAAAGCTCTGGCTCCATCCTCGTTCTACTCATTTTCTGTGTGCTGCTTGCTGTCAGAAGGCATCCTGGTTAATGCCAGTAGAAAACAGAGGTCTAGTTACACGAACTTGTTTACTAGGAAATGGAGATTTTTACTACATATAAACCTCAATTCAAGAAAAATAATAGGTTCATATAGAAGTACAATGGGGACATACTGTGCTAGGTATACTGCATTGTGTTTAATGTAAGAAAAACACCTCTGAAATGCATGCGCTCCTATAAGGGGAGGCTACCTGAGTACTATATCCACTCAGCATCAATGATGTTTACAAGAAAATAAGACATAAAACCAAGGACAGAGGCAATAAACTCTTTCAGAAAGTTTCCAAGCCTATGTTTAACCCATATGACCTGTTCCAGTTACTGTGCTGGGTGGAGGTAAAGCTTGATAAGAGGCATGGGAAAGAAGGTGGAAAGCACTGCATGGTGCTCCATCACTACCTTCAGGGCATCATGAAACCTGCTGTTTATAGTCTATTCACCATAATGGCATAAAGTGCAATTCTGGGATGACCTCTTCAGAAACCAATAGAATACTGGAGATGTTCCTGGAGACATGATCTGAATGCTACACTGACACGTGAAGAAGGAAACTGTGACAGCCATGGATGCTGTCTATACTCTCAGATGCCAGAGTCGACCCTCCAGGACTCCAAGGACTAACCTTGTTTTTTTCTCTGGCTTTTGGAGTTAACAGGGTGAAAGCAAAATCAAATTCTTCACTTGTGTCTAATTGTAGCCCAGATACAATGGGTCCCATTGTATGTATGTCTTACAGATTTCTAAAGCATTTTACATCACTAACATTTTTTTTAACAAAAAGTTTATGTTGAGCAAATATAGTCATCACATGTCTTTGTCTCTCTTGCCATATACAAAAAATGCCACCAGTTCCTCACGCCCTACACAGGAGAACAGGAAAAGCCATAATTTCATCTTCAAATAAGAAAATTTAAGAACAGCACTTATGGGAAGAAAAAAAGAAAAAGTTTAAAATTTTCAAATTGAAAAAAATAAAAGTTTAAAATTAATATTGAGGATTTTTAAAAATCTTATTCATATTTCTTGTACACTCTAGACTGAGCACCAGCTCTAATCCAATGCATGGTCCAACCAAAACTTTGTTACACGATAAAATTGTCTGAAGTCAACAAACATACCAGAGAGGGATAAGTCTGCCTAACCTTAAAACAAGATACATGTCACTGCAGGTAGCTAGATATGTCATTTTCATGAGCAAAACTTGAACTCACATCTTTGGATCCCTAGAAAAATAACAAATCTTGGATACTACTTCTAGAGTTTCTTCTCATTTATAAGCACAAGAAAAATTCTCTACAATCTAGTGTTATGTGAAATAATTATATTTTCTTGTTATACTTTTTACATATTATATTATGTCTGTAAAATACGGTATCTTGTAATTTATGAGCTCAAGATTTTATTTACATTTGTTTGCTTATATTTTATCCTAATAAAATCATCCAACCAAAGTACTGGAAATGTTCATACAAGTCTAGTTATTAAGAGACACTATCTCAAATAATACGATGTCAAAACTCATATTTGCAATTTCAATCAAAAAATGAAAGTCTTGCTTATGCACTGAATTAATGTTTCTATTCATCTACTGATTTTTAAAATAAGAGATGAAAAATGTTACTAATTACAAAGAAGCAATGCCCTAAGGTGGTTTCTTAGTTTAAAACTGTCCATTAAGACAAAATTATCATCTGGAACACTGGGGTTCTCAGATAGGGTGGAATTTCAGCCAGCAAAATGTGTCAAGATGACATTTCCCTTAGATTTTTCATGGGAATATTAAAAAAACAAGTGCTTCACGTTAAACTCTCCTACTTATGCTCCTGGATAGTATAAAACAAGTGGCAAAACCCCAGTGGTCTGAGGTTAAGAAATCCATCCCTAAGAAATTACAGTTTTAAATTTGCTAAAAATAAATAAGACAAATATACTAAAGGGTCTGTATTTCACATCTAGAAATAAACATATACACAAGATTAGCTAAAATAAAAGAGAATATTTCATCTTCTCTAGTCTCCTACCTTGATGGAAAATAAGCAATTCATTTAGCACGTGTAATAAATGTGTTTAATACCAATACGAAATATCAAAATGGGTCATGTTTTTGCTTTGTGTGTTGACACAGTAATTGGTCAATTATGTGTAATGGAGACTAATGCCTTTTACAGAAAAATACTTACATTCTCTGCATTAATAATAAAAAGATTTTTTTTTTTTCCTCCACGCACATCATGGAAGCCAAATAAGACAATAGCATGGAAAAAGCTTTGGAAAAGGGAAAAATCAGTCTTCTGTGATTTGCACCATCTAGGAGAATATTGTTTTTAGTTATTGCTTAAAATTGTGCAATGGGAATGGCCTGACAGACCAGGAAATATCAGCACATACGAAGTTACTGAGTCCGATCCATGGCTTTGGTACGACTCTGCCCCTTCAGGTGAGTCTTTCCACCACTCTCCTGTCTATCACAGACCTTGCCCTTCTCTTCACACCTTGCAGAATATACCAAACGTGAGCATTTAGTGGTAAATTAGCCAGTTCAAAATTATGACTGTAGGTTAGAATAGTTGCCTAAGCTCCCTCTATATTCAGGCAAGAAGGAAAGGTGCCTTTAGAGGACGATGTATCTCTCCCTTGGTATTTAAGATATAGGTGACACGGATCACCCTTTAGATCTGCCATTCTTTTTCCTCTGACCACAGTGGAAATGCACATGATTAATTTTTAGGTAGCCAAAATTAGGTGAAATTGATCTAACTACTAATATCTACCTTGAAATATATCTAGGCCAGATCTCAGTGTACAGTATGTCAGCCTGTAAAGGAATTAATTTTTACCAAATCTGGTTTGAATCAAATGAAGTTTCAGTGACATTGAATAAAAAAAAAAAAAAATCATTCATAGAGCACTATAAAAGTATCTCTGTGATAATAAAAAAGCTACTAAAAATGTCCTTTGCATTTAATTTTTAAAAAGACTTTGATTTAACAGATAAATTTAATTTATTGCTTGGATAGAACCTTTGGGCATTTTATAAAGGACTGAGGAACTATTGTACTATCTCTTGGCGCCTTGCAGATCTCATTAGTGTGCAAGACACTTTCATTGAAGGTCTTATTTTCATTCTTTACCCTATTTACAAAAAGCTAAAAGAATGGTTAAACTATTAAATGAAGTTCCTGAGTTATACCAAAACATTTATTCACTCACTGCAAAGAGTGCTAGAGTTGAGATCTTGACTCCACCAAGGGCAGAGGTACCAGCTTTCCTTTGGCACTTGACTAGTCTGGGAACTGACTTGGGATCCCCAAGTATCCATCAGGTTTTTGGGCAGGAGCACCTGCCCATGTCCTGGTCCCCGCAGTATGCCCAGGTGCCTGTCGGGGATGATTCAGAAAAAGGTTTGCAGAAATAGAAGAGAGGAGAAAACAGTTTTCACTCCTTTCCCACACAGGGGTCATGAAAGAATGGTATGTGACCTTCCAAAACACCTCTCTCTGATGCGGCTATGGAGGCAGAGAAAACCATAGCCTAATAAAATCCAAAAATGAGAAAAGAAAATGTAAATGAGGTTGGTAAGAGCAGGAAATTTTTCCAAGAGCAGTATACATAGGGGAAAACAAGGAAGAGCAAGCAGTTTAGGAAAAGAAAGGAAAACCTGAAAAGATCAACTGAGGAATGCTATGAAAAAAAGAAATAAAAAGACTGGTGAAAAAAAAACAATAAACATAAGATGCTCAGGGAAAGAGATCAATCTTTATTTCCCGGTGCTTCTCACTTGCCACAGGTCAAAGCTACGAAGACAGCATGACAGATTTCCACTGACTATCATGATAAAGTCCTGGCACATTGTCCTTGCTATTACTGTCAGTCAGGACCAACTGTCAAAAATTACTATGAACAACGAAGGTACATGTACGCAGAGATGATCACAAATGATAACATGAGAGAGGATTTTGACAGATTAAGATATTATTCTGCCTTCCCTGTGTATTTGTTTAACTTTCAGGATTCAGTGGACAGTAGAGTAAAACGGCAATAGATCTGTGTAACATGGAGGTCAGTAACGAGGCAGAGAATCTACACGTTATCTTGCAAACAAGCAAAATAAAGGTAAACAGAATGATGAAAAAGAAAAAAGGTAAAAATAAATAAATAAAAACAAATCAGAGAAGCTGAGTGTGAGGGACAATAAAAGAGATGGTGAGAGCAGCCAGTTTCTGTTCTCATTTACCCTCAAGTCATGGATTTACACTCATGTAACTGGCAACACCATTCCGCCAAGCTCTCCTTATCAGCAACAGACAGAAATGAACAACAGACCATATGTATGGAAAAGACCTATTTGCTCATCCACTTGTCTTCCTGACAGAACACAAGGGTTCCCTATTGTACATGGTTTTTTTCCCCCCTGAATTTAAATTAAAGTCTCAAGAAATTGAGCACCCAGGACGTATCAATCTTTTAAGGATTTTTCTACAGCTAAATAACATCAGCATCAATATACTCCGTCCTTCCACTTTTCTAGCTTGACATTCATACTGTGCATTCTTATTCTTACCTCCCCTCGGTATCCCTCCCCACATAAATACATTGTAAGTTTAATCACAAATAAATGCCATTGCAAGAAAAGTCTTAGTCCTTTGCTAGAAATTAACCTTCTAATAATTTCTATTACTCTTAATTACACCTAATAAAATTTCATGTGGTCTACCTGAGATGAGGTAACACCACTTATGCTACCTTAAACTTTAAAATTTATATTTTCTGAGCAAATTAATTAATAGCCATATAAAAATGGAGATGATTTTTACCCTCCCTGTTCCACTGTATGTTATTCTACATTTCAGACTTCAAGTCATACTGAATATTTTTTCCCACCAAAATGAGAAAATCCACAGATAAAAAAAGATGCCTTCTATTGTTTTTACAACCACACTTAAGTGATTATTCATGAACCAGACCTCACACACATGTGTAGTGAAATTTTACTGTGTGTTAATTTTTGAGGAAAAAAACTCATGGCTTTTGATGATATGTTCGGTTATTTTGTTTGTATGTACTTTTTTTGTTTAGATTTTTGATAATGTACCAGTTGTGATGGATTTTCTCCACCCCCTAAACACCTGCAAGGCTTGGAACAGCCAGCCTTCGCATCCTGAAATGCATCATCTTTGTACTTGTCAAACTAAAGCTCACTGTTGTTCTTTTCTATCCATATTTTTCAATGTTACTTTTTATTTCTAGTTAATGGTGCTTCTATTTTTTGCTTACATCTGAAAGCCTGTACCTGAATCTTCCACTGGAATCTGCACATGGCAGCTGTGAAGAACAGTATAGCACAGAAACTACACCAAGAAAACATTATGCCATACATCTTTGGGCTCAGTTACTTAAGATTTTATCCCTAGTGCAGATTATTTCGTAGATAGAGAGAAATCATCTATTAGGTACATGTCAGACACCAGCAAGCCTCAGACTAGTGTCAACAGAAATACTTCATAACAGACCTAATTCAAAGGAAAGTCAGCTACTGTTACCCTGAAAGGTGCAGAGATCCTAACTCAATTTTGCTATCAGTCATTACTTTAACTCAAGTTTATTGGTTAATTTAAGGTTCTTATCTATTATTCTATTTTCAAGTAGAAAATAATCTAGAAAAATTAAAAAAAACCCTGAATCTTTACTGTGGAGTAAATCATTACTGATTCTGGCACAGAAAGCAACAATAATCCTCATTAAAAAATTGTTATCAAGCTAATTTTTCGTTAGGCTTTTTTTCATCCCTCTGCCAGTTTTCAAGCTATACAGCAGTGCTGAACAGAAACATTCAAATTGGTCAAAGTTAATTTTATGAGTATGAAAATTGATGAGAACAATGAAGATCAAGACTTACTATGGCCTATTGTCTTTGGGGGCATTTCAGACTTCCAGTGTCACATTGATCAGCCTGATTTTTTAAATTTTGGGGTTTTTTACTCAAGTTCAAACACTAGGTTCATAATACATTTTCAGAAGAAATAACATGGTTTCATTGAATCATAGAGTCACTTAGGTTGGAAAAGACCTTTAAGATCATCAAGTCCAACTGTTAACCTATCACTGCCAAGTCCACCACTAAACCATGTCCTCGAGCACCACATCTACCTGTCTTTTAAATACCTCCAGGGATGGAGCCTCAACCACTTCCCTGGGCAGCCTGTTCCAGGGACTGACTACCCTTTCGGTGAAGAAGTTTTTCCTAATATCCAACCTAAACCACCCCTAGTGCAACTTGATGCCCTTTCCTCTCATCCTATCACTTGTTACCTGGCAGAAGAGACTGACCTCCACCTCCCTACAACATCCTTTCAGGTAGCTGTAGAGAGTGATAAGGTCTCCCCTCAGCCTCCTCTTCTCCAGGCTAAACCACCCCAGTTCCCTCAGCTGCTCCTCACAGGACATGTGCTTTAGAGCCTTCATAAGCTTTGTTGCCCTTCTTTGGACACGCTCCAGCACCTCAGTGTCCTTCTTGTTGTGAGGGGCTCAAAACTGAATACAGCATTCAAGGTGCAGCCTCACCAGTGCCGAGTACAGGAGGACAATCACTTCCCTAGTCCTGCTGGCCACACTATTCCTGATACAAGCCAGGATGCCATTGGCTGTCTTGGCACACTGCTGGCTCATATTCAGCCAGCTGTTGACCAACAGCCCCAGGTCCTTTTCTGCCAGGCAGCTTTCCAGCTACTCTTCTCCCAGCCTGTAGCGTTGCATGGGGTTGTTGTGACCCAAGTGCAGGACCCAGCACTAAGACTTGTTGAACCTCATACAGTTGGCCTTGGCCCATTGATCCAGCCTGTCCAGATCCCTCTGTAGGGCCTTCCTACCCTTCAGCAGATCAACATTCCTGACCAACTTGATGTTGTCTGCAAACTTACTGAGGGTGCACTCAATCACCTCGTCCAGATCATTGATAAAGATATTTTATTTAAAGACAGTTTATTTTTTTATACGCTACTGAAAATAGTTCTGCTAACACATAAAGGTTAAAACTTAACGCATGATATTACTAACAAACTAATCACTGCTTTGTGAAAAACTTTTAAGGATTTTTTACATAAAAATAGTTAATCGTTGAGATATTGATTTCAATTCTAAATAACGAAAGGTTAAGTTATAGTAATACTGACTATTAAGTTTTAGTGTTATATGGCTACTAATGCAGTGTCATTGCTCAAGCCAGTTTTATACATGATACAATTATTACTTTGTCTTACAGATTTTCTTCATCATTTTTGCATATAGTAAAGCAGACATATGAGATAATACCAAAACATAACTGCATTTACAGCTTGAGCTTTACTGTAAGGAATTCGACAAGAGGATTCATTTTGGTTTGCAGGTTTATTCCAAGAAAAACAAATCAACAAAACCCCAAAGGAGGGATACTTTACATTTTTAAAGACTGGAAAAGTAGACTTCAGAGATAACTCTATGAGTTCAACTTGTTCCTCCCTACCTCTGTGATCAGCCAGTATCAGAGCTAGGATGCAGGGCCAGATGGGCTTTGGATCTGACATGAGTGTTCTCACATAAAATATGAAAAAACTCCCCTGATCTAAATGCAAACAGCCAAGCTTTTCCTGATAGCTGTTTTGCATAGTTTCCACTGAAACATACATTACAAATCTTTCCACAAACCTGATGTTCTCTACTCTCTTAATAGACCCCTGCATAGGTCAAATGCACAAGCTCTTGGTAACTTACCTATTAACTAATTGTCTGAAGAGGAACAACCTACCTTTAGTACTACAAAACCCAAATCAATGTATTTCTAGGGGTGTATATCAAAATATTATTTTGCTGGAATTCTGTGCTGTGCTGCACTGCTCTTCATAGCCATCCATGTTATTGTGTCTCCTACAGGACAAGGCTGCTTTATTAACAACAAAAAAAAAAGCTCATACAAAATATAGTTCTTCAATGTCTTCAATGCTGCACTGTTAAAAGGTCACTTCTCCACTCACCCTTTCTGACAAGAAAGGGATACAGAAGAATTATTTGACTTTGTTCTCTTCCAGTGCTGCACAGAAAGCTTTTAAGGGAGAAGTCACTCTAATATGAAAGCAACACAAAGGGGCCACATGGAATACTGTGATTATTTGAACCTAAATGATTTTGTTAGTGCACTAATCTTTCACCTACAGGGAATCAGACTCTCATGTTGGTCACAGGAGACTAGGAAAGTATTTCTGATCTTTGTGTCTATTTTTACACATTACAAAACAGCAATAACAGTTCGGTACAATTCACCAGACTTGGCCATCAGCTTCAATTTAAACTTGGGCTTTTCTGAAGAAGTACTGCTTTAACCATACCTTAAAGCTCAAACCAACCCTCAAATGCTCATACATTTATTGAGATCATGTCTGTGAACCGGATATTCTCCTGCCCATGGTCCTGTTACCACTAGTTTCAGCTATGAGGCTACTGCTGATCTGTGTCTCCTGGGGTCAGAAGAGTGACATGAACCATCCCTAGCACAGGAGCTTACAAAGGTTTCACTGTGTTTGTGAACAAGAGCAATGCGTGTGCTCTAAGAAGTAGTAAGACAGGCTTCACCTGCATACTGCACAGTCAGCATACAGGAAAAAAATACAGTAAAAGACTTTCCGATTTACAGGTTATTTTTTAAAAGACCTGCTATAGTTTACAGCCATTTCAGAACATGTTTTCTGCAAACAAGCATAAATAGCAACAAAAAATACAGTTGCTGCAGCAGTGCTCAGTACACAAGGAGGTGGTAAATGATGGCACTTTGTCACAGAGGCAGCACCCTCTCCCGGGCAAAGATTGCCCCTGACAAGGGAAAGGAGATTTCACAGTCTTCAGTGATCACTGACTGTCTGGCCTCAAGTCTAAAGGAACATACTGAAATCTTCTGAATTCTGTCACATTTACTGAGCATCACAGTTCCCGTCAAAAACATCTCTGAAGTACCAGAACAAGCCAAAAAGGAATATTAGGCATAATGAATTGGGAGTGATTTAGCCCTGATACTTGCAAAAACTGCCATTGAAAAGGTTGGCTCCCTGATCAATCCAGGTAGTGTCATACAGGCTCCTAAGTATCCACAGCTTTTGTTCAGCCACAAATATCAATCCTAAAAACTTTAACACTTATTCCTGTTAGAGAAGCTGATATATGGTCTATTTATTTCCATTACAATTTCAGCTGTTATTCTTACACCAACCGTCACTTCAAATAAAATTTGTCTATTATCCTCCAACATGCAGTCACTTGGGTGGTGAAAGCCAACTCTGCTTTTCAGAGCTGAGGAGTATTCGAAATCCAAACTGAAAATGCACAATGGAATAAATGAAACAAAATTAATCCCTTTTACAAAATAAAACTCTCTGTACTTTGGTGAATCATGTTAAGAGCAGACTAACAAAGAATAAAATAGAAGTTGGGTTTTTTATATCAAACTCCAGATTTATGGTCTCCTATTGATATTTTTCCTCAATAAATTCAAGCAATTCTTAGAATATATTTATTCCTATGGAAAGTTTAGGTCAGTTATTTGACATTTTGAAGGAAGTAGCTATTTCTTCTTTTATTCCTTATTCAAGATATCTCCTTTAATGCTGTATTCTATAATATGGCTCCATTTATGCTTAATACAGGCTATGTGTGCAGAAAGTAAAGACTTAATTAAAGCTGGAAAGAAGCAACATATTCACTGTTCTGCCATTCCATGGGCTCAACAATATGTGTATGTATGGAGCCTATATACCGCCATACTCGATTTCTATACTGTGGTTTTTTTGGACACAAAAACTTAACAAGCCTGTCATTCCTGATGACGGTTTAACAGCTTTGTATTTGCAGAAAAAATGATTTCCCAGCATGAAGTTCCATTCTGTGCGACACTGGTTTCAACACTATTATGTCAGGAAGTAGGCCTTTTTCCCCATTCTTCCAAATGTTAGGCTGCAACCTTTATTTTGCATTTAGATGTTGACGGTACATGTGTTGAAATTTAAGGCAGCTATGGCCATTTGCAATGTATTTCACCAGCTGATAATGGGAACTCTGTAGATTCTGGGGTGCCTGCTTTTTTTTTTTTTTTTAGAGGGGAGCACTGGCTAAAATCTGTTTTCTGGTATACTGCCCACAATAGCGCTTTGCCAGTGCTCCTTACTGTCGCCGCACTGCAAAGTCGCTCAGACTCAGCTACTACGTGAAAGGCTTGAAAGCTGCCACGGAGGAAAACACTGTCGCAATTCATAGTAAATGTCCTTGTGGGCTCTGGAATGTTAATGTGCTGCATACTGCAGTGAGGACAGGGCATCCAAATAGTTTCAAACTATTATAACGAGTTAAAAATTGCCCACTGGTAACTATTTAAAGGTCATTCATTACTTTTTATATATATAGTACATGTATTCAGCTAGCAGAAATCTGGTACTACATTGTTGGCCATAAAGGGAAAAGTTGGACAAGTTCTAAAAAGAGATCAAAGCCTGGGCCAGATCCTCAATTAAAGTCAAATGAATTATATACATGTATATCAGCAGAGGATATTTTATAGAGTGCAAAAGACTTTGTGTCAGAGCAAGAGTTAAGTGACAAACCACCACTGGTGTGACGGCAATTCTAACTGTTCTTGTCCAAAATATTCAAGAACTCAGTTAAACAAAATAACGAAAAACAACGCATGAAGCATAGATTTCACGTATCGTTTCACTTCCTTACAAAATTCACCCTCTTCTTGCCTTCAGGAAAAATGAAGCTGCAAATATAATAGATAATGACAGTAATGGATACCCTGCTTCCACCTTTAAAACCAATCTGTATATCCTCACAAGTAACGTCACCCACAAGCAGAAATAAAACCTGTGTGTGAGAGTATAGTAATACACAGCATTTGTGTTTAACAATTCCTATGGTTTTGGGATAAGATATTTGATGATCTTTGGAAAGGATTTTTTTTTCTAAAGCTAAACAAAGGAAAAGAGCTAAGCAATGCATTTACTAAGGTCACACCTTTGAAGGGTAAATTGTTTCATTCTCCTAACAATGAAAAAATTCTATGACTCTTCCTGCTTCCATCATTAATTTAGTAATGCTTTGGTTTTCATATGCACGTGCTGCATAGTAATAAGTTCCTTTTTAAACAAACAGGCTCAAACAGTTGGAAAAAAGACTAAACAAAAAAACCTTCAGGCTTTAGGTTTGTAAGTGGAAGGAAAGGATAATGGGTTGCCCAGTGCAGTAGGAAATTGAAAATATCTTATCAATTTTACATGGTTGAGTTATTGTGATTTACAGGGTTTTTTTTGTCAAATAATCCCATGGTGTACAAAAATTCTCTTCTGGTCTGTTCAGTCACAAATAGAGGAAAAACTTAGAAAAGGACTAAGAACAAGGGAGGATACTGGATGAAGGGAAACTGAGAAAAACTATCAAAACAAGAGTAAAGCAAAAAGGAATAAAACAGGCTTTATACAGTCCATATGGATTAAGACTCACTTATTTGTAATTCTGAATAACAGAAATTAATGTTGGAAACATTTGCTGAACTGTATTTGCGCTTTTTATTGTAAAGGTCAAAGAGATGTATAAAGGTTTTGCGAAGAGAAAAAAGTAACTGTAATAAGGTCTATTACTTACTATACTTGCTCTGTAACACTAAACCAAAGAGCAATGAACTGTACCTTTGGAAACTCTAAGGAATTGCCTTTTATAGCTGAAAGGTCAAAACAGAATTTGGAAGAGCAGCTATTAAGTTACATGGTCTTTATGTACCGTTCACAGTTTGCCAGTGAATTTACAGGAATTTCTGTGTTGGATAACAGAGATAGGGCTTGTTCCCTTTTAGTTTTTAAGTAGGAGAACTCAATCCCTTTTGCATATATTCCTCCCCCTGCAATACACACAGTCTTTCAAGTGTATTTCCCTGTTCTGGTACCTATCCGTACCTATTCAAAATGAACACAAGCCTATTTCATAAGCAATTCCCCATTCCTCTTGCAAGCCAGAAGCTGGCACAAGTGCAAATGCGCAGCAGAGTTGGGTTAGGGTAGCTGACAAGTATGCAGTAGCTGTCCCATCCATTACGTGTTTTGTGAAAGCACTGTCAGTTCACGGGAAAGCTCTCTGAAGTTGAATGAGATGGCAGGAGGGGTGGCGATAAAGGAGCTGCACTGAGAATGTCATCTATTTAAGCTGCACACAACATGTCGACATTTTGTCTAAGGCACAGCATCGGGATACTGTTTCACTGTGCTGACCAGGCAGGGACTGTTGCACTCCCTTTCTGACTGGACAGAGGAGCCTGAAGAACAGATACATCCACAAAGAAAGTTTTTCTACACTTGGACACCGAACTGTTGGGATCTTCAATGTTGCATTCTACAAATTATTGCCTGATGCGTACCCAAGAGCAGTTTCTCTGACCTTTCCCCGCTTTCTGCGCAAGGGATGTGAATGAAAGAAAACCTCCATACTTCCTACTTAAACCAAAGTGTTACAACAATGTTCTTTGGATGCTTTATCCAGCTCAGGGCTAGATGGCAGGCACTGTCCTCAGAGTCACACGGAGAAACCTCATTCAGCATTCAAGCTTTGGATCCTCCCTGGGAAATTCATAATGACGTAAGATAAGGTTTTCACAAAGGAAATTCCTCACAGCAGTCATTACTTAACCACTCTAGACCAAGATTAAACTTATTTCTTTTTTTGAGGTGAAAACCAAGGCAACTGCTGACATTTTTGTGGCAAACACTGTAACTATCATTTCTGCCAAACAGGAATGTTCATCCATCTGGCTCATTAGGAATCTATGCTCCAGTTAATCCAGGTCAAATCTGTTTTACTTCTGTGCAGTGGAAACTATTTTGAGAAGGCCTGTGCAAGGCCCACAGATTGAGACAAACAGCTGTGCAGAGCTTTGAGCACAATTACAAGAAAAAAGAGCCTTCTGCCCTATGTACCATTAGATAACATAGATCTAAACTTGTCAAGGCTCATTCTTGATTGCATTATTGGGTAGAGAAAGTATTGTTATTTCTATGTATCATTGAGAAGCAGTTCTAATGATTACAGGAGACTACAGTCTGGAACCTTTACGCTGAGAGAATACCCACCTAGCATGGTGTCTCACTGAAATAAAGTTAGCACAAAATAGGATTGGCAGAGTAGTCCCAAGGGAGGGAGAGGAGGGTGTGAGGAAAAAAACCCACAGGTTGTGGAAAACAGGATAATAAATAAATAAATAAATAAATAAATAGTTTCCAAGAATAAATTTTTGGTTCAACTGATAAGTTACAGACTTTCAGTGGTTTTCTTAGAAAATCCATTGAGCTATATCTCTATACTAAATTTAATATTAAAAAAAAAAAAAAAAAAAAGAAGAAGGACATTCATTGTAAAGCAAACATAGAATTACAGAATAATATCGGTTGCAAGGGAGGCCATCTGGTCCAACACTGTTCTTAAAGCAGGACACCCCCTTCAGAGTTAGATCAAGTAGCTCAGGGCTGTGTCCAACTGAGTTTTGAACACCTCCAAGGGAGGAGATTCTACAGCCCCTCTGAGCAACCTCCTCTGGTGCTTAACTGGTGACACCCATAGTAAAAAAAAATAAAAAAATATTCCTGGTATCTTGTCAAAATTTTCATTTTGGAAACCTGTTTCATCCTTTCCCTGTACATCCCTGAGAAGAGTCTGACTTAATTTTCTCCAGAACTACCTATTAGGTAGCTGAAGACAGCAATTAGATCCCCTCTTAGCCTTTTCATGGCTAATTAGTGGAGTAGTTTTAACTTTCATCACTAGGGAGAATACAGTTTTGCACTCAGTACAGTTCCTACATTTTTGTAATGATAGGATTTTAGGCCTTTCTCAATTTGTAATTAACTATGGACCTAGCTGTAAGTAAAAGAATGAGAGCATCCTATATTCACATAATCTCTTTCTTATACATATAAACTATATACATGTCCACAGTATATTATATTGTTAAACCTATGCAGAATTACCTAAGTTCTCTAAAGATGTCTAAAGCAAACTCAAACGTTGGTCAGAGAAACGACGAATGGCAAAGTTAAGCTTTAGCCACAAAAAATGAATTATGTAGCATGTTTAAGCAATAATAACGTATTTGTGACATAGTCCTTGAAACCAATCCCCAAATTTTGAACAAAGTACGTCTGCATTAACAGGAAAAGGGTGAATCCACACTTAGCAAGTGCATCTTTGAATCTGTTGCTGATTGAGCTACACACAACCTTTGTGCAAATCTCCTGCAAGTTCAATGTTCTAAATCAGGGAAATTATTAGCTGTGCAAATACCTTTTGAGTCATTTGTAGGGCAGCTACAAAGAAGAGGAAAAGGCTTCTATCTTAGACCCAGAATGCTCTATATTATCAAAGTATATCATAGAGACATAGATTAATAAATGAGAGAAAAAAAGGCAAAAGGAATTATATCCTATTGATATCTTAGGGCCAAATTGCACCGAACAAGGAGAAAGCAAAAGGGAAGAATTTCTTTGTTGGCTAAAGATGCCTCCAGAAGCCATCTCTAAAGACCTGAGTATGAATAGTTCTTCAAGGCATGGCAAGCCCTGATGTGGGCTGGAAAGGCCAGTAAGCCTCATGCTCTAGCAGAGATGTTTAAAGAGCCAAGAGGGATCCCCAACTGGGTGATGTTTCAGTATCTTTCTTATTGTAACTAAGTACCATTATGGAGAAAATAAACTGGTTTTATACACGTATACTAAGCACACCAATCTTTGAATGGTAAAATTATTAACCAAGGGTGGACTGGCAAATTCCCACAACATCTTGTCCCCAGCAGACTTGTGGACTCCCAAGAGTTTAGAGGAACTGCAGTGCAGAGTTGCAAGAACCTAGTGGGAGGCACATAATACTAATTTTGAACAGGCAGTGAGGTCACCCACTCTGCAAGCTCCAAGACAAGAAAGAGAGAAGATCATCACAGAAACCTTTCACAGTACGATTTAAGTCAAAGTCATTATCAAAAGAAATCTTTGAACACAGCATTGTTGCACTCAACTTAGGCATCTGAATTAATAAACCAGAAAAGCTGCAATCAGTCAAGTTTCACAGTAAATGGCCAAGGGAAAAGATTTGTAAGTTTATTAATATTTCACAGTATTGTAACACTAAATGTGGTATACATTAAACATGAAAGCAGTACTGAATTTCCCACTTTCTTTAGGAAAATACATTACACAATGTTTTCAATAAACAGGAAAACACAAGCATTGTTTTTTCCTAATATCATTTAAACACTTTTTCCTCCCAGTTGAGAATGTGAATTACGTTCCCAGGAGAAACTCCTATTTTTCCTCTATCACTTATTTCCTCAGTTTCCAAGTAACTAGCAAAAAGGAAGACTGAAAACAGAGCAAGAGAAATTGAAGATCCCTAAGGAAAAGAGACAGGAATTTCTGTCAAGGATCAAGAGGGGATTAAATATATACAGTCACTTAGAGGGAATGATTCTGGGAGAAGACATTTACTAGAAAACAAAATTGCCTCACAGCTAAAGACTGGAAAGTCTGCAAACCTAATACTGAGGAAGAAGATGAGGAACAGTCAGGTTTTCCCACCCTGTCACAGGAAGCACTTACCTTATTTTTCTTGGCTCAGAGAAGTCTCATTGTACAGTGAGACTTATGTTCTTTGGAGATAAAGAGTAAAGTACTATAGATGACAACAACCATTTTCACAAATCAAGAGGCAATATTATCGATACCATGGAAATAAAATCCATGGTAACTCCTATTTGTTGCCTCATGACTAAGGCTACAGAGAGGATTTTTTTTTTGTTTTGTTCTGTTGTGGTGTTAGTTTTCTAAAGCAGTAAGGGAATAAGATCCTTTCAGAGAGGGAAAAGGGATTAGTGTATCTTGCTGATGATTTGGGGTCAAGCCTGGCAGTGTAACTGCTGGGATGGTTCTTAGCAGTAATAAGGAGGCTGTCTGAAAAAAGGAAAATTCAATTCACTATCAGTGGCCACAGCAAACCATGTTACTACTTAAAAAACTTAAAGTTACTGACAATAAAGAAAGAGAGTGAAGACAGACACTGAGCAGGACATTTGCCAGTGCTCCCCTTACCTGCTGTGAAGGGCAATCAAGCCCAGTCCAACTTGCCCAGCTTTTAGTGCCAAGCTGTAACCAGGCCCCAAAACATCTTTTACTCAAACTATGTAAAAAATGAATCTAATATTTTCTGGTGAGGTGGGAGGACGGGGGTGAAGGGAGAACCATGACAAATAAATTAGCAAAAGAGTGCCAGCACCATGCAGCTGACGGAGTGGTTTGGCACAGGCACCGCTACCCAAACAATGGATAACAGCAGCAGCTCCAGAGGACCTCCTGTGGCCCCAGCCCTGCAAGACTGCGGCATTCCTCTCTTCCCTCCCTCAAGCCTCAAGTGAATATGTCTCTGTTTCAAAAGTACGTGGGCCTGTCAGGCTGCAGTCTCAGCCCAAATGTGAGCAGCAGCTTTCCCTCTGTGGCTTTCAGCCTCCAGTACAGAAGGTGGACATGTCCCAACCCACACAGCCATGGCGGGCGCAAAGACCTGTAGGAAGCACCTGGAAGAACACAGGTGCCTCCTAGAAACTCTTGCTGGTTGCCGGTGTCTATGGAGGCCTCTCCTCTGAGCTTCAGTGAGAATAAGCAAGTTCATACCAACTCCTTCTTATCCACAAACGGGGATAAAGTCAAAGCTGTGCAATACAGATGTCCCAATTAGGTGTGAAAACTAAACAGAAACTAGGCATATTACAAGTGAGGTCTAAATTAACTTAGGCTGTGATTAATTAGACCTATCACAATTTATGCATAATCCGTAATTTATGCCATCCTGCATCAACCAATCATGTGGTTTATTCTACACACAGAACAAGATGATTTAGATTATAGGGAGACATACTGAAGTGACATACAGCAGACCTGTCGTGGAGGGAAGCGGGGAGGAACTGGAAAGGGCTCTGAGTGAGAAACCTGTGTTTGCTCATCCTTGTTATCATACTCACTTTGTGAAAGCTGTAACTGCAGCAGCAAGGTCTTGCAAACCTACCTGCCAACCAGTGTGAGAAGACATGGTGACACAAAGATGCAGATTAGAAGTAAAGACTGTTAAAATAACCCCCATATCTGCTATTCTTACTCATATTTTGTTAGTGTTTTCTCCATCTTACATTCTTGTGCTAGCTCCTTGCAGGCGTGCATTATGGTGGCACAGCTCTGTGGCTGCCATGTGTCTCAGATCCTTCCATGAATCCTCTCCATCTGCGTTCTGGCTGATTGCTTCCCTCCCTCTGTCCCACATCCCTGCGTGGCTTCATACAGCCTTCCCGTTTCTGCTTTTCCATCAGTTCCTACTGTCTCCAACAGCCCCCTACTCTTCAGGCATCCACCATTTACCATAATATTCGTATCATCAAAACAAATACTTGTAATTCTTTCATAAATATATAAATACGTTTCTTTTATTGTAAGCATGAGAAGATGCAAATTCATGAATAAATGACCATACAAAGTGGAGGCCTAAGTGCATGTAGTTGCTGCACTGCCAGCTAGCTCCTGTCCTGTCAGCAACTCTGCCTCCGTAGAGAAATCTTGTGGCAGAAAGGCCACAAGGTGCATAAGGAAACCCAGGGTACTAACTGCATTAGTCCCAGAAACAAGGGATTGACTGATTTTCTGGTGCAATTCTGACTAGCTTACAGCACTGACATTTTTGTCTGTTAAAAATGATAATGATATTGCTAATAGTTAGGGTCCCATAAGAGGGTTTTCTCTGCATGAAGTCAGGCTTGAGTGTTACACTTAATCTGCAGTTACATTTTAAATTGCATTTATATTATAGCTTAATTGAAGTGTGCATACAATTTCCCACAAATAGTACTTTCAGTTGTTATACTATATCAATAATAATTATAACGTTTTATACATTCATTCAACTTAGATTATGTAAGAATTAGATTATGAATGCATTTGAATTACAGTAGAGTCAACTGTATACTGACATAAAGAAACTTGCTGTTACTTTCCTTTTTCCCCTCGTATACACCCTTTTAGACTCTCTCTAACTGATACACAGGTGCAGGAGCCAATATGCATCTTGTTAATGAGTTAATGCTGGAATTATTAAAATGTTTTCTTTTCATTCCCTTCCCTATCATGTTATGAAGGACCCCGTGATATGCTTCAAAAGAATTAGATCTTTGAACAATTGCTGTAATAGCTAATAACTGTCACTACCATCATATAAGATGCTTGAAACTTCATAAACTCACCTCTAGGACTCTCCTCTTTCTAGCAACATCTTTGATTGTTTCCAGCTATGAGTTCAGCCCTGGCCACAGCAATGACAACTTCTCCTTTCATACAGAAAATATGTTCTTGCTCTCTTCTGCCAACCTAATTTCAGTATTCAAGTTCATCGACGAAAAAATAACAAGGCTTTTGCTTACAATGATTACAAATTCATAATCCTGTCTGGGCCTCAGAATTTTGCACAGCGTATTAGCAATTAATATCCAATTAATGCTTATAGACCCATTGACTGTGTCACATATCTACAAAGCAAACTCTTGACACATTCATTTTTATTTGAAACTGCATGCTGTAGATTATATGGAATAGGCAGTCCATTGAAAACTTTTGGCAGATTCTGAACTCAGGTACAACAACTCCCCAGGAATGTATTCTCACCAAAAAACTCAAAAATGAAAAAAATCCAAGGATTTTTACCATGTAGAAAATACAGAACTACATCATTATAGACAAAAAACAATCTCTGGTGTTTATTAGGAAAAGGCCTCCAGCAATTGCAGAGGGTTGTGCTGTTTCTGTGTGAGAAAGAAATAGTGGATTTCTAAAAGCAACTCCCCATGAATGGCCACAGCTATGGGTATATCTGTAGACGAAGAAATAGGCTACAGAGGATGCAAATTAGAATACAAAGGATTACAATAAAATAAAACAGAGAGGATACAAATTTATGTGCTGTAAAACTGAAATAGAATATAACTTTCAAAGAAGTGGGATTAATTTAAGGAATCCTGGAAGTTGTAACACACATGGTGCATTTTCTTTCTGGCTCAAAAATACTCTCTGTCTTAACAAAAAGCTGTTACATAGAAGTATATCCTATAAGTTTCCAAATCAAGAGTCCTCAGGTTTCCAATAGATTCCCACCTGGGAGCCCTTCTCACTAGAATGGGACTGAATGACTTCTGATTATAAGTCAACATTTCAAATATCTCACTTCGAACAACTTATGCTAAATTTCAAAAAATTCCGAGTAAAATAATGCCAAATAGACTGACTTTGAGCAGATTGTATTATCAGGCAGACAGCATTTAGTTACACTACAAATTCATATAATTGCAGGATAAACTATTTAACAGTTTAAGAACCAGCTAATTCTTTCTTTGCTGCACTTTAACAAGTGAAAATACAATTAAAAATAGGGCTTATAACTTAGGTGGCATAAACAAATATGGTCTGGAAAAATAATTAACATTTCTTATTATATTTTTTGTTTGTTGTTACTCTAAAATAATCAGGAAGTATACTGAAATTGTCATCATAACAGAAGATGATAACAAAAATTACCAAAAGATAAGACAGGTAAGGAAAAAGATGCAACAAACAATTTATTTACATCTAAAGGATTAAAGTGGCAAGGTTAACTACACTTCTATGAGACAGATACACTGACTGTACACTGGATGACAGCATTCATTTGGAAGGCAACAAATATTTTAAAAGGCTTACTTTGATTTCTTTTTTTAATTAAAGATATCAGAACTAAAATCTCAACATGCTTATACCTATTTAAACTAAAAGTCTGTGAGGCTTTTTATCCATTTTTGCACTTTTGTACAAAGTCCAGCTGGAGATCTGACAGGAGCCTTATGCAGTGCAACAAGGTGAAGTGCAAAGTCCTGCACATGGCGGGGAACCACCCCATTAACCAGTATATCCTGGAGACCTACCAGCTGGAAAGCAGCTTTTCAAAAAAGGTCCTGGTGGACACCAAGTTGGGCATGAGCCAGCAGTGTGCCCTTGCAGTAGAGAAGGCTAATGGTACCCTGGGCTGCATTAGGCAGAGTGTCACCAGCATGTCAAGGGAGGTGATCCTTCCTCTCTGCTCATCCCTGGTCAGAAAAAGCTGGAGTGTTGAGTCCAGTGCTGGGCTCCCCAGTATTAGAGGCACATGGGCATACTGGAGCGAGTCCATCAAAGGGCCACAAAAATGATTAAGTGATTGGACCACCTTTCAGATGAGGAGAGGCTGAGAGAACTGGGACTTAGCCTAAAGCTGAGAAGGCTCAGGGAGATCTTATCAATAACTATAAATACTTGATGGGAGGGAGTGAAGACAGAGCCAGACTTTTCTCTTTGGTGCCCACTGACAGGAGAAGAAACAATGGGCATAAATTGAAATAGAAGAAATTCCATAGGGACATAAGAAGAAAAGCCAAATACTGTGAGGATGGTCAGATGCTGGAACAGGCTGTCCAGAGAGTTGTGGAGTCTCCATCCTTGGAGATATTTAAAACCCAAGTCAACATTGCCCTGAGCAACCTGCTCTTGCTGACCCTGCTCTGAGCAGGGAATTAGAGTAGATGTTCTCCAGAGGCACCTTCCAGCCTCAGCTGGTCTGTGAGTCTGTGAAATTTCATCAGTCTATAGGCTGAGCAACAGTTTCTGGAAGCACTCCAAGACAGACACAACACCTCTTAAGAGCTCATAGTCCGACAAAAAAAAAACCCTCCACAGACTGACTTATTGCACCAGGAAAAAATTAATTCCTTGGTTACTATTTAGGGCTTAGATGTTTTTCACTTTCTAGATGAGAATTTCCCAGATAAGAAGCAAATAGCCTTTGTGTTTACGGTAGGCAGATTTAGGGAAAAAACTGGCCACATTTGGAACAAGTCCTTGTTTGAACCATGTCCTTCCTTCAGTTAAAGGGAGGATTACTGGTCAAGTAAACTTTGCTTCACATTTGCCTGCAACATGTCAAGAGCAAAATGAATCAATTCAGCAGTAGCAGCAGCTGGGAAGACTTGGCAAAATGACTGTTAAGTCAGCTTAAGATAATATGCAAAAATTAGCAAGCCTTCTTGGAGGAGAAAAGGGCTTATTTAAAGTAGCTAAAGCAGTACAGCAATGGATAGGCATGACTCAGAGAAAAGGGAGAGTGGCAAAAGGACTAAAGAGAAAATAAGAGAGCTGACAACAGTAACAGTAGAAAGGGTTTGGGCTTCACAATTCAGCCGCTATTCCCTAAAAAAAATAGGCTTGTCTTCAGAAGACAAAAGGGTGAACTTTCACTATCATTCAGTTTGTTTCAAAACATAAAATGTTTCCAGTTATGGTTTTTAGTTTTAACAGTTGAAAAACACTATTAAGTTAGCAACTGTGCTAAAAATAGCAGTAATTTTGAATTGATTCCGAATAGACATGCCTTGTTTTGAACACAAAATAGAGATGGATAACATAATCCAATAGATTTCCCGTCCCAAGGCAAAAATGTGCCCTAACTTACATTCTCTCAAGCTTTACATCATTCAGGTAATCAGGTCAGAAATATCACTTTACTAGGGATATCTTTTACTCCTAATAGAGGAATTTGATATAATTAAGTACAAATTCGACTTACATGCTCTCTAGAAAGCATCTGGATTTAAGCAACATTTTTTAAATCTACACTAGTATCACTGAGCCATCCTGTATGCAAGGATGCAGCTATCATGGAACTTTAAACAATTACAGGGATAAAATAAAATTCAGATTTGAGATAATTTCTTATGTTTTTAAAGCGATTTTTTTCCCCATTAAGTGTTATTACATTCTACTGTTAGATAACTGCTCCTTAAATTTACCATTTATTTCACAGTTTTAAGTTTCCTTCCTTGCTCTTGTTAGAGCTTTCAGAACTGATTTATTTAATTATTAGGATAAACAGAAGGGACAGAATCAACTCTATAACATGCTTGCCCTTTACAGGCTACTATAAAAGGAATTGTTCTCATGTTGGCAAGAAAACAAGAATGCCTTTTTGTGAAAAGTTACTTGGCTTCACCTTTGGTTTCCATTCAACATCCAATGCAACTGAAACTTTCTCCTCTGTAAACAGAGAGTATAAGCAGAGCAAACACTTTAATCTGGATCTTCTGCATTTTTGGAGAGTGAATAACCATCAGTCAAAAAAGCATTTATAAATGTGGCCTGAGAATTCGGTATAAAAATACACTGATTTCTATTTTCAGCATCGTTTGCAGGGCTTGGAAGGGTGGGGCAGGGAATAAGCATAAAATATGTACTAAATCACATGATAAGAGAAGGTTGACAGTAAATAAAGCCAAATAAATAAAAGAAATATTGTTGTCTTCCTGAAATCTAGTGCAACTTAATAATTCATTTTGGGCTGCTAAAAATCTCCACTAAAAGCAACACAAAAAAGACTGAGTTTGTGCAAATTAGTAAGGCTGTACACATCACGTTCACAAATTCACCATCAGTCCATCACGGGAGGAGGACAGATACCTCAGAGTTCTCCACAAATCTTTTGATATATACACCACCAGCAGAGTGCTAGCTGGGTCAAAGTAGTAATAGGTCTCACTGCAGAAATGTTTCTTCTGAGAAGCTTGTACCTGGTTAGGACCAATAAGGAAATCTTTCTTTCTTGCTTGCTTTCTTTCTTTTTCTTTCTTTCCTCTCTCCCTCCTCCACCTCACCCCTTTGGTTTTTCTCCCCCTCTCCTGCCACAGCAGTCCATGACCTTCACAAGAAAACGCTTCTGCTTTGATAACAGGCTGCAAGCCTCCAAGGACCAGCAGTGCTTTCTAGGAGAGAAAACCGTTGCCTCACTCAGAATCCAATCAAAACCTGAATATACCAAGTGAAAAATAAACCAAGGACATCATTATTCTGTCTCATTGTGATTTGGCTTGCCTTCAAATCTCATACCCTGTATATCTGAAATAGCAGCAACGCCTCCATTAGCTGAGCCTTCCAACACTTTAATCAAAGTATCTTTCAGAATAAAAAGGCAGAAATGTCAAATTCCAATCACCCTTTAAATTCCTTCAATTCCCTGTGCTACGCAAAATTAAAAGCCTTACCCGTGGATAATTTCCTGTAAAAACCAGTGTGCATGCACGCAGACGCTCAGCCACGCGGGCGGGCACCAATTTTAGAACATGGCAAGCACTGGTGGGGCGAGACAGGGAGGCTCCCTTGCAGGCATCCCGCACTCAGGGGCACGCTCCTGCAGTCAGCGTAACTGATTTTTCACAAGTGATAACAACTTCCAGACTTCATAAGAAATATAGGTTATTGGGCATCCAGCAGAACCACACCATATACCTAGTCCAGTGCACATTACAAGTAAATTTTTGCCCATCTTCTTTTTAAGTTTATATTAAGAATATCAGATACTGGGTTTGCTGTATTTACTGGGATGCCTTGGAGGGCAAGAGACCCACAGCTTTCTCAGAATTTACTCACAGCCAGAGGAATAAAATGGTTAAAAGTAACAGGCACAAAAGGTTTGATTAGCCTGACTAAAACCCTCTTTTTCATTCTGTGGTGCTCATAACTGCACTAGGTCCCCAGGGATCTTTCAAAATCTTTTAGCAAAGGCAAGGTAAGCAAAATGTGATACTCTAGGTCCCTATTTAGGTCATGTCTACACGCTGAAGAGCTTTAAGCTTTTTTTTTTTTTTTTTTTAAAAAAAGGAATCCCCAAACCATTAGCATACTTCATAGAAAAATATTGTAGAAAACAAAACTACCCTTAGGACTAACATACTTCTGTAATGTTTTCCATGAGGAAACTTTTATAGCTGTATCTTTTTTATGATTAGAATGATGCTAAGCTGTTTCTCCTGAAGATGATGATCCTTTAAAAACGTTTTAAGAAAGACATTAAGTGTAAATGTGCCATCTTAACTGTTAGCTTGTATGAACATTCAAAATTACAAGAACATATGCTTTTGCTCATGTAGTACTATTTCCTTCTTCTACATATGCTTGCAATACTTACAAACTATATTTTGCCTTTAGGAATAAAAGACTGTATGTAACTGATAAAAATTTAATCAAATAGATATAGATTATTTAAAAAATACAGAATTAGAGAGAAAAAGGACCAGAAAACCTCCCAAATATTATCAGTCTCATGCTCTAAATAATACTCAAAAATTAAAATAGGACTTCCAACCAGAACCAAGAAAGATTATGACTTTCTTAAAATCCAGCCTATCTGTCCTTCAAAACACATAATTAAAAGTGTTCCGACTTGTTGCACATGTGGCAAGTAACCTAGAAGAGAAGTCTCTGTGGTCTCTGTAGCGAGTACTCCGAAACCAAACAAACAACTCCTTTGCTCCACGTGTGTTTTTCTGGGAAGATGAAGGAGCGTGTTCCCTGGTGCAGCCCAGCTGGCAAGCCGTTCTGCAAAGCCACACTCCACTAACCATTAATTCTGCTTTCCACAAAGCTCAGTCTTTAATAAGACACAATTATTTAAAATTCCCGGTGCTGTTCTGCTTCCCCTGCCAATGATACGGTATTATCACAAGAACATCCTCCTTGACAGCAACGCGATACTATGAAGTTCCATTAAATTTATTGAGGAGTCTTTTTCCAGCACTTAGCTATAATACAGTACAATGGTTATCCTCCCAAATGATAATTAAGCTTTGGGGTAACATTTAATTGAAAATGTACCGTGAAAATCAACAAGTCAGCCTTTTCAAATCAAGGCTGCTTGGTTCACAATCCTGTTCAATGTGATTTTGTCTAACAGTAACCCATGACAAAAATATATAAGCTTCATTCTGTTCCCTCTGGCGATCATTTAAAAACACTTAACCCCTTGGACAATTCTGAGGCTCAAATAATTTCACAATATTAGTCAAGGGTTAACCTTTTTCTACAAATATTGTACCTTTTCAGTTTTAAGTAATTCTGTCTGATCAGCAACTATATAAGCAACATAATTGAATCTTTTCCTTTGAAAAACAATTAAAAAGTGAGGGGATTAATTTTCACAGGATCACCAGTTTCATACATAAGACACTGCCAGACTGCTATACCTTGAATGAGGTTCCCTGCTCAATAACCATCCTGGAAAGGGCCACAGCCAGCTGCGATGCCCACAGGCAGCCTGGGGACCAGGGGTGAGGGAGTGAACACTATGTAGGAGCAGACAGGACGAAGCACCCTCCTGCAGCAACTGAGGAGTGACTTTACGAGCAGTAATTTCCTCACGTCAAAGATCCAAAGAAATTTGCTGCCATCCTCCTCCTATCTCACAGAGTTGTCTTGGGCCACAGCAAATCATGTGGCCCAAGAGGAGCAGCCCCTAACACGAAGGGGCCGGCGCTGCCAACCCAGTGCACCCCCAAGGTGTGCATGCATCACCAAGCTTTTTTTGGGGAAGCTTCAGTGGGACCTGGGCGCCCTGCATACCCACTGAGAGTTTGTGCCCATCAGCCGAACCCAGAGTGCATCCCTGAGTTCAGCTTCCTCCCAAAGGGATGCAGGGCGTGTCCTCTGGGATGCACGCCAATACACAGTAATAAGCACAGACATCAGGGAATTTGCTTCAGAAACATACTTCTGACCTGAGCTAAAGCACAAACCTAGATGGACCCCTGCTACAGTAAACCTATGTTAACTGGTAAGAGACCCCTTGCGGCCACCAAATTTCAGGCAGGATTAGTTTCTTTTCTGCACTGGCTCTGGTTTGGTGACTAATTCTATTTTTAGTCACTACTTTGTGCAAATCCAAGCAGAGAAAAAGGATGCCTGTGTGAAACTGCAAGCAGAATTTGGTTCTATGTCAGACTAAGGACGCAGAAAGAGGATTATATCTGCTAAAAGAAGAAATACAGCATATGATACTGAATCCCCTAGGGAGGGTGGCTTCTGAGATAAAGTTCACAGTAATTTCATCTTAATTAAAACAAAATGAAATTTATGATATCTCATTTCCCCGCCACTTTATTATTTAGGTGTCATTGTCAAAGACTCTGCAGAAATCTAGGAAGATACAGTTGCTGCCCCAAGGAGTTTCCAGTCTAACTCAGGCAGAAGTAAACGCTGTATAGCTCAGGAGAGAAAGTAAAGCCCTCAGTGATGAATAAATACTTTTATGTTTTCAGAAAGGTCATTCTCAGCAGAAGTGAGAGAAAGCAGGGAACAGAGAATCCACCTTTACTACTGTCACATGGGAGAGAGCAGAAGAGAAAAGGGAAGAGGTGAATGCAGAGGTGGATGGAGGGTTGGAGAGAGAACTTTAAGAAAAGAGAAAGGGTGGATTTAAAAAGCAATGCAGAGGTGTAAGTGGCTACTGTCACCTCTGAGAGCAAAAAGTTTTCATCCAATACAAAGAAAGAAGCAAAGCAAGCACAGGCAACAAGTAAAAGAAGTGACATGTCCTGAACGAAGGCGGGGGATAAATTTGAGAGCATTATTTTGGACACACTTTCTCACAAAGTGCAAATATGGGTTTTTCTTTTTTTATTGAAATACAACTATAAAAACCCTTGATATTATACAAAATTATATTGAGAAAAATACCATGGCCTTTAAAAGAGTGAGGATACAGGTAAGGAAATCAATTCAGCTAAATAATTCCCAAGAAGCACTAAGACAGCTCCCTTTCATTTTAGATATGAACATAGTTACGTGACATAATTTAGCAAGTGATTTAATGGCTCTTGTCATGAATGCTATTCATCTGCTAGATGCAACTCTGGTTTTCTATTCATATTTTTCAAAATCTCTAACGCAGCTATTTTTTTCTTTCTTTTGCCTACTACATCTTCAGAGTGCAATTATAACTTTTGAGCTAAGCAGCAAAGATCGTGGCCCCTTACTTAGCAAGCACCTGCCCGGCTTCCCTTGCAGCACCGTCTCCTCCTCAAGGCTGAGGATGAGCAGTCTGGGCTGAATTGTGCCTTCCATGGAAGGGAAGTATATAGAAAAATGAAGATGACAAATCCTCCTTATTCCTTCCCAAAGAGGACTGGTGGAAAAGGTTGGGCACCACATGGTTTGCTCTAGAGCTCACCATCTTCCTCTTGCCAACCAGGAGTAAAACCCCTTACGAGAAACCCGCAACATTTCTTCTTCCCAATCCCACCCCCAATATTTTCAGCAGAGAAGCAATCTGTCTCCTAATTATTTAATATGTGATGATAATGATCTCATTATTCTACCCCTTCTTGAACTGTCAGACTGTGTCCAATAAGTAAAGGGTCCTATCACTGCAGGACCTCTCCTAGGGGAACAAAACTGTCTGGAAAATTTATAGCTAATTTAAGTCTTATTTACTGCGCAAGAAAACACAACTTGAATTCATCTTGAAAAAAGGGAAAGTAAACTATGGCATAAGACCACACCTGCACCCTGAAATTTTCTGCTTTGAGCTTCTTTCCTGTCAAACGTAACAAAATCTAATGCTATTTTCAGGAAGCTTCATCAGAGGTTAGTGACCATACAGTCCATTATATGTTATGGGGGGAAAATGACAGTGCATATGTATTCCCATGGCTTTTATGATCAGAAAAATAGAGAAAACCAGGAATTGTATCATTATACAGACACAGGACTAAACTGAAAGTGGAAGAGCCAAAATAGATTATAAAACAGGGGGTGGGGACCATAGATTAAGTCTGGACAATGCTGACACTTTTTTTCCCCAGCACAATCTGCTTTGGGGGCCTGGGTGGGGGAGGAAGAAGAAAGATCATCTGGGAGTATGGTAGATGGATTTTTAAACTCTCTGTCATTCTTTCATTCTTGTCTCTCTTCAGTCTCTTGGCATCCTCTGTTTTTATTCTGATTGCACAGAAAGGATAGCTTTAAACTAACAAATAAGCGTAAGTCTGGAAAACATGCCTGTTCTTTTCTGCAAAGCACATGGGAGAGCTCAGCTGCTGCTTACTTTGAGCAAAACTGACACCCCCTCATTTGTTTGTTACCAGACAGTTCAGTGGCCAGAGAAGAGCTCTCTTACTCTACAAGTTAGTATTAGGCAGTGAAACTGTGTATGCCATTAAAGTTCAAAGCAACTGATTAATCCTTTGATGTGTTGCCAAATTATTAGAATAATGACACTTTTTTTTTTTTTTCAAATGTATTGGTCTGTCTTCTCAATTCTTTCTTTTTTAACCCCATGCTTTAATAAGTGGTGAACTTCAGGAAGAAATGGATTCTTTTTATTCAAAAATCTGGGTACTGTTTCTGGAGCACTTTTATATATAATGTACAGAATATTACCCCCCTAACAGAGGCAAAAAAATTCTCTTTATTTTCGCCCCCCTGGTGCTCTCCTTCTTTGGACTTGGAAAGTAAACATTTAAAAATGCATGCTGTTAGTGGGCTGCGTAGCACTAGACTGCTCTGTCAAAGTGAATATTGTGATAAATTATGCCAGTTTGTTCATACTTACAATCATCTTCCACTTCCTCATACCAAAGCATGTGAGCAGACATGAAATCTCTCCACAAAAAAGAGGAAAAAGAAAACAACAGCAAAATATTTCTTGGCAAAGTATATTCCAACTTTGTTGCTCCGGTAGCTTTTGCTGAATTAAGCTTGCCCCTGCATAACGACAGATGTGTCCCCACACAAGCCCCAGCAGCTCTGCGGAGGAGAGCGCACAAAGCACCCCAGTGGGACGCAGCTCCAGGCTGGCTGCCGGCAGGGTCTGCGTCCCGGGCAGGGAGAGGCAGGGATCCTCACTTCCACCCAGCCGGCATGGTAACTAATGCCAGTGCTCTTTGGAGGCCCCTAAATGTTTCAAATTCCAGGACCTGCGCAGAAGCAATGCTCTGTGCTTCCCTCAAAACAAAGTTTATTTCCCATAATAGGACAGCCCATACACTCGACATATAAGGCTCTGCTTCCAGGGTAGCATGTGCAATGGATACAAATTATGTGTTATGGCTTCCCAAAGAACATTTAGTGCTACAGAGCGGGGTGAAGATATTTACTGCTCCTTTTGTGCTGTTCCCCTGAGAGCCCTATGAAACAGATTTGCCCCCTCCCCAACAAATGACCCCCAGCCCATCCCCAAACAGGATCCTCCCTTTTTGGGAGAGGAGCGGTGGCCCTCCTGTCTTTGGCCGTTCTCTCCCAGATGAGACTTTTGGGATTGCAACCTCTCTTCCAAGCAGGAGAAAAAATAAACAAACCCAAAAATAGTGCTGTCACCAAACTAAGTGTATAAATACTAACACAGGTTGTGATAAGTCAGTAGCTGCTTTAAAAAAAAAAAAAAAAAAAAAAAAGCTATTGACTTACAATTGACCTTTCCACTCCCAACAAAACCATGCTGTACTGCTGCTGTACACAGACTAGAGGCACCCTGCAGAAGAAGCAGAGGCAGGACTATAAGCAAGC
The DNA here is from genome assembly GCF_047370975.1 of Nipponia nippon. Lineage (NCBI taxonomy): Eukaryota > Metazoa > Chordata > Aves > Pelecaniformes > Threskiornithidae > Nipponia > Nipponia nippon. The sequence continues at coordinate 40,362,627 of NW_028262336.1, read as the reverse complement.
TGCCTGTCACTGCCTCTTCCTAATGGTGGGAACATCCCTTTACTCCCAAATCCCAAAAACTGATGGTCCCAAACAGGTGGGACCTGGGCTCATGCTCTTCCCCTGCCTTCGGTCCCAGGCCTCCTTAGTTTATACAGGAAGGAAAACAGGCATCTGCACAATACTTGGAAACAGGACTGTGGCATCCTCCACCCAAACTCAGATTTTTATAAGGCTGCTTTCTACAGTATATACTTTGTACAGTATATATGGCCTTTAGAGACAGGCCATAAGGAATCATGTTATTAGTTCATGGCTTCATTTGAAAAGTCATTTGAAAAAACACTCTTATGCTGTTCATTATTTTTTTAAAATCTATCCCTAAAGAACTGAAAAATGTTATTTTTCAGTATTAAAGGTTAAAGTGTCTAGTCATGGTGATTACAAGTTTATAAGTAAATTCCTGGATTATACAGAAAAATAAACACAAAAATGAAGTGCATAATATACCTTACAGCCACTGGCATTTTCTACATCGATAGTCAAATTAATGCCCTGGAGAACCGGGATGTACAGTACATGCCAACAGACTCCTAAGGATTAATTTGCAGCCCACAGGAACTGCAAGTCATGAACTGATGTAGAAAATAATCTGAAGCAGAGCAGAGCACACTGTGACAGCAGCAGCATTTTGATTATTTGAGGGAGAAGGAGACTGAGCAAACTCAAGGAAAGGAACTGCTTACTGTGCAAAAGTTCCATTATAAAAAAATCTAAGGTCACACTTGATAGCACATCCTGTCAATAACTGAGGCCCAGTAATGTACTTATAGACTACAAGTGAAAGTTATCTTGAAGGTAGGTGTCTAATGATAGAACTATGATCCTCCTGGCTCCTATTCATTTCAAGGTGACAAACTTTTTCTTCAAAACTTTCCAGGTGCCTAAACCTCTGTTTCTGAATGTGACCAGAGGGCCTTCATCTTGACAAAGCTCTGCAGTCTGTTTTACACCTAACTCCAGCCATGATCCACAAAATTCATGCGGATTATTCATCTTCTCTGTCAATGTCTTTGAGAGCATCAGAGAATATTCAGATCAGGCTGTGCAAGAAATGCAGTGCTACTAAATACTTTCTTCTAAAACATGGCTCAAAGAAGTGTCTAGTGGTAAAATTTACAATAGCTTACAAATTAAGCAATCCTCCAGATGCAGGAAATCCTGATTTGCTTCCTCTCTTCTTGCTGAGGGAGTTCAAAACTCCTGTGTATCAAGAGAGCCCTTGGTCCATTCACAGGATTGCAGAAACCTTCAGCCTAGAAACATTTGCCCTTTCTTCTATTGATGCTCCTCCAGTCAATGGGAAAAGAGTCAAGATTTGCTGGGCCATAGAGAGAAATAACAAAAGTGACTGCTCAAATCTACTGTGTTTTTTGGTTGGTTTTGGATTTTTTTTGTGGGAGGTGTTGTTTTTTGGGGGGTGTAAAGAAAAGTGAGAGGCTCTTAAAAATTAAATACTATTTTCAGCATCTATGTATGATGTAACTGGTTAATACAGAGAAACACCAACTCTACTGAAAAGAGGTTTTATATGCATCTGTCAGTCCCTACTGGCCAGCATGGTGTACGTTTATATTGTATGCATAACCCGGAACAGGTTCATTATTTTGACATATCAGCTTTGCTTCTTTATAGTTTTTGTTTGTTTGTTTCTTTGGTTGTTTTGGGTTTTTTTTTTCCCCCTGAAGTAGCATTAAAAGCTCTGGCTCTGTTCAATAACAGAGAACAAATCACAGCCTCACTGTAGATCTATGTCAAGTAATTAATGTACTCTCAATACATGCTGGTAGTCAGAGGCCACCTGCCTCACTCTTCCTTCTAGATGCTGCAAGTAGCAGGCTCCAGCCCGCAGCAGCACTGCTCGGTGCTCTGAGACTATAGTGCCTGTGCTACAAGAGGGGAAAGGAACAAGCTTCGAAGTCACAGAAAGGTTGGAAAATGTAGAAAATTTAGAATGATAAAAATGTATATTTTTTAAAATGATTGCTGGCAGCTCTAGTTTAATGTTGCTTTCCTCTTTCACAGTCAGCAATGGGTTAAATGAAAGAAAATGGTCTTCTTCACAGTAATGGTTAGGGTGATTTTCAGCCACCCATTAACACTTTATACAGAGGCTGTTTATATTCCTGCTTGAGAAATCCTTTCAAAGCGCAAGTATTGATAAAGTTGAAAATACCTCCTTTCTAACGGTATGAGCGTGACAGTAATGCAGAGTTGGAGAAAATGCCGAAGAGGCCAGTAGCAATCTGAAAACAAGGCCCAACAATAAACTGCCTGTTCAGAGACTGTTTAGGAGATTGGGTTGAGCATACGTCAGCGTGACCTTAGAAAAGAAATGGATTTCAACATCCAAATTTGGCAGCCAAGTTTATTGTTTCAGCAAGCTAAACTAGAGGGAGGTTAGGACTTGGAAGATAATGGTCAAACCTTTGACTGGACATGGAAACCAAGTTCTCAGGTCTCTAACTCTTCCTCTCTCCTGTACCCATATTAAAGGGCTACACTGAAATTCAGGAGTTCTGTCAGTGAGGGGAAAAAAAAAAAAAAAAACCACCATTGGAAAATTATGGTTTTGACATAGAAAAGAAATATTACAGTAGCCAGAATAATTTATGTGGGAGGAGAGGTCCCCAATTCAACATAAATAAATCAAATGAGAACTTCATGTTAACAACCTCCACAGAGTAACAAATCTTCCATCTCACTGTAATTTACTATGATACAAGCACCAAACAAACCCCCAGCAAAAGAAAGCACACCATATTGCCATTTATATCATCTAACACAGACAGCATCTCCTTTCCTGTTAACAGATAAAACAAGAAAATAACAAATAGATAGCATGCTGCGCAGAACTGATTTACAAACCTCTCATGACTTTTAAAATATCCCAGTGGCACATGTTGCTTGCCAATACAACTCAACATCAGAGTGTTTACAGCATAAACCTAAGACGGATGATATTTTGATTATAATTTCAGAAAACATTTCAACCTTTATTCCACCCTGGTTTTAACTCCCTGCCAACACTGACCTAAAAAAAATAAAGACAATCCAAGCCTGTCGCTCCGTTCAACCATTAGGCTCATAACAAGATGTCTCTGTGCTTTTGCCAGTATTTGCAAATCTATCACATCTATCTGTGTGGGAAGAAGTGCTGAGCTCTAGGGACTATGGGACTGGTGTCAAGGGAGAACTGGGATGGGAATCTTTTAAGCACTAATGCGCAGCGTGGGGTTTTGCCCTGGTGGTATATTGGCTCTGAGTCTTTTTATTATTCACTTCCTGTTATGAACAAAAAAAAAAAATCAAACCACTTGTGTGTCTGCAACAGAGGAAAAACAAATCTTCGACAGCTTTATCACAACAGAAGTAAACAGAAAGCTTCTGATTTTCCTGTGAAACCAGCAAGAAAAAAAAAAAAAAGAAAAAAATCTTTCCAATGTGAGCCACTGAAGAACTTCTTTCTTTTGTTTCTTAGCCTATTTTTACTTCAAAAAGGAACACATTGTAGAGGTTTTTAGTATAGGTGGCAAAGTGTTTTTTTTTTTCTCTGTATGCTTATTTGATCTGCAGACCAGAAAGTAAAAGACAAAAAAAAAAAAAAAACCAACCTCACTTGCTCTAAATTCTGAAGGAATTAGTAGGTTTTGGCTTCCAGAGTGGAAGACATAAATGTAAGTTTATAGTCAGCAAATTAGCAGTTAATATTAAGGCAAAGTCCTCTCATATGCAAGGGGCTGTTAAAAAAACATCCAGTTTCCATTCAATGTATTTCTATATCATGAAACACTTCTGTTTGAAAACATGCTTTAGCATATGAACCAGCATATTAGTTCATTACTGTGTTTGCGCTCTCCCCAAACAACCTATCTCCTTCATTCCATAGTCGCTGTGGAACAGGGGTTACTCTGTTTTGGAGAGCATCTAGCACAAAGAAGGGCTGGGCTCACTTCTTACTAGGTTCAGCATAACAAGTAACACTGGGAAAACAAGCAGTAATGACTATCTGTTTTGGAAAGCTTCAGCTAAAGAACAATCAGTCCTTTTTACCTAGGGGAACTCTCTTTGGGGTGAGGTCCCAAGCAGATTTAGCAGGGCAGTATTTGCTGCCTCCATTTCCCATATGCGTAATGTTTGTACTTTGCAGATCTTTATTCTCAAACCCTGTCAATTCTCCGACTTTCAGAAACTTTCACCTCAGCAGAAATGAAATCAATCTTAACTGGAGTCAGTTGGACCAGACTACTCAGAAGATATACTGAGCCATCAAAAGGAAAGTGTAAGAAAGGATAGCAAATTACATAAAAACTAATATTAAAAGTACAAAGAAGAGAAGAGGAAGAAGATTTTAATTACTGATATATACATGGTAGGAGTCCAAGTAATAAAGCGGAATTGGAATTACTCATTTATGCCTATAAAATATCTGGTCTTAATCTCTCCAGAGAGGCTCAGATGACCAGAAGGGAGAACATCTTATTAACTAATATTCCTTTCTCTAGATTTAGGAGTGTAACTCAGTCCAATCACCATAAGCATCCCACTTAATCTACAGAGAGGGTTGTCCACCGGAGAGTGTCTGAATATCTAAAATAGGCTCCTGCCCCAAACTGCCCTTGGGGGGCAGGGGTGGGGAGGAAGGGAGGGGTGCCTGGTTCTGGCTTTCTCTTTTGTTGGCCCACCCTTGGTTGTGTGTCCAGACCACAAAAGACCAAGATCAGACTGTCCCCTCTTCTCCCTGTCTTCTCAACGTCCACAGGAAGAAAATCTGGGCACACAGACCAGAAGGGAGACACAGCACATCACATGAGGTCCCCCAGTTCAACAGAAAGCCCTTTGGTGCAGTTATGTTCTCAGAGTGGGTCCAAAACACATGTGAAATATACCCAATTCTGAAAGCCATTGCAACTCACACAAGGGAAGTCTGTATTCAACGTCATCAACATGACAGAGGAACTGATCACAGACTCCACAATGAGCAGTTGCTTAAATGCAACTACTAACAACTTGATTACTTGCATCACAAGTAAATAGTGAATTACTAACCAATTTATATGGACACACGCACATTCGCATGCATGTATGTCACTGAGAGACTGAGTGCACACACAAGCAAGTGCCAGTGATGGTAACGTATGTGTGTGCATATCTATACATCTTTTAAGAGGACTCAATTTCACGAAGTTGAAAACAACTATAAACCCTCATCAGTAAGGAGAAAGAAGTTAAACAGAGAAATGTGAATGATAATTGGAAGATGTTTGCAAAACACTGTTTAGGTGCCTACATGTCATTACTAAGAAAAGAAGTTCCTCTGGCTAAAAACAAACAACTGCAAACAAAAACAAATTTAGTCTAGAAGAGAAGAAAGTATTTAAAAAGGAAAAGCAAATACAATACATAAGGAGCAGAGGAAAAAATGCCGAGCTGATTGCAAAGAATATCAATAAGGAGCTAAGAGGTAATTGTGAATCAGAGTCAACAATCCATACGTACGAGACAGAGCATTCACCTAGGTCTGCAGGCAAGCTGCATCAGCTCTGCCAAAGACAACTCAAGGTCATTGTGCATAGCAAATGTGTTAGCTGCTAACATAAACGCAGATTTCTTTAGAGAAACACAACTCAAGCGCCAGCCGCCTATGCAGTATCCCAGTCACCCCATCATGTACTCCCTTAGCTTTACTCTCCTCTAGTCAATGTTTCAGCTGTGTGCAGTTTTGACACCAGACATTATGAAAGCCACAGGCAAATTGGAGAGCACTTAGCATCACAAATATCCAAACAGCTGAATTTCTTTGTCAAGAAAGACTGAGGGAACGTCATATGTTTAGTCTGGAAAAGAAAGGCAAAGGAGTACATAGTTGTTGCCTTTCAGCGTCTGAAGATGACAATACTCTATTATTTTTCACATATGCTAAGAAGAGGGACATAATTTGGGTGAAGTCAACTTAGATTTGGTATTAGGAGAAAATTGTGAGAGTACCAGGTTACTTATATATGTGAAAACATATACACACGGATGTCATCAAACCCTTATAAGTGAAAGCCTATAAGGAAAAGTTTAACAAATTCTTTCAAGGGTAACAAAGTGTATTTGATCTATCTCAGCCCTTGCAGTAGAAGAAATCTAATTCCTCTTACCTCCATATTTCTGTAGCTCTCTGAAAAAAGAATTACAGACTAGTTAATATGACCTGTCACATACAGTTCAAGTTTGTCTTCATCTCATAAACAAAATTAATTGCGCTGTGAAAGGAGGGCAGCCCAATGGATACAGGAGAACACAGACAATCTGGAGACTTAAACTCTATTAGCAGTTCTGCCAGTCACTCATCGTTCAATTTCTGTTTGTTTCTTTCCTATGTAGAAAATGAACACTTACAAGCTAAACAAGTGCTAAACACTAGCATGATTAATTATTGTTTAAGATATGTGACAAACTACTTAAACTATAGGACTATTAAGGGTCTGTGTTTTAATTACATTGATTTCACCTTAAGTCCCCATGGATGACAATTGCTCAAAGCCTTAGTTACAGTGGCAAAAGGCTGTCACATTAAATCTGTGAAGACTGGGTTATTATGACAGCAAATTATGATGACAAAATTCTGTTAGTTCAAGTCTAATGAGACATTACTGCACACACTAGGATGAATGTTAAATTATTTCTGTGCGGGTCTATATGCAGGTTAGTACATCAAGATGATGGCAAAATGAGGTTAATGCAAGTCTGCAGAGCTGACATTACAAATGTCAAGATGATTGCAAAATGCTGCTGCTGCAAGTGAACTATGATTAAAAAATAGGACACTAAACAAGAACATGTTAAGGGAATGTAAAAATAAACCCACAGAAAATAAAACTAAAGAAAAATTTACTTAAAGCAAAAGACATACTGGATACCACTAGTGCTGCAAACCAATTCCTTGCCAAACTGGCCAATGCCGATGAGGAGGGCGCAAAGCCAGAATGAGACTGCCTTAACAAGTAACTGCCCATAAATTCTTACTAATAGTATCACTAGGATTTTTTTCCACTAAAAAGAGGCGATTGACTCTGTAGAAATATACATAATTTTTGAAAAAGGGCTCAATATTATTGTCCTATGACAGAATCTGGTTCGATCGGGAAATTCCTTCCTAAATTCAATCATATTGATGTTTTTCTCTCTTGTATTCTGGCACAGTTAGAAGCACACGTCTAAAAACCATATTATCCATTAGGCCCAAAAGAAATTAGTCCAATCCCAGGTAAATTCAAATACATAGGATCCACAGCATTATAAGATTAAGGAGATTACACATTTAATATGCAGAGCGCTCATAATATTTTAATGTGATTAGATCAGTAACACTGAAGATCTACTAGTATATTTCCTTAGTGCAATGTTTAATTAGTAATTCTAACATATTGGGGGGGGGGGGGGGAACTAATTCAAAACCTGAAAAAAACTCTTCTTTTTTTCTGCTTTTAAAGTCCTTCTTCCTTCCTATGATCTAGCTACTGCTAAATACAAGAGGTGCACTTCATTTCCAGTTTGGCAACAGCAGGTACTCTGTGTCCTTTCAAAAGACTGAAATATCTATCTGTCTGCCTGCCTGTCTATCTGTAATGTTTTCCACAAAGTAGGGGAGGCACTCTGTCTTCTTATTACCCGAAATATGTGATACTCAATTCCTGATGAATTACACTGGTGAAGTGCTTTGGTTAAATAACAGGCTTTGTCAAGTAGTTCAGGTAGTGCCTGACCTTTAAGTGGAAAGCATGCATAATATTCTCCCACCTAGTAGAGAAGGAAATGAAAAATTTACTTTTCTTGCAAATTAATCAGTTTTTATTGGGCAAGTTACCCATCCTATTCAGCAAAACAACAGAATGGCAAACTCTCACTAAAAAAAAATAAAAATAAATCTTAAAAAGGAAACTTATTTCAGAGATAAGTACAGAGTGGCTTGTACATTTTTCAGGATTTTCAAAGTAGCTCCATGGCTAATAAATTAGTAGTCAAGTACAGGAAAGGAGATCAAAATGATGGGTTCAGGACTCCAAGTCACCTACAGACTGAAATTTGTAAGAGTCATTATCACTGCATAAATTACATCAATATTCATGTAGTTTTTCTGGAGACACACGTACAAACCACTTGAAGGCATACACTTTTTAGAAGACTCGGAAATCAGTACAGCTCAGTGAACATTAATGAGTACAGCAGTGAACCTGTGCCAACTGAAGTTACCTGTGAATCTGAACTGAACATAGGAAAGAAAACACAGACTGAAAGTTATAAGGGAAGAACCACACAGTGCACCTGCATGCTGCCTGGTGATTTTAATCTTACTAAATATATTCCAGTGAAGATATACACTCTGATGACAATGAGATAAGATGTGTAAAATTCACTGAATTCAGTAATGTTCTGTAAGACAGAAAAAGAACAGACAATGAGAAAATTTACTAAACAATTTTTTTAATCATTAATGATAAGCAAAAGCAATCAAATGGCACCTAATTATTATAATGACATGGAGGAAGTCCAACTAAGGAGTTTCAAAACCTGAAAAAGTCTATTCTTTAGGGAATTATTTCAAATCTTAATTGTTTTAAATCATTCAATTTCATCAGTGCAACTTAAATTACAGGTTGGCTAGGGTTTTTTTTGAGCATGTTAGTTGCTTATGCAATATGTATACAAATGTTTATGTGATATATCTGAGGGTTGACAAAAGTCCAAAGGGATTGTGTGCTGTGTGTAAACAACTGCTTCCTCTAAAAACATTTCATGTAACTTTAAAAATATAATTTAGATCAGAACTGGGGCAGCTTTATTATTAATATGGAAAGCAGAAATTTTTGGCAGTCTTTTCTGTTATAGATCCTCTTACATACAAGCCCGAGTGCCTACTTTCATATGAGCAAAATGCATGTCAAACTATTTTTATGCAGTAAATCATGGATTATGCATGTTACATAAGTAAAACTAGTTTGTATATTAACATTGGAGAAAGCAGGCTAAATTTACAATTCTCTAAAATTAATCAATCCATGGAAGACAGACCAACATGTCCCATATGGAGGACAACAGCAGCACAGGGATTTGGAGACCAAAATATTGGTTACAACCTTTGTAGACCTTTTTTGAGAGCTGCAGATGCCTGAACTTAATTTATCTAATACTATTTTAGGTGCTTCATGGTAATTTACCTGGCCTATACTTGCTTTTCCTGAAAGGCACAGGTCTTCCATAGACCCTGGGTGAGAACCACCAGACCAAGCCAGTAGTTCCAGCCACTGTCAAACATTTAAAATGGCCTGTGTTTAAACACCTGTTTTATTCCCTACCAGTGCAGCACAAGTAATGACTTTTTAAAAACAAAACAAACAACAGAAAAAATATTTCACATCAAAGTACTCTGTTGCTCTGCAGTGACTTTTTTCCCCAGTTTGATAAATATACCCATACTGATCTTCTCATAAGGATATCCTTGACCAGAATATAGATGTATCAAAGTCTACCAAGGCTACCAATACAACTGAAAGAAATATTTTTTTTAATCCAAAACATACAAACAGACTTGAAATGGTTTTATGATGATACATATTTCAAGTACAAAATATATCAAAAAACACAATAAGTACGTCAGCACCTATGTAAAACTGTTTCAACATCAGTTGGATGAAAGGTGCCAAATGCAATGCCCATTTTTTAAAAAACTCTTCTGGAACTAAAAACCAGTATGTCTGATTGTGCTATTAGTCTAATTTTCAGAAATTATAATAAGAATAGAATAAACAGAAACAGATATGAAGTAGTGAGGAAATGAATTTTACAGAAGGAAACCACACTTCATGTATCTTGTAGGGTTCTTTGAAGGAGTCAGTGAGCACAAAGTCAAGAGAAACCTAATTTACGCAATTTAAAACATTTTCAATACTGTTCCTCATCAAAGACCTTAAAGAAACAAAGATGTCATGGGATAAGACATCCACTTTCTCTCACAAACAAACAAGTCATTAAAAGACAGAAGGGAAAAAATATGACAAAAGCATTCAGCTTTCTCAAATGTGTATGTCACCAGCCAAGTTTCAGAGATCAGTACCAGGGCTGGTCAACATACAAAGTACATTTATATTATTACATGGATCTAAAAAATGGAGGCAAATTTCAATTTTCCTAATAGTCCTAAGGTATTCAGGGAAATAAAAATGAAACTTGGCTGCAGGGAGATGCAGAAGAGTCTCAGAGTGTCAACTAGGCGATAAAAAAGACAGATGAAATTCAATATCAAGAATATGTGGAGAAAAAGAAATCTCAACTTTACATACTCAGCATGGGCTCTGAACTAGTTATTGCCACTCAGGAAAGAGATCTTAGAGTTATAAAAGGTCTATGAAAATATCAACTCCATCTTAGAAGCTGTCAAAAAGCAAATCAAATGCTGGCCATTACTATGACAGAAATAGAGAGCACCATACAAAATATCATTATAATATTATTTAAAGTCTTCAGGTGTTCATACTTTGAATACTGTGGGCTGTTCTACTTCCCCTATCACTAAAAAGATAAAGCAGGAAAAGTAAGGACAGCAGAAATCATTGAAAGCTAGGGAGAAATAGCTTCCATATAAAGAATGACTCAAGAAGAGTGTTCAAGGTAAGGTGATGGGAATGTGAATGAGCATGCAAGTTAGGTCCTGTGAACCTGACAAGGAGGAAAAGATTGCCCAGGGGATGCACACAACCAAGCAAGGAGCACAGCATTATGTATTGAGGGACTAATCATCTAAACCATGTCAGAGGGGGGCTGAGGCCCAAACAGGCAGGTACAAGTCCAGGAAGAGGTCCTGGCATCATCACTGGCAGTTCTCCAAAATCATTGGCTCAATGTGCAGAGTGAACAAAAAGAGACGACCCAATGCTGGGCATCCCCACATGCTGGGAGCAAATCAGAGGGGTTCGCTTTGCTGCTACAGAAGCCTGTGGTGCATCCCTTCCTGAAGGGCTGCGTGCGGTTCTGGTCTCCAGGAGGGTGCAGCAGAGTTAGAGAAGAGCAACTGGAAACAATCACGGGGCTGGAGGGGCTGCCTTATAAGCAGAGAATCAAAGAGCTGAGATGCTTCAGTTTGTAGGGGAGAAGGCTCAGGAGGGATATAGAACTGATGCTTGAAAAGCATGAAGGGGGTGAACAAGCTGCATAAGGAAGTTATTTACCAAATCTTGCAACACAACAAGTAGGGGTATATAATGCCCAATTGGTTTAAAAGACAATAAGAAAGTATTTCTTCAGCCAGTGGGCTACAAGCTTCTGGATCCTACTGCCCAAGGAGGTCATGCAAGCAGATTTTTATCAGCTGCTTTAAAATAGGGTTAGATAAATTCATGGACAGCACATCTATAAACAGATACCAAAAGGAATAGGGCCAGAACATAACCTCTAGCATTTTTAATACAGTAATTGTAGATGCTGAGGGAAGATGAGAAAATGGACCTCAGAAAGTGGCCAGGCTCATGTGCTCTCCCTGCCTAACATCTCCTGTTGCCATTTGCTAGAGAAATAATCCTGGGCTGGATGCACCATTGGTCTGACCCAGCAGGACATTTTGTATGAACTTAAGTTACCTGGAAAAGGAAAGACTGCAGCTGAACATAACTGAGGTGTACTAAATCATGAGTCTTTAAGAGAAGATGAACAGAGAACAATTTTTCAGTGTCTCTCTTAGTACAAGAGCTGGATACAAAAGAGACGAAAAATGAAAGAAAATCAGCAGGTGGCTGGTTCAAAACAAGCAAAAAAGAAGTACTTCTTCACACAACACATAGCTAAATTATAGGAGACTGCTACTGGATGTTGCAGATGCCAAAAGTTCGTGTCACCCGGCTGCTGGTGAGCCACCCTGGGAGCAGAGCCTTCGCCCCAGCCTGCTCCCCGGCACCAGCAGAAACTTGGCAAGGGCAGCAGGTCTCCTCAGACACTCCTCTCAGACACTCGATCATTTCTTAAAGGAAAAAGGGATTGGATACATCACCTACCGGGTGCCACACTTCAAGCACTGAGCAAGACTCCGCAGACATCATACCAGCTCTTTTCACCCCCACAGATGCAGTCATTTCTTTATTTCCTTTGCCCCAGCACCTCTCAGGCAAAATGCTGCTGGTAAGCTTTGACGGGAACAGTGCAACACAGGTCAAATCACTGGTATTTTTCTCATCTTTTGTAGTAACATCCACCTCTGAATTTAACAGTGCTGTGTGTTTTAGTACAGCAACGTTTGCATGACAAAAAATTAAGGAGCTTTCCACCTTGTTACCATATATCTTCCTTTCAAGGGTTTATAATTTAGCTGGGAAAATGCTCACAGCTGACGATCAGCATTCAAAGTCTCAGTGTGGAGGCTGTGTTTCATTTCAGTTGTGAGAGGGAAAACAGTATGTCATTTTTATAACTATCAATAGAAGGTTTCTGTAGGGCTTTTACTTTCTGGATTTTTTTCCTGGTATGAGAGATTTTCCTGTTTCAAGTTAAGCAACTGGATGTATTAATAAGGACAACCACTGATGACAGCACAAGCAAGAAAAGATAACCGTCTATTAAAAAAAAGATGTTACAAAATTAGTTTACCTTTTCCACAGTTTTACAAGAAACACAAAGATACAATTCTGTAAAGCATAACAAAATAGTCATCACTACATGATGCAGTGCTGACAAAACTGTAATTGATTTTGCATATTGGGTTCATACCTTTACATTCAGGAGAAAAGACAGATACTAACACTAGGGAGATATGTAAGACAGAGGAGTCCTTAATTTATCATCTCCAAGATCTTGCAAGGAATCAAAAAACTGTTCTTCAGAGAATTCATGGATTAAGAGAGGATACCAGCCTTTGCTTCCCAGGTCTCAAGTTGTACTGGTTGTTTGCACTGATATTACTTCAGAAATATTTACTAATTATGTAGTTATTATATCAAAATATTTTATTTATTAACATAACATTTTAATTTCTTCTCCTTTCTTCCTACTTGCGAACATACAGAGAAATGGAGTTGTCTGAAGTCCCAAAGCATGCATCACATGTACACATCTCTGTGGAATTCAATTAATGGCATGGGAGAATAAGAGGTTAATTGCATTTCCAACATCCATCACCAGAGGAACAGAAATAAAAAGATATTTTATTTTCTTTAAAACTGTGTTCCTTTCCCTTCTTTCAAGAGCTTCATTAGAAGAAGAGAGAATGGGAGAAAGCAGAAGAAAATAACCACCTATTAGAAATAACCATCCCTACAGATTGATTAAAAAACTCACACTGAACAGTAAAACCGATATATGTATGTGGGTGCATATATACATTCACAAATATATACACATGTGCAAACATACACAACTATAGTATCATTTTAGAGTAAATATATAGACATGGAATGTGGGAGGAAATGGTAAGAATTCAAGACTCATTGCAATATGAAGTTTGACAGAAATAGGGTAATTGCTATACCTAGTGCTGGAATGGGATTCTAGGTACCTTAATTTAAATGTTTCTAGAAATAAGGGAAAGCTTAAGTCCACTGAAGTCTTCTACGTAGCTACAGTTCACAATAATACTCCAGTGCTTATTCTACTAAGGGATAAGCACGTCTCCTTCCTTATTGTCAAACTGCATAAGCCAGCTTGGAGCTTCTTAATGCACAGCCATCAGCCCAGTCACAATTCAGTGATGGATAACGCAAGTCGTGAACCATTGTATGTGCTCCTTGTGGTGACAGTTCTTAATTTCTTTTCTAGGGCAACTGCTAATCTATCAATCTTTGAATCATCTGCGTCTAATCCTTGCTCAGGAAATATCTCTTGACATAATCAACTTTATCAATTATTGCACAATAGCTAATCTCTTGCTACAGAAGAAAACATTGAGAAGGCATGATGGAATTACTACAGGCCTGTCCCCTACATCATTCCTAGATTATCAGGCCTCAGAGCTCAATATAGTTCAGAAAATTTCACTGATGGACCCCTCCAGGGCATCACTACCAGATTACTACCCATAATTTGATGACAGGGTATGTCATAAACAAACACAATTGCTTGAAAGATATTAATTGCAATGTATGCTCTTGTGCTAAGCTCTTGCCGGCAGCTCTCTCAAAATTAAATCCCTTTAATGCTGTTTTCATATGCCTGGATATCATTAGAATATTCTCATGGCAGCCTGAGACAACGGCTGTGTACTCATCTTCCAGGTGAATCCCATGGTCCGTTCCAGTTATCTTGGTGGTTGTCTACACGGGGGACTTTGTGCAAAGTAAGGCTGAATTTGAATTTACTGCTCAGTAATTACTTCAGACACACTCTTCGTGTAGACACCCTAGTGTGAGGAAGCTCTTCTGCCTTAACCCAGAAAATGGTGTTATCTTACACAGAGGCGCTTTTGGGGCTCAATAAAAAGTGTCAGATGAGGGTTAAGCTATTAGTGCACTGTAAAAACCACATTAGTGTTTTGTGTGCCTTTCTTCACTTGTGGATATGCCCTTATAGATTATCTCTCTTTCTATGTCCTTAAACTGCTTTCTCCTTCAGCCTCACCTCCACTATTTAAAAATAAATAGCCTGCCATTGGAAGGTAAAGATTTATAGGCTCCACCAAAAATATCCTAAGTTTCAAGTTCAAGAGAGGCCGAGGTTGTCATGCATTAAAAGCCTGGTTTCGTTTGCCTGATCCATTCTGCAGAAAGTCTATCCTAACAATTTCTTTTCATAACAAACTTCTTAGAAAACAGCTGTAAACCTTCAGTATCTTAAAGGCATCTTTTAAAAATAATTCCCTCAGAAAATAAAGCATTGCCAAAAATACATCCTCTTATGTACAAATAGCAGTCAGTTCATTCAAATGCTATATAAAAACTTCCATGAAAGAGATGCATCCTTGAGACAAACAGGACAAGAAATTCAAGAACTCTGAAAAAAATATTTTTGGCCAATTTTTAACAGAGGTGCTTCTATTTCAGCAGGGTTTTTTTTATTAACTGAGAGTTTAAACATTCCTCCAAGCTCCAGAGAGAATAAAAAAATTGGAAATTTATTACATATCATAGAAATAACATAAGTCTAAAATAAATTTAAAAAATTAAAAAGTATTCTGGATGACAGTATGAACACATATAACATGTCAAAGCCCATCAAGCCTTCTATCAAATGTAAACTCTCTCTTTGATTGGATGTGGAAATAGTGAAAAAAGGGAGACCCCCCTGCTATGCTCAACTATGCTGTCAGAAGCACTCTTCTTAGAGCAGGGCGATTTAATCACGCAGGGACAGACTGCAGCAAAGGTGGAGGCCTGCATGCCCAGCTGCCCACCAGCCTCATTACACAGGCAGCTCCTGGCTTACTCTTACGATTTGTTTCTTTTTTATAAAGACTCCTAGAAGACTTTGGAGGCTTTGTGAAGGCAGGATGGGGACTGAATGCTGCACGGTCGGTGTTGGAGGCTGGATCTCAGGAGGAGCATCCCCCTGGGGGGCTGGCTCCCCAGGGCCTGAGCCTATTGTTATAGGCACTTCTGTAACTGGTGGACAGTAAACCCAAGGCATTACTGTGTGTAAAATGAACCATCTTTGGCCTGAGAGCATGGATGCAGGGTGACCCCCATGGGCCCTGGGCTATAAACCCCTCTACAGTGGTTCCCACTCATCATCAGAGATGTGCAGCCTAGGCACAACCAGTTTTAAGGGATATAGAAAGCCACTATTCAGCATATTTAAAAAAACATGCCACATAGAGCAAATTCAGGTATGACACAGGATTACAGAGCAAGGTGTAGAGTGTGACAGCACGCGTGCCAAACTGACCTCATGCGCATCCCGGAGTGAGGAAGAAGAAACCATTAACATCAACATCACACTCCTCACAGCAAAGGACTCAAGGTGGGGGGGAATATGACTCCCTGAAGGTCCCCTCTCCAGGCTGAAACCTTCCACCTGGAGACCCAGAGCGGGAGTGAAAAGGTGAGCTAACACCAGAGAAAAGGGTGGATACTTGAAAGGTGCCGTATACATATTAAATGTATATAATATGATCACTGTCAATAGCATTGTAACTGGACTAACAATTCTTTGATTAGACTGCCGAGATTCTAATTAGACTAACAAAACATCCTAGGATTGCACAGCAGCTCCGTTCCTTCCACCCACAGCACGATTTTGAGCATATCAAACTGGTGAACATTCAATCCGCACCTTAGATGCAACAAAGTTGTAACAGACTTATGACAGCCTAAAATGGTCAGAAGCTCTATGAATAAACCTGAAACAAGGTCATTTAAGAATAATGCATCATAAAAACCCCAACAAACCAAAACAAAACCCCACAAAAAAACTGGACTCTAAAAGTCAAGCTGATTTGAGGCAATATTTTGTCACAAAGACTGGGTTGGCTCATCTTAGGAATGGGAACTTGAATTTTATTGTGTGGCTAGGCACACAGATGACATTGTGCTAATAAATCTATGTTATCACTAGTAACGCTTAACTTAATGATTTAACTAGAGGGAAAGACAAGAGGGCATTAATACCTACTGGGCTCCCTGCCCACGAACAGAAGAGGCTTATCAGAGATGCAACAAAACTTAAGCCCATAACTTCTGGTCAAGAATATGCAAGATCATCCTTAAAACAAAAGTAAGCAAATACAAAGCAACAGTAAAAGAAACAAGAAATAAGATTCTCTGAAAAAATAATGTAATTACACAAAAATGAAGATAGACCTCATTTTCATTATCTAAACAAATGTAAACTGGGAAATAAAAAAAGTGAAATTTTTTTTCCAAACCACTGAGAGCCATGCATTGTAAAAGTCCTCTCTCTTCTTCCAATCACATAATTGGAAGGTTATTTGAGTTTGTTATAAAGTACCTGCTGTGAATTACAGTAATCAGGCAGAGATTTATTCAGAGGAGGAAGCACACTGGAGCCTGCACTATCAGATGATGAACCTCCGTCACATGTTGTAGCTCAGGCAGCCCAGTCAGGTCAGAGCTGCACTTTGCCATGTAATGAAACAACTTAGAACTACTTATTCAAAGCCTTGAACTTAATTAGCAGGAGAGCAAAGCAACTAACTTGCAGTGAATAAGTTGACAACTTTGCTTCTTTCTATTCATGAGCCTTCTATGATTAGCACAAATTATTCTTATAATTATTCACATTTAATTCACTGTATTATTAAAAATAATATTTAGTCTACAGCTCATTCACCAGGAGCATGAGTGTTATAAATGGGTTTATTAATTTTGAATATATGAGTAGATCACATGGTTCAAGGTGTAAAGCTCAGAATCACAGTGTCCGGGCAATTATCTGCAGCACTGAGTTTTACATTAACTTCCCTGCTTTATACTCTGAACACTGAATAAATGTTGAATAAATTGATTGTCGTTAGTCCACTTATTCACTAGGCACTTTTGGAAAAGAAACATAACTGAGGCAAAAGTAACACATGCAAGAGTTTGTAAGGGGTAGGGAAATATAGGCAAAAAGTTATAAAAACACTAGGATTTTTCAAAAGTTCAAATACCAAGACTTTGGACTAAGCTGTGCTTTGGAAAGTTAGAAAGCTCCTATTTAGTAACATACCTGCCATTAGGAACAGATCTCACAAGAGGATGCTTCACCTCAAAAGTGTACTTGTAAAGATGCTGATAAAGCTGAGTCAGAATTTAACAACCCAGCCCATTCAGTGCAACTCCTGTACAGGTACACCCACAGTACCTAAAGTACCTAAAACAAGAGCTTGCTGTCTCACTTCTCATGCTGCCCTTAAACCCTTCCAACACCTCTCTTCTTAAAAATTTCTCCTTTTCCTCCCATATTTCTCTATTCCCACAGCAATTTACCAGTCACCTGGGGGCTAACAATGAAGATAAATAAAGCGCTTCTCTCTGAAGGATCTATTTCAGAAAAAGTCCAACTGCAGTTATGGTCCTCCTCCCATGACTACTTCCCCTCCTCAGCTCCAGCAGTGGGTGACGGAAGAAATTTGAGTGCTAATGAAAAGGACATTTTGGATTATGGAATAAACCCTTCACTAAAAGACGGAGAGACTTTTTACCAAGGCCTGTAGTGACAGGACAAGGGGCAAGGGCTTTAAACTGAAAGAGGATAGGATTAGATTGGACAAGAGGAAGAAATATTTTACGATGAGAGTAGTGACACACTGAAACAGTGGAGAACTTGTGGATGCCCCATCCCTGGAAGTGTTCAAGGTCAGGTTGGATGGAGCTTTGAGCAACCTGATCTAGTGAAAGATGTCCCTGCCCATGGCAGGGGGGTTGGATCAGATGATCTTTAAAGGTCCCTTCCAACCCAAATCGTTCTGTGATTCTGTGACTCCCTGTAAAAAAAGCAGAGATGAGGGGAAACAATGAGTAGAGGTATCAAACTATTTGTGTACTTGGGGCAGGGAAGTAGACTAGGAGTCTTTCTGTTGAGGGAAAAAAAAAGAAAATATGTTTGAAAACATCAGAGCAGGACTCTCACAACAGAGGGGAGGAAGGCACGTCCTGCCCGCCACACCACAGCCCTGACCCCCCAGGGAAGCCAGTAGACTGCACTGCTCTTCTGTAGCAGCCATCCTTGGAAAAGCCTGCATGCACAGGGCTCTCACACAACCTGCACTTGGCCACCAGGACTGCGGGGCCTGACAAACACCTGCTACACAGCAAGAGTGCTTTAAGCTCAGCCACAGATGTCAAGAAAAATCGATGAAGAGCACAAAGAAGTGAAGAGGGTTTATCAGCTGAAACAGTGGAAATAGGGAATTATTGACCAGCAGATCTATAACAAAAGGAATTTTTTCTTTGTTTTCTTTGTGATCTTTTTGCCTGAGAAAGCAAAGCAAAGATGTCATTTAATTCACAAGACAGTGCCTCTAAGGGGGTCCTTGATAACCAGGAGGCTAGAGAGCACTCCAGCCCAGCCTTGGTGCAGCCCCAAGCCTGGCGCACTCTGGAACATCCCCCTTTGAGCACAGGCAGGGCGCAAGCCAAGGACCTCCCCATGTCACAATGGTGCCTACTACCCACAGAGGTTGCTTGTGTGGAAGATTTTTCACTGATAATTGTCAAATAGGTAGCACTGTGCTACAAAAAAACTTCTAGTCTGGCTTGGGAAGTGGTGTCTGCAGTCTTTGGTAATTCCAATTTTTATGCTATATATTTACACATTGTATATAACATTTACAGCATTTTTCTAGCTCCAAACTAACTAATGGAAACACCATAAGATGTCTTAGAATAGATTTCCCCTAGCTGCAAATTGAAACATTTTTTTACAAAAGCATGAAGACACTCAGGCATATTCTCTTTTAAAAATCAAGACTGTAGGCAGAGCACGTATGACATTATATAATGAGAAGTGAGAGGTATAAATGCCTTCCTGTTTTTAAATGGAAACCACCCCTTTCTCACCACCAAGTATAGAACAGGTCAGAGGAAAGAAAAGCTGCTTCTGTTCTGATGGGCTCAATCTAGGGGAAAAGCCCTTTTTTTCTGAGGAGACAGGTGCTTGGACGGATAGCCCATCCTGGCTTTGCTGCTGTGGTCTTGGGGGTACCTGTCTCTAAAACCTCTGCAGCATCAGTTGTCATCAACACGTTACCATCGCTTTAGTTATCTGTTATAATCAGTCCACCTCAAAATTCAACATTTAGCTGAAGCTTTAACACCAGCACCCTATGAAGATGCCCCATAATTTCAGTAAGATTTCAGTTATCACAGTTAGCACTAGTCAAAGTTCAGATTTCTGTAAGCATAAGTCAAGCTCTTTTCCAATCAACCAGCTGCACATACTGAGCAATACCTAACTATTTATGTTCAAATGTATCATGAAAATACAGTTTCTGCTAATATAATAATGCAGGACGGCTGCTCAGTTGCCTGTGCAAAATGAGTTGATGGTTGTCATTTAATTTACAGTGGACAAGAGACCATACTGTAAGGAATACTAATTGTTCCCTTTTATTGGTGGAAGCTGAATAGAAATGAAAAGTAATGTTCCCTAAACCTCCCTGGTTCAGGAAACAATCCACAAGAAAGCCTACTTAAAAAAAAAAAAAAAAATCAAAAAAGGGAGAGGGAAGAGAAAGGAAGGTGTCAGCTACATATGAATAATACACAGACGTGTCCACAGTGATCTGAATAATTCAGTACACAAAATTAAAGTATGTTTCACATCTGCCACCATAAAAGATAAAGCTATCTAGTCTGTTTTAAAAGTATAATGATTACAGGAGAACACTTGTGATTCACACTCAGGTCTAGTTTGAATGCCAGCCCTGTGGTCCCCACAAATAAACATCTCAAAGCTCTGGGCTGAAAGAGCTCCAGCTGCAAAGTTTTAATTAACTCAAAACAGGCAGCAAACTTTTAAAGTGCCACCCGTTACCAGTAAAGCCCAGCAGTGCCGAGCTATCGGCCAAGGCTCCTGTGCTCCTGGGCCACCTCCACCAAGTGAGATGTGCAAAGCTGCCCACTTCGGTTGCCTATCCGGCTGCTTGCCAGCGAGAACAGTCACCCACCCTCCCTGCACCACATCCTATAGCGCTGCCAAGTCTCCTTCTGCACCTGAGTTTGGGGTACCGGTCTAAAACACAGCCCTTCCAGACTCCTAGCCTTTCTATGTGCAAAGTCACAACAACATGCCATCTGAGACTACAACTGCTTCCAAGTGCATGTATTTTCCAACAAATGTTTCTTTTCAAAGAGAATGACCAACGGATAAACACCAATGGCTCCGGCAGGTCCATATGTGTTTCAAATTTTCAGCAAGACACAATGAGAGAGGAAATAGAGTAAGTGGGAAATTCCTTCCTATCCTATGGATGATACACAACAACCACAGCTTTACTATACCATTACATCCTACGTACTCCACCTGATGTAAACCAGGTCCATTTCCTTTGGGGAAGCCAAGGAGGCCACGTGGCGAGGCGCAGCTGCCACTGCAAGGCAACGTTTTGCTTGTGGCTGCAGAGAAGCAGCCCGTCATTTCCACTGCTGAGTGGTGCCAGCCAGCCCGTGCCACTGGCAGGGACCCACCTGCCGTGGGCCAGGCACTGCCTCCCCGCCAGCCACCCACAAGCCAGCTGGGGAGAAATGGCTCGGCGCCTCTCTCTGGACAAGCACCAGAAGTGTCTCCCGGAACTACCGAACCATTTCCCATAAAGTAACAGTACGGTTACACACGCTGCTACCTTGGTATTTTATATTAGGAGACCTATTGCAAACAATTTTTTAAATTAAATTATTTTATATTAAAAAGCAGAAAAAAATCCTGGTACATTTTCCTTCGATAGGGAAGTGTTGCTGCTAGCTAGTTTTTCAATGTGAATTCTCTAAAGCCTTGATGGGGGTTTTGGGAAAAACAACTCGAATTTCCCCTAAATAAACTACCATAAAATCTGCAGCATTGTTTTCATTTTAGAAAGTTACTTATACTGGAAAAAAAAACACACGCTAGGTATTAAAAAAAGAAAATTGCTTTTAATCAGAATGTGGAAGTCACTGTGTTTTTCATCAGTGAACAACAAAATCCTTTCTTCTTTTGTACTCTGGAGTATTAACAGGTGGCCATAGCCCCTAGCTGCATGAAACTACCATATGCTACTGAGATCAAAATTAATAAACTAACAGCACAATGTGCCAGTTTATTGTGCTTGTATTTCATTTTAATTTTATCCTTGGTGTTTTTATTACTAAAAAGTCATGTTTGGTGATTTTTAACTTTAATATCAGTAGCTTCCTTATTAACAATTTTGAATTGTTTGTTTTAGTATTGTACCAGGTAACTACATGTGCAGAAATATGTTTCTGACACCACATTTCAAAATACCACTTCATTTGTACTCCTCTATGCTAAAAAGTTAGCAGTTCCATACACTTTAAATGTTTTAATAGTGGAAAAGTTAATCATATATCAGAGGAAATTTGTTATGTGCACCATAAAACTTGTTTTGAATCTCATTTAACTGCACAACTTCAGTTCTTGTTAAATACTAATCAGCCAGAACAAAGCATCACGTGCAACCTTGTGGTCCCTTCTCCACTTAGCACCTTTAATGGTTCTTTAAAAAGATCTGTTTGTTTTCCTCCATAAAAAGCATTAACAGTTGACAATGAAAAAGAAACTCACTGATGCAAATACTAGATGCATATGGAAACCACAAAGCCTGTCTGTACGCAGAGGAAATGAGCAGAGGTGCCTTCAAATATAAACAGGCGATGCTTATCCAGCTCTTCAGTGAGCCTCAGTGTTGGCTCCTAAATTGAAGTTTCTGCCAAAAACTACCAAAAATACCGTGTCCAAAAACAGGAGCAAAACATTGTCCATATTGTAAACCACTTGCATGACAATTATGGCCTTGATTTAGTAACCATTCCTGTGAGTAATCAGGACTCCAGTGAGTAGTTTCGCTGACTTCTCAGCCACCGCTTGTATAAAGACACAGTGTAGAAGGGGTTTGTCCTACCACGCTTTAGCGGCATCAGTGGGGTGACTGCCAAGATTTACAGGGTCCAGTACAAGCTTTACATTGAGGTTACATCAGCTCTGACCCTGTGCCAAATTAAGGTCTCAGCTCCCCTGTGCAGAGCACCAGCCCCAGCTGTCCTCCCCCAGACATTTTTGGGAGGACCTGTGCCTTGTAGTCTTTCCCCCTTTCAGCTGCTCGTTGGCTATGCTGCTTTTAGCAAGAAGTTCTGAAAACACCGTATATGTCCTTTTTCCCTTTATCTTGCAATTTTACAGTCTCACCCTCAGGGCTAGTGCACCTTGATGCTGGGAACAGCGGTCCATTCTAGGTTACAGACAGGTTACACACAATTGCACAAGAGCAGCAGGAAGAGCTAAGGTTATCATCTGGGTCCAGGGCCATTCCCTCAAGTGTATGGCACTAACACTATGGAAGAAAATAGCAGAATTCACTGGGGTTTTTTTCCTACCTTATTCCTACAACCTCCCAACCACTGAGAAAAACAAAGAGCCCTTTTCACCCAGCTCCTTCCCCAAAACCTATCCCAGTTTTTCTTCCCATTCTCAAAGACTAGGAGAGTAGGAGAAGAGGCAGTGGTATTAATCCTTCCTTAAAGTACTAGCTCAAACCCACTGAAATCAATGGAAAGACTTCCAGCGATTTTAATAGGCTCAGATCACAGCCCTCAGCAGACATGGTCTGTCTCCAGCATTCACCATCCTGGAGAAAAAAAGGCAGACAGACAGAAGTGCCTTCTGCTTCCCACTCAGGTATGATTAGTGGCAGCTGAATCAAAACTGCTCAGTCACGGGACCCCGGGACATGCTGGCAACTTCAAAGACACAAGAGAAAACAAAGCAAAAAAGCCCACATACTAATCTAGTTTGTCAATATGCATGGACTGCATTGAATTTTGTGATTCATGCCCCCAAAACACAGGAGCTGCTTTTTTTTTTCCTGAGATTGTTTTGATGTTTTCTAAATAAAGCATCTTCATGTTTAATTTCCAAATGACACTTCAAAGCTAGATGAATTATATCATTGGAAAGCTTTTCCATAAGGAGCTTTTCAAAGGATGTCAATTCCTGATTTTTGCAGGAAAAGAAAAATTTGATTTTTTTTTTTTTGTTGTGTGATACAGTGAGTATATAAATTTAAGTAAATTATTTATGCAGATCTCATCCTAGACATTTGGTTAAAATGATGGCAAGACATCTCTTCACTTATGACCCACTGAAAGTTTTTTTAGATGCCACTAAAATTGGAGCCTAATCATTACTCAGAAAAAAGTTTACAGAAATCAAACACAAGTTTTACCCCAGAGAAGGCAGCAGAACGAGGCTATAAACTATATATGGCTTTTCCTCAGTCAAGTCATTCTTTTAATTTTTATCCCTCGTTTTCATTTTGCTTTATTCTTAGTTCCACGGTAGCTCAGTGTAAGCACTACTCAGCTTTATTATCATCAATATACATCAGAACGCTCTTATGAACTTTATAAGATCACAATATAATTCTGCTAATCTAAATATTTCTTATTTAGATCCTTTTATTCAGAATCAAGTTAACGCTCAGCCTGTAAAATAACAGTTAATACAATCCTAATAGCCAAAAGACAATAAAGAAACCCAAACCAAAATAACATGTTGTAGAGAAAGCATCTTCCATTACCTCAGCCTCACAGATCTATTTCAATTTACATTTAAGGAGATCTGAAATATCATAAAATAAATGTAAGTACTAAGTTTCCAAGAAACATAAACTGAACTGTAATTCCATTGCATGCGAACATATTCCATCTTCTCAAAGAGCTGAACTGTGGTTTCCAGTGTTGGCAGAAGGCCCTCTTATAATAACATTACACGTATACTGTAGTTCCCTTGATGTCTTTCATATTTTTTCATAAACAAAATTACAGTGACAGTGCAGTTCATTACAGGAGGTTTCATTAAAGAACTGGTTTATTTTAAGAGAACACCAGCAGAGAACTGTCTTCAGGGATGGAGCCAAGTAAAAAGTCTGATTATGTCTCCATGAAAATCAGGCAGAAATTATGCAGGATTTTGACACTGTAAAACAGGAAAATCCTCTTAACAGACACAGGGAACAAACTGTTCTACCATGGCACTGCATTAATAAGCAGGTAGAGCCCTGTCAACTCACTTCAAGGTGACAAGTTTGGCCCCTGTTAGAGGTGGCCTCCCGCTCCTTCCCCAGGGGCAGGCAGTGCCCCGGCCCCAGCCCCTGGAGAGGGGACCCCAAGGAGAAACTGTGCTGAGGTGCAGCAGCTGGGAAGCAGGAGTTTCTCCCTCTCTACAGCCGGGTACCACGGCAGGTGAAGCCCCACCACCCAGCCCAGTCATCGTCTTTCACCATCGGGGCTGCACCTGGCTCTGCAAAGAGCAGTACAGCGAGGCCTCTCAGCAATTCCTTTTGTTTTATTTTTCCTTCTTCTGGTGCCAATAAGACCAGCTCCTAGAAAACCACTGCTTTCTGACTAACTGGCAATTTTTTTCATCTTTTTGAGTCTGCTGCACCTCTTTCACACAAAATAATCTCCAGTTTCGGATTAATCAACTAAAAGGTCACCTCGCCACCCAGAGTTTTCAAAGACTTAATCCAAATATATGCGATACGGTAGTTTTTTTTAAACTGTGTTTCTCAATCGAATCAGATATGCTGTCTCCTATTGTTACTGCAATTTACCTCCCCAGTATATGCTGCTAAGATAAGACACAATCAACACCATCTATGACTTCAGGGGATGGATTGATGGAAGAGTAATTTCTCATTTTATTTTTTTGTTGACACTGTTTTCACTCTGCTCTCTAGCATGACAGCTTCGAGGTATCTGTGATAAAGATATGGAGTCAAGAGCATTACTGGCTCAAAAATACTCTCCCTTCCCCCAGAAAAATTGGTTCTAGGATTCCAAAAATCCTATTTTTCATCTTCTCCCAGAAGGCAAACATTATTGCCCTTTTCTACCTGGGCTCCCACAAAGTACTCGAAGTTACACACACAAAAAAAAAACATCTCCCTGCTGTCATTGTCCATTAAGGCAGGGGCAGTGGTTGAATAGAGCCACCTATCTTCTCATACACTTAAGTCCAGACACTATGGGCTACATCTGTAAGCCAGCCAGCGGGAAAAGGCATCAAGCTATTACCCCTGAGGTATAACCACAATACCTTTTAAATGTAAGGTCCTTCCAGGCTGCTATGTTTCCTTTCAACAACTTCAACGAAAAGCAATAGAAAGGGGCCGTAGGATGGATTTTCATCATTCCACGTGGTTGTCAGACTGTTTTCCTCTAATGACACTATGAATACATAACTCACTGTGGTTTCAAAAATATATTTAACGCGTGATATTTTAAGAGCTGTAGAAAACACAATATTAAAATTCTAACATGAAAAATAATAGCATTATGGCTCATTACATTCTCTATTGCATTCATCTGAACTGTGAGTAAGGTACTGTCATCCTGTCATCTAATTCTATAAGATCTGTGATCATGTTTTACACGATGTCATTTATTTCACAGAAATAAGCAGGCTACAGTCTTCAGGTTCTGAAGTAGATCATAAGTGTTTTCTACCGGTCACCTGAGAATCAGGTGCACTCAAAACTAGATCTGCAGAATCAAAAGACACCAAAGAAAACCAAGTCAAAAGATCGAGAACACCAGAGCCAAAGCTTTATGTATATAGTAGGATTTCTATTTTCAGTAATAGTAATAGATCTTATACGTTTACTCAAAATACTTGTATTTTCACAGTCTTCAAAAAAATGTGGGTTTTTTTCTTGACTGCAGATAGTTCTGTTTGCTAGCATTTCTAACATTGCTCTGAAAATGCTGATATCATCAAAGCCCTACCAAGAACCTCATCAGAGCACCTCAGAACTTCTCTTTCAGCATTGCTTTTTCCCTGCTGCCACTTATGCCTACCCCTTGATTAAGAAAAGTTCACATATTGCTAGGGGTTTACCACAGAGATATAGCCTTTTCTTAAAAATGTTCTTTGTAAACAGCTGTTAGGTATTATAATGACCCAGTGTAATCTGTCAGTAAGTCCACATTTAAAGCATATTCAAAAACACCTCAAAATGTCATGGGCTTTCAATGCCTCTGTAAATCGTACAAAT
Source organism: Nipponia nippon (assembly GCF_047370975.1). Classification (NCBI taxonomy): domain Eukaryota; kingdom Metazoa; phylum Chordata; class Aves; order Pelecaniformes; family Threskiornithidae; genus Nipponia; species Nipponia nippon. The sequence continues at coordinate 40,335,917 of NW_028262336.1, read as the reverse complement.
TTACATGTCCTACTGAGTAAACATTTTCTGATTTAAAAAACATTGATTATTTCTTACCACTCCTACAAAAGAAGTAAAATGGCATGTATTTTAGGTATGCTGGTGTTGAGACAGACCTTCCCATTAAATTAAAATACTATAATCAAATTCCCAGGCTTGCCATGATAACTCTCAGAAAACAAGCTGGCACTTTGGTATCTGCACAATTGCTGCCTTTTATTTTGCATCATTTTTTAGTTTCATGGAAGCAAGTGAACCTGGAATCCTAATGGAACTGCTTGATGTCTGGTGTCTTCTCCAGTCCTGGTAAAAGCTACTCAGCACCAGCCTAAATCACCGTAACCAACTTGGAATATCTGGCTGACAAAGCTGGAGCAAACTCACATCTGTCTTGCCAACACCCTCTGCCTCTCTGGGCATCTTAGAGAGGGATGCCTTAGAAATGGAATAAGCTCATAGTGGTAATCCCCAAGTATATGTTCCCAGCTTCGTAGCACCCTGAGATTTAGCAAGACAGAAGGCTGCCAGGTCAGAAACTGTATCTACAGTTAGTGTTTTCTTTGTAAAAACAAACAAACAAAAACACCCCTTGGAACCATAATATATTTATTCCATCCCATAAGGAAAAAGCCACCGATGATTCAGCAGGTAATTTCCTAGCTTTTAGAGTACCACAAAAAAAACCCAATCCAAACCAAAAAACTTTACATCAGCAGCACAATGCTCATTTTGGTTTTGTACTGTTTTCCCCGTATGTTTAATCTTGTCTGTGGACGGTGGCCAATTTCCAGGCAACCTTACATGCATGTGGTGAGGATGCACAGCCAGAGCTTCTAGTTGACATCCTAAGGCAGGCCACAGGAGGCTGTAATGGCCAAGAAAAGGCAATGACTCAGCAGCCAGCGTGCACATGTGGACTCCTGGGCTGCTGATCCTGCCCCCTTTCCTCACTGCCACCTTGGCTGCTTCAGAGGCAGGCAGAAGGGATTCTCTGCCTCGTGCATCTGTCCCCTATCCCTCCCCTTATTTACCTCTCTTTTGTATAAGAGACAGAAAGCATCATTAGAGAAACTGCATGAATATGCCTTCTCAAAAGGTAGCTCCAGCTAATGTGACAGGAGTCATTTATTAGGCCAGACTGTACAAAACAGTTGCCTGTAGTTTAGCTCTTTTCATGCATTCTTTGGGCTTTCCTGGGGGTGGGAGGAGGGAAGTGAGCTGCTTACAGGCACAATAATACTTGCAATGTGTTTTTTTATAACTGAAAAGCAGTATTTTCTCTTAAAACGTCACCATCTTTGAAAACAGTTAAAATTAAATTCCAAGTTGAGTTTCTTGAAGTTATTCTTTCCCTGAAACCAACAAATGTTTCAAATCTGGAGGGCAAACACAGCACCAGTATGTTTCTCTGACTCATTAGTTTGCTTTTCTCCGTAGGATTTAGATTGACATCTATTGGCCTAACTTGTGACACAACGGCCCAGTTCTTCAAATGTCAGCTCCATCGTCCCTGCTTTGTAAGGCTTCCCCTGGTACAGCAGCTTCAGACTCAGTGTTTTAAAGCAAAATGGTTCAGTTTAGCGACTAAGGCAAAGCCTTTGGATGTGAAGGCAATGTACACATTATTTTCCACCTTTTATTCATAACACAAAAAAGATCAAAGCCAAGGATTAGGACTTCAATCTTTAACAAACAACAACAACAAAAAAAGATATCTAAACATGCATTAGGGGGTTGATGCTGTGTTAATCAACTGATTCAGCCCAAAGACATACTGGCATGGGCATTAAAGACGCATTTATTTACAGTCAAGTTATTTAAAACATATTTTTTAATAAAACTGAAATGAAATTAAATTGCCCTATGCTTACACGTGTACAAATTACATCCATGTACACAGAATACAGTTCATAGAAACTTTTAGGTTGGAAAAGACCCTTAAGATCATCAAGTCCAGCCATTAACCTAGCACTGCCAGGCCCACCACTAAACCACATCCCTAAGCACCATGTCTACCCGTCTTCTAAATACCTCCAGGGATGGGGACTCAACCACTTCCCTGGGCAGCCTGTTCCAGTGCCTGACTACCCTTCTGGTGAAGAAATTTTTCCTACTATCCAATCTAAACCTCCCCTGGTACAATTTGAGGCCATTTCCTCTCCTCCTATCGCTTGTTACATGGGAAAAGAAACTGACCCCCACCTCAATACAACATCCTTTCAGGTAGTTGTAGAAAGCAATAGCTGTATGTCTTTACGCAAGTACCTTTTCTTCTGTTTTTCCCACACAAAATTCCTGTATGTAAACTGCAAAGCCTGTAAAGCTCCAGGCTATCTTAATTACAAGAATGCACACATCCCTTCAAGGAGAGGATCACAGATGTCTATCTCAACATCAGTTTTGGGTAAAACTAGGAACACAGAGGTTTGGGGTTTGGTGTGTTTGTTATCAGGTTTTTTTGGCCGTAAAATGCAAATAAACAGCCCCCAAGTGTACCAGAGGTTTGGAACAGGATAATTTAATTATTCAAGGCTTAACTTTTAGGAAGAGGCTGTAGACAGATCAATAGATTATTTATGAAAATTGGCAGATAGGCATAGAAGACACATATCTATATAGTTTGCCTTTTCTCAGACAGTGTATAATGTACAGGTCAAAAAGGTTTTATTACCACTAAAATTAGTAGTTCCTTTTCCTAAAGCTCAGGGACATATATCCCTCAAATTTCATCTGGGTCATGTGAAAGGAGCAAAAGAAAATTCAGAAGGTTATACGGGAACATAGCTCTTCCTTCTTAGCCACTAGGAAACTAGTGGCAAACATTTTGTAGCTTTTTTCCTCTCCGGGGGAGACAAAAGTAATAGTTCTGTAACGTGACCAGGTTCCTCTAGATTTTTTGTTCACCTGAAAAAAGATCTTCAAATGTTAAGCTAAAAAAAAAAAAAAAAAAAAAAAATTAGTTTGCACTATTTTACAGATTCTTATAGAGAGCTTTTTTCCCCCCTTCCTTTTTGCATGCGGGCTGGATTAGTCACATGCTTACAGTAACAGGAGCTTCAGAAAAGAACAGGTTCATAAAATAAAAATTGCCTCAAAATACCACAACTTTCTCCAATAACAGCAACCAGTTCAATCCTCTGACTATTGCCAGAAACCAAAGTCTTACTATTACTGCTTTTCACTCACTTCACAGGTGCCCATAGTGCCATGCTGCCAAAGGCTAAAGCGTTGTGCTAAAATCTTACAGCCCTTCAAATTACCAGGTGCCTCGATGAGGCTTTTACAACCTCAGAGCAGAAGATGGTGGCTCCTAATTCAACAAATTCAGACCTCACTAGTTCTAGAATTAGAAATATCCCACAACAGGCTAACCTCATTAATACGACTGACTTAATCAATTTGTCACAAACCACGGAGTACAGGTACAAGAAGTGGTTCATTGTTCAATTTAAATTAATTAATTGCTTCCTATTGCAAAGCTAATGCTTTGCAAATGGTTGTCTTAGTGCTCTGTCCTGGTTTCAGCTGGGATAGAGTTAATTTTCGTCTCGGTAGCCCGTATGGGGCTGTGTTTTGGGTTTAGGATGAGAACAATGTCGATGACACACTGATGCTTTGGTTCTTGCTAAGTAGCGCTAAGCTGTTGCTAAATAGGTGCTAAGTGGCGCTCACACTGGTCAAGGACTTTTCAGCCTCCCCTGCTCTGCCGGGTGCCCGGGGGCTGGGAGGGGGCACAGCCGGGGGGGCTGACCCAGACTGGCCACAGGGCTATGCCATACCGTGTGACGTCATGCTCAGTATATAAGGTGGGGGAAGAAGAAGGAAGGGGGGGACGTTGGGCGTGATGGCGTTTGTCTTCCCAAGTAACCGTTACGCGTGATGGAGCCCTGCTTTGCTGGGGATGGCTGAACACCTGCCTGCCCATGGGAAGTAATGAATGAATGCCTTGTTTTGCTTTGCTTGCGTGTGCGGCTTTTGCTTTGCCTATTTAACTGTTCTATTTTATTTTACTTCAATTATTAAACTGTTCTTATCTCAACCCACGATTTTTCTCCCTTTTACCCTTCTGATTCTCTCCCCCATCCCGCCAAGGGGGAGTGAGCGAGCGGCTGCGTGGTGCTGAGTTGCCGGCTGGGCTTAAACCACGACATGCTCTTAAAATTTTAGAGTTCAGGTTATGCTCATGTTTATGCTGGACTTAAATTTTTGTCAGTTTAAAGATAGGAAACCGTGTTTCATCTTATTTTTCTATAAAAGACAAGTGGAAGATGCTACTGTTTCTTGAAATAAATTTATAAACCATAGAGATGATTTAAAAAAAAAAATCCAACCCACAGCCATGCAAAGTGGGAGTGTTGTGCCTAGACCTACAGCTTGTCATCTGCAAAACCACAAGAAGCAGCAGCAGACTAAGCTCTGCTCCTGATTTACGCAGGGCCTGAACTTCAGGAAGATTACATCCAAGTAAACAAACCCAGCCAAGACCAGGACCCAAACAACTTCAATCTGTCAGATGTGAAACCCTTTCAGCAGTGAATTCCTTGGCCGTCAAAAGTTGTTTTCACTTTGTTTCACAGCAGGCTGCTATTCTGTACATGTGCATGGCTCAGCATTTTAAGCCAACACCTCAATCCTTTGAAAATCATTGTGCTAGGTGCCACGTTTGTTCCAGGCACCAGGGAGAGCCGAGGGTCAGCTGGGTACTCCCAGCTGGGATGGGCAGCAGGACCTCGAGGGGAATGGATTGACCCCTCTTAGCCCTGAGCTGCATCTCCTGGGGACCCTGGGAGAGGTGTCAGCTTTCTCCCAGCTTCACTTTGCCAGAAAATCTTTTTTACATCAGCTTTAACAGGTGCCTAAACCCCATGACACTTATAAACAAAAAGCACTGATAAATGTTTTCAAGTAGTAGTAGAGAACTAGAGGCTTTTTTCTCCCAACAAAATTGTTCCTTCATATGTAAAAATGTACTTTAAGACAAGGCTTTTGTTTGCTTGCTTTTTGTCGTTACTTAATCTTCCTCCCACATCTGTTGGGTCTCACTGTCTTTGATGAAAACAAACACATCTTAACACAGGCACAACCACCAAGAATAAAATGATGACTGTAGCGCAAGCTGTAACTACTTTTATCAAAGATATATTAACTAAGGATTTTTTTTACCCCTCATTAGCAAGAAGCATGTTTCCACCTTTCTTTCCAAGTAATCCCATATGTTACTCCTCCTGTACTTAAGATCAAGTGGTGCTCAGCTGGAGGGCAAGGGACAAGGGGCATAAACAGACACACCGGAGAGTCAGGCTGGATCTCAGGAGGAACATCCCCAGCAGGCTGCCCCGTGAGGCTGCAAGCTCCCCCGTGAGGCTGCAAGCTCCCCAGGTGCGAGCCCCCGCAGCACTCAGCCCTGCACAGCCACTGACACCCCACCCCCCCACCCCCCCTCCAGGGCCCAGCCCACCCCAGTTACCCCTCCAGTGCTATGATCTTGCCACCAAACACTGCCCATGGCTTTACTTCTCAAAGTGAAGTAACCTTGAGTTGTCAAGCTGTCATGTTCATGCTAAACCCTGCGGTACGCTCCTCCCTGAAGACACAAGTGAGATTGATTGCACTTGTGATTTGTTCATTTCCACAACTATCTTACCATTAATATCCCTCTCTCATCCATTTGCAACACCTGCTAAGCACACAAAATTGATTATAATGTTCAATTCAGCAGGTAAAATCTTCTGGGGTATTTTTTTTTTCTCTTCAGGGAAGAAACCTCTATAGGGAGGGAAAAAAACAAGAAGAAAAATAGCAACACGTGGGGTTTCAAAAATTAAGTAGCTTAACAAGAGGCAGAAAAACAGTCTAACCTTGTCAGGGCTGCCTTGTGCCAGTGTAAGAAATTATGCAGTTGCCTTAGTGCAGGTTCTAATTTACGTATCCAAAAGCGCTATATCTCAGAGTAGATTAAGATAGCTACATGTTTCAGCTTTAAGTGCTCATCAAGCCTAGAGATAACAGAACTGATGAATGGGTCATTTCAGATCCTTAGAGAAATGAGCACTATTACATAAAAAGTGTGATTTGAATTTGTCTTTCTGCTTAGGCTGTGCCATCCTAACAGTATTTATAAATAGAAACAGAACCTTAAAATCAAGAGCTGCCAGAGCGCTTTTTCTTCATCATCCGATCACTGAAGTATAGGTCTTGCAAATCCATATACTTGCATTGGAATAATCTGCATGTTGTAGTCTCTCCTCCCCAAATCAATTTATTGCTGAATAGAAAATGGTAAATGAAGTTATTATTTCAAACCAACAAAACTGAGTCTCTTGGTCATTACCCTATGAAAACTGAAAGAAACCAAGTTCCTTTAACTGTTGAGAAGCTTAAACATAAAATAACTGTGCGCCTCTGAAAGACAGGTATGATATGCCACTAGTTTTTAATAAAGCAGTTTCCTCAGACTTGCTAGATTTACACGATCAGAAATCAACTACTACTGATGAATCAATCTGTTTTCCCCTGCCGAGATGTCAGAACAGACAGGGCCACTCTAATTGGAAATCCAGACAGCAGCAGCTCTGTTAAGGCAAAGGCTATATCGGACATTAGAGACTATAAGTCTTCATTCAGCCTTGCATCACGTTCCGCGGAACGGTTGTTGACGATTCAGTTTAAAAGTACATCATGAATCTCTAAAAGGCAAGAAGAAATTAAAACAAGTTTACCTAAATTTGAAAATTGCAGAAAATGACCACTGAAAACATGAAGGCTGCTCATAGCATTTTTTCCTTTTGCAAAATATTGTACTGCATGGGACAACCCTGATGCATGAGTGTGTATAGCAAAGTGACACCTGGAAAGTCCTTCCCCCTGCACTGCCCTGCTCCGCTGGTATAATCCTGTCCTTTTGCTCGCCCGTACCAACACAGTGGCTCTAAGGGCCCAGTGCTTGTCCAACTCCTGGCCAGAGGGCAAAGCAATGAAAGAGAGGAGCGTGCTGATCCTCTCACTATGGCCTTCTGGCTGGCTCAGTTTACAGACCACATGCCTTGTCCCCCTCCTGTGTTTTTACACAGCAAATTATTTTACTGTGAAAATAGTCTGTAAAATACTGTTTTGATTTTGGCATTGCATAGCCACTTTCAAGCAAGGTGGCCAGAGCTATGCTTTTATGGTAAGAAACATCCTACCTAGCCCCCCATCTTCTCCCTTTACTCAGCACTCATTAGACCAGTGTTTGGGGCCTCCAGAAGAGGAGAGACATGGACAAACAAGTCCAGGGGAGCCCCAGGATGGTCAGGGCAGGAGCAGCAGTCCGGTGTGGAGGTGCTGTAGGAGCAAGGCTTGCTCAGCCCAGGGAGGGGGTGGCTGCAGGGCCCAAACCGGCAAGAAACAGGTTCAGACTATCAAAGCAAACAGAACCATGTCCATCACCGCAGGTCTGAACTGACCTCGTATTGCTATGGTGAAACACATACAGCAAACCCAAATATTAATCTCTCAAATCCTATTTCAGCTCGAAATGTATGGAAATTATGTGCTATTTTAAGCATGCTTGTCATGGGCAATTATAACAGTCCCTCAAGGCCAGTATTTTGAAAGTTTATGAGAGGTTCTCAGGTACAACTTGTAGAAGAAAACATATGCTACAAGTATTTGTCCTGATGACCTATAACTGCCCTGGTTTGCAGAATCTATTCTGCACAGAAATAGTTTTGAACAACCCATTTGTGTACTCCAAATAGAAAATATAAACACTTCTTACATTTACACAAGATAATCTTACAGGTACAAAATGATCTGATCTCAGACAAACCACAGAGGCAGAACCGTATGCACGCAGTTATCCAGAACATTGGCTAAGTTCTACCTGATGTTTTAGCTCTCAATGCCAAGATAAAAAAGGTCTTTCAAAAAAAAAAAAAAAAAAAAAGAAACAAAACCTCAAACCCATCCAAAAACCCCAAACAAAAACAAAACACAGAGAAAGCCCCCCAAAAACAAACAAAAACCCCACACCACCAACACCTTTCCTTTAAAAATCCTTAATACTTCCATGGTTAAAAATACTACAAGCATAGCCTTATGTGGTACTTGGCCACTTGGAATTCCAGGTCTGCCAGAAGTGAAAAATGTTTCAAGACCTCAAGATTTGAACTCAATTTCAGTTCTAAAAATAAGAAATTGGCCTAAATTCAGAATGGATGTAAGACAGATCCTTATTGAGTCTGAACTAGTTTGCTCAGCACTAACATGAACTAATATGACAGCTTTAGTTTATTCTCAAGTTTGTCTAAAAGTACTCTATAACTTTGCCTGGAATTCTGCCAGAGATGGTACAGAATTACTGAATGACAAACTGAGGGCATTTCTTCATAATCTGAAATTTTTAGGACCATAACTACAAGTATTAGGTTGAAGGCATAGGTTTCTAAACTCACTAACTTAATGCTTACTAGACTGGCCAGATTTCATGATTGAAAGCAAATTATTTTCTTTCACTCAATTTATCTCAGCATAATTAAAAGGCCTTAAATAGTTACAAGTGATGATAGGGTATTATTTCACTCAGGCTTCAGGTTTGAATGCTTACCCACATAAATAACTACATATATGAAAAATTCCACTCAGCCTAGAAGGGATGTTCCCGAGACCTGTTCTCAGGGTGTGGGATGTCAGCACTGCAGCATTACTAACAGGAAAAGGCAATATACTATCCAGCCCTAGTGGAACTAACTAAAAGGATAAATAAAGCCAGGAGCAGGGCCTTAGACAGGAACATAAGCCAAATTAAGTCTCCCATGATAACTCAATGAAACTTTAAACTAATACTTCATTCTTACTGTTCCACTGAAACTAATTCTCCTGTGTTTAGGAATTAGTCAGAAATTACAGAGAAACAAATACAGTACTCACAGCATATAAACTTAACATACCATAAAAAGACTATCCAACAGTCAGTCATGCACAAATAAATCTCTGTAATTAAATTTCTTCTTAGAGACCTCAGTATGGGTACTGCTGGGTTTTTGTTGCAAACTGTACTTTTAAAATATTTATTGTTAGCCCGTTCATTTTAAATATAACTTTTAAAGCATCTGCACTAAATCGACTTTTATTTTAAACATTTAGCTTTCAGTCTTTTTATTGCTTGCTCCACAGACAGTATAACATCTTTCTCAAAACATTTATAAAGTACTTGATTGAAGGCTGGGAGAAAACTAACAGAGCAAGAGAGCCATAAACTTTTACATTCCTGGGTTCACTTTTAAAGACTCTGCTCAGTTCCAACCAGCTTTGGAGAAGTTTACTCACAAAATGCAACACAACCAAGTTAGGAGTCCTTTATCACTCAGTAAATTTTTCACATTTATGCAAAAGTAAATAACCCTTTCTTGCACTTTTGAAATACACTAAGTTGTTTCAGACATCCAAATTCCTAGTTATCCCTTACATACATGTCTGAAAATCAATTTTAGATACTTTATGAAAACTGATATTTAGGTGGTTTGTTGTGGGTTTGGTGTTTTTTTGTTGTGGTTTTTTTGTTTTTGTTTTTTTTTTCTGAATTCTCAAAATAGTTACTTAGCAAAGTATTCCTTCAATTTAGCTATAACCTCAGAAATAATGGTTGCTATATTCTGGGAAGGCTTGAGGCAGTATTCCAGGAATAAGAAAATTAGGTACACATATTGGAAGCTGGTTCATTTTTACTGCATTTACAAGTCTTTTCTTCTTTCTTTGCAATTACAGTAATCTGGTACAACAGTCTTATCAGATTCAAAGCACACTAAATTAGCTCAGATTTCAATGAAGTAAAGTCTGAGGTTTCACTTACAAAGAACGTATAGAAGAAGATTCAGTAAACTCCCTTGTGTTTGAATTTCGTGAATTTCGGTACCTCTGCTGTGAATGCCGCTGCTGCAGCCCTCAGCCTTTTCCTCCCCTTCTCAGTTTTTCCTTCACCTTCACAAACCCAGCCCTAATTACCTAGTGAGAAACTGAGTGTGTTTACACAGGGAGAATGATACTGTTGTCTCAGGCAGATTTATATGCAGGTCAAGTAATACCTACACACAAGGCTCCTTCTAGGAAACAGGCTTGGTCTGGTGCCTTATAGCACAGATTGCATCTTCATCAGTTCTTTAGGACTGATTCTTAAAATGATACTCCATTCTGTTACGGTTATTTTACACCACTGTAAATTTTCCCAAAAATGCGCAAAAATAAAAGGGAAGTAAAAGTTCAGTACTCCTTGAAATTACTGAGAATGACAGTGATTCAGGTTGGAAGGGACCCCTAAAGGTCATCTGGTCAACAACCTGTTCAAAGCAGCATCAACTACAGTAGGTTGCTCAGAGCCAAGGAAGGGGATCCTACAACCACTCTGGGCTCCTGCTCCACCGTTTGACCACCCTCACAGTGAAAAGCATCTTCCTTACCCCTGATGTGAATCTCCTGCATTGCAACTCATGTCTGTTGCCTCTCTTCCGTTTGCCATATACCTGGTTCTGTCTGCTCTACACCTTCCCATCAGGTAGATACAGATAGCAATAAGATGCCCTCTGAGCCCTCTCAGCCATTTCCCATCTCCCTTTTAATCCACTAATCCAGCTCGTATTTCACTAGTCTCTCTGTAAAGATACTATGGAAGACAAAGTCAGAGGCCTTACAGAAGTCAAAGGTAAGCAACCTCACCTGCTCTCCTCTTACTCACACAGCCAGCCAACCCATCAGAGAAGGCAGCCTGGAAGGTGAAGGACATCTTGCCCATGATAACTCCATGCTGGCCATTCCCAGTCACTTTCTTGACCTTTATGTGTTTGGACATGGTTTCCAGAAGGATTTGCAACGTAACCTTCCCTGGATCCTCCTCCTTGTCCTTCTTGAGGCTAGGAGCAATGTTTGCCTCTTTCCTATCATTGTGAACCTCTTTGAAGATGACAGAGAGCAGCCTCACAGTGACTTCTGTCATCCCCCCACCCCAGTCTTCGGTGCAGCCTGGCTGGTCCATTGGACTTGTGTACATCCAATTGGCTTAAAAGCTATCAGACTCCTCACTCCCCCAAACTCTGCCACTTGGCTCAGAGGCTGAGAAGTGAGGGCAGAATTTACCAGGAAAAAACAGGAAGATATAGAAAAAGCTGAGGTAACTAATGTTACCCCATGAGGTAGTCTAGTCAGTACATTCTCTGCTCCTTTGAGCTGTGGGCCCACATTTTTCTTAGCCTTCCTTTTGCCAAAAGGCACATACAGAGGGTTGTATTTTTGGCCTTCACATCCTTCCCCATTTCAACTCCAGCTAAATTGTGGCTCTCCTGCACCAATTCTCCATCCATGAATGCTTAGACAATGCCTCTGTGTTCCTCCTGAGTAGCCCATGCCCGCTATTCCCTTTGGTGTACTTGGCTTTGTGCATGAGCTGTGCCTGTGCTGACCTCCTGCCGCACTTGCTTGAGTTCCTGCAGGCTGGAAAGGACCGTCCTTGTGCTCCAAGCCCTTCTGCCCTTCAAGGCAGCCTCTTCCCATGGGATCCTGCCATCTTAGGCATCATCTGCCTCCTAGATCTTTTAACTATTTACTGGATTTTACAGAATTCTTGACATTAAAGTACTGCAGTACTAATTTACCAAAAATGTTGTTTATCATAAAAAATAAACCTTTTCAAATATATCAACTATACTATTCAAGTGTTCCTGTTGTACATATTATGCTGCCTTGTCTTTCTCAGAGCCTCAAATAAACCAGGGTTCTGCATATGTTAGTCATTCAGTAAATAGCACAATCTCAAGCAATGAGTGCAAAAACACACAGATCTGTGGAAATGAAAAAATGAGAAAAAACAATATTATCCTAAGGCTGCTATTTTGGTACAAACGATGTGGACATGTGGGTTCATTCTGAGCCCTGGACCAGTTGATTTCATATAAAATTAATTATATGAGACTGTGCCAAAGTCATTAGTGAGGCTAGGTCCTAAAGTCAGGATGAAATACAAGCTTGTCCAGGAAGAAAAGCCTAATCTTTAAGTCATTCTAACACTTACAAACTAGTCGATGTTTTTATTGGTTTCTCTTTGATCAATCTTCACCAAATGGTATCCAATTACAAAATTTTGTCTCTACAAACATTAAATTGTGCTACATAAGTGATTTTTAAAACTTGATGGGAAGTACAGAAGAAAAATTAAGTAAATTTATGTACTGGTGCTGTCTCCTCCAGTGTAATTTTTACATGTATCACACAAGCAGAGGGTATAGTTTATACTAAAAGTAGCTGCTGAAAATAGTATTTTATGAAGGATATAAAAAAGGCCAGATGACTTGCATAAAATTTGTTTTTGTTGTTGCCATCACTTTCTAGTTAGCCAAGTTTTTTTTTTTTTTAAAGAAAAACTTGTGTGATTGGGATCACTTCTGGACAGAAGCTGCAGGTGGCAAACAAACTCCCAGAGAGGCAAGAATATGACAGGGACACCCGCGGGTACAAAGGGAAGGTAAATTCCTTTGCAAAACATTTCATCATACTATGGAGCAAACAATGAAAAATGGGTCTGACAGTCCCTTTCCACCTTACGTGCCCTCTGAGGTCAGTGCCGTTCCTCCTGCCCTCTGGACTGCAGCACACCTCCTACCTACCTCCAGCTACAGCACAGGACAGGGCACCCTGCCCTTACTGGCAGCACCTGGCACGGCTGTCCTCTGCCCAGTGACCCTCTGTGGCACTGCATGCTTCCTTGGGCAATTTTGTTGTTTTTACTACTATTACTGCAACTTACACATCTGCAAGTAGAATGGGAAAGTTTTTCTGCGTCATTTAATATGTTATTTTTGTTTCAAAGATCTGTGCCTACAGATACAATCATAGTACGTATACCGATGATGCGCTGAACTTTAGTGTCTTTGAAAATTAAGGTTCACCTTTCAGTACTTCCTGCATCCATTATAAAGGAAAGTTCTGGAGGATTCAATGACTATGCTGAACCTTTCACACAGGTTTTACAGGGCTCACTTTGAGTAGTACGGAGATACAGTTGGAGCCCTGTAATCTTCCTATCGCACTCAGCTGGAAGCTGCCTGATACATCAATCTAATGCAGTTGGAGCCTGCTGCTTACAGCCCTTCCCTACATCCATCTATCAGTTGTATGTCCAGATCAATGAGAAAGCGATTACTCTGCTGGAAAAAAAAAAAGTGATAAAATAATTGTCATAGGCATCTGATGACTAAAACATGCTGATCTACTCTAACGGAAATGCCAGCTTTACAACAGAACTTCAGTACGTAACAAAATGCTGTGGATGGCACATATCATCTTGCTCAGTATCTTGGATACAGCTGTTACATGAAATGAGAAACCATACAACACTGTCTGATTTCTAAAGAAATATCCAGAGGGAAGGAGACATAAGGAACATTAAACCCTTGCTTTTGCAATAAAAAAGTCAAGTCTCGTTGAAAGAGTCTACCATTAACTAATGTTTAAATTAATATCTTTAATATCCAAAATATTATTAAAGTAGTTTAATAGTAGATTGAAACTTAATATCTAATTTCTCTCAATGTAACCTGAAAGTACTATTAAAAAGAATTAATCCAAAGAAGAATAAAGTATCTCAGATAATCTGCACAACTGAGCAAAGAGCTGCATGAGTCACAGGGGAGAATGACAAAGGCAAAAAACATCGGGATGGAAATTGAGCCAAAATTCAGAGCAGCTTCAGAACCAGAGGACAGAGGAAGAATTACAAGGAGAGCCAAGTCACAGGATATGCACGAAGGAACAGTTTGCTTCTCTGTCCACGAGCCTAGAGAAAGTATGCAGTGAAAAATCATTTACAGACATGATAACTAAAAGGTTAATCACAGTATGTGACAGGTTAATCACCCAAACACACAGTAAGAGGTTAATCTCATGAAGCATTGTAGAATTAGCCAAATAAGGAATTGAAGTTATATTTATCTCTACTCATCCTAGGGTTTCTATGGAGTCAGTCTATTTTGCGCTTCCAGGGTATTAAGCTGTTTGTTAATTTGCATATTTTCTTCATGTTGCCCTGCAGGTCTCATATAAATACTGCATTCATTAACACACATGTAGTCTTTTCTTGTCATTATTTATCCATTATATAATTAAACAATATCAGCCAATTTATTAATTACTTCAATGCTTTCTATAGTGGAAAAGAACTCAAAACATGGACCTGTCAGACGCTAGTATTTTTGATATAGGAAGAGGAAAAGTAGCACAAGTCTTTCTAACTTCTGTAAGTTCGTGTTAATTGTATGTTACTTGCATATGTTCTACCCAGTACCTGTGAATTAATAGTTTTAAATGCTGTTGCTTCTTTAAGTCCCTTTCTCTGAATCCTCTGATGATTCCATTTTCTCAATACAGGCAGGGTGTTAGAGGGGCATAATTTTTTTTTTCCCCTGCTTTCAAATTAGCTTTTCTACGCACCAGACCAATTTCTATTTTACTTTTTAATGCAACCTTTTTCCTTCACACTGTTTAAAAGGGTAAACAAGGTTACAGAATTACTTAATCATCACACCTAACTGCCCATCTGCCCCTTGCTTTTATGTAGGAAAGTTCATTAACTGCTCTCAGTATTGAGTCAGACTCATCAATGCAAGGCTTTGCCTTCTGTGTGCATATGGGCCACCAGCGATAACACCTGGGTTTATTGACCTTAGAAGCAAAGTCCACAGCAAGATGAAACAGCAACCGTACACGTACCTTGGGTGCTCCTGCTGCGTGGCTGTAGCGCAGCACAGTCCCTTCATCACAGACCATGCCTCCCTTTGCTGCTAGCAGTGTGACCACACAGGTGCCACTGATGCTACTGGCTTCACATGCTGTTACATCTTTCATGACAGTCTCTTAAATAACTTCATGCCCTTCCTGTCTGTGATTCAGGTGAACAACTCCAAAAAAGAATTACAGCCGAGAGCTCTAAGCTTGTTCTATAAACATGGGTCCTTGGTGTCATCTGACAAATTAAAGCCAACTTGAGCACAGCAAGTTACATGCGCCCCTTTGACAGAGCTACCCGTAGCAGCTTAGACAATAAGGCTCTGATTCTGTGTTGCTGGAGGACACAGAAGTGTTCATTAAAGAGCAGAGAGGTGTTCATAGAGAGTCAGAGCCTCCAGCATCTTCTAAATAGGACTAATCAAACAGTTGGGTTTCAGATAAAAGAACATCTAAACAAGTGGTGGCTGGGTGCTTGTGTTCTTGGCTACTAACGCAAAAAAAACGATTTCTAAACATCTTTGACACATGGAAATCAAGAATGTATTATTTAAAATGATACTCATGTGGCAACAAAATAAAAATCGGGAAAAAATCTTGGTTAATATTTAAGCATCCAGATACAGCTAGAAAAAGGCAACAAATTATGAATAAGCAAATCATCACACATTAATGAAAGCATGTATTAGGTATGTAGAATATTCATCTTTGGCATACTTAGGCTAAAGGAAGGAGAATACAGTTTGAACACAAGTAAATGGCAGTAGTTCATCACATGAGACCTCTAATTGCATATAAAAGCAAAGTGAGCCTTTTTAATATTTATCCATTCTTTTACAAAAACTATTCTGGTGCTTGCTGATTAGTAATATCTGCAGGATCTACATAATTCATGATTTGATAAATATTTCACTTTTTTTCTAATTATAATAACAATTCTTACACAATTAAAGTGAAGCTGTATAGTCTGCTATGCATTTTGGCCCTATCATAACCATAACTTAAAAAAAGTCCTACTCGGCAGGCTCTGTGGTCTGCAGGTCCTCCAAAGGCAGACTTCTGAGCCTGTGCCACTGCCACTTGTCACATGCAGCATTCTCGGCCACATGCTCACTGACAGCAACTGACTACATGGTTGATTTCAGGCATTGGGTGGGGTGGGGGGTGTTTTTAATTCATAAACAGGATTGATTTAGCTGTTTCATGTATCAGATGCTGAGTCCCTAACTGCTCCCAATGAGCTTATATTCTTCAGCCACAAGCTGTTTATTGGTGCCAAAACTGCTTAAACTCCTCAGCATCGGAAGTATCTTAAAATATTTACTCTGTCCATCGTCACAGGACAGCGCATCAGCCAAGTGAACTCCTGCTCAAGCCACAAGCCCTATTCTATGCAAGCAACTTCAAATGTTCAGAGGAAATGGATACCCCACCTTGGTACTAGAGAGGACAACCCCACTTCACACAGACAGGAAAGATAGGGAGAAAATCAAGTTTTTACAATTCCAATTCTCATCAGTTCCTGTTCTCGCTCACTAGACTCTACAGTTTTCCTAAATATAAACTTCATGTGTAATTATTTGCAGAAAACAAGCTACACACACACATATATATAAAAAATGTGTGTGTATGCTATATATATATATATTTAAAAAAGAAAAAAAGAAAGCATGACACTACCTCAGCTCCTCAAATAATAACCCCTTGTCCCCCCTCCCCCCAGTATGCATAAATACTAATGGTCCAAAACCTGCATCACATGTTAGTTTTTAGGTCACTGGACAACAGCCAACATAGAGCAGAAGGGATTGAAAATTAATGGCATTGCTGGAGAAAAAAATACAAACAGAGCCAAGAAATGATAATGCTATCAAAACATATAATAGCCTATTAAATAACATTTCTTACCAGATTTTATTTATTTATTCATTTTGAATAAACTTTTAAATTTCCTGAAGTATGCAATATGTAAAAAGAAAATTAAATAGTTTCTCATTAAAAAAAAAACAACAAAAAAACCAAAAACCAAACAAACACAAATCAAACAACCTATTTCAAGTAACTTTCTGTTGTGGTTTTTTTGAAGGTGGCACTCACATGCCAAATAAAGCTAACACTAGCTTGTATAGAAATCATTATCACTTATTACCTGTTGCAGGGGAGGGGCATTTATATTAATTAAACCCAAGAACTACCAGCCTTAGCTGGTAGAGCATAGATGTTACATGCAATAGTTGTGACTTGTTGTTTTGGGGCTGGATTTTTTCCTCTTCTCATAAGCAGCTATTGAAAGATTATGCCTGGAAAACAACCAGCTGTTACTAGATTCAATGATTGTTTTCATTCTGTTTTGTTTTGGTATGGTTTGTTGTTTGTTTGTTTGTTTTTTGTGGGTTTTTTTTGGGGGGGGTACTCATCATGCCTGTAATAACTTTCAACCTACAGTTAAATACCTATCTCTCTGTTCGTGAGCTTCTCATTGGTTCTTTGAAAACAGAGGCACTAAATGATATGCCTTTTAAATGCTTAATTTGAAATTACCTGCTGAAATGTTTTCCCCACATAGGCACAGTGCATGCATGAACACGCAGCCCCATTTCCCTGGGAAACTGTTCTCACAGCCACACTGTTCACTCGCCTTCTCTACCTCTTATTTTTCCCCTATTCTCGCAGTACTGAGATTTTGAGCAACACAAAATAACACAGTGGATGATCACACTGGAGTTTAGAAACTACATGGAAACTTCTCTGGGAAAGCCATTTGACCTGACACTGCCCCATGGGCTAGATTCATCTCGTCTGGAGGAGTTCGCGGGCAGCAGCGCTCCCGCTGCTGCTCCCAGGGGAGGGAGAGAGCTTCCAAAGGTGGTCCCAGTGACACGTATTGCTCCTGACCAAAGTCCCGGTGGAAGTGCCTGAAGCCAGATAGTATCCATCTCTCCCTCAGGTGTTGTCTTAGTGCACCTCAGCCTGTTCTGTACTACTACAGCAGTACTCCGCCTTTTCCCTCCCCGTCAGAGGGTGGTCTGATCCCCGCTGGAGGAGGATGCTTCTTGCCCCCATCCGCTTTTGGCCAGATGTGACACTCCTGTAACACCTGGCCACCAGGCTGAGAGGAAGCCATGACCAGAGGGAACCACAAAAACTGCCAAGACAAGGTGTCAGCACACATCCTCCCTCATAGGCACCAGCACAGCTCAAACACCAAAATACCAATCAGCTAAAACGAGGTATTGCAGCTCCCCACCCTCCCCCCGGCATCCACAGCAGGTGTGGGAGCCAAACATGCCAGGTAAACACAGGGCTGCAGTGCTGCCACAGCCACCTGCATCCCTGGAGAGGGGAGATGGTGGGGGAGGGCAGAAATCAGGCAGTCACTGCTTGCAGGCTTCGTATTAAACTAAAAATCAACCTCTCATTGCTAGCACTTTTAGAGCAGTGTTCATGATCTCTGTAGGGTGCCATTTTCATCTCTTCTTTGATGTGGGAAGGGTGGAAGTGATGGTGCATTAGAAACAGGAATGAAAGGGGCAGGCTGGGAATCATTAAGTAAGCTCCCTGTCTCTTAAAAAGGAAACATTCTTGAATTTATTCAGCCGCTCATCTCATCTGGACATATTAAAGCAAAGTAACTAGGAAGAGAAAGAAGCCTTGTGTGTTTCAGTCTCACTTCACTTTCAGATATACACCTAGTATTTCGGTAGCCTTCAGGTTTGACTGACTGAACTAAGAGCTATAACCATTACAGCTTTTATAGGGTGTAATTGGCCTCACATCTAGTTCATTAAAGCCACAACAGAATCATTCCGACAGTCCAGCCACGAGACAAGTTCACACAGAGCATTAGCAGTTCAGCTTCCCACACATTAAGTTGGCAAACGTTTTCTGAACAGAAGAGATGAAATAGTGCCAGCCATCTACTCCCTGTCAAACGCGTACCCAGAAAAAATTTCTAAAGAGAGATGACCAGGAGCAAATAGACAGTCTCCAACCTCATTACTCCTTATTCAGCTCAACATATGTCAAGTGTTTGCACTAGGCAAACTGGCATTTTAGCTTATCTTTGGTCTACCCTAGAAACCTGATATTTATAATGTAATCATTCTATACCTGGCCCCTGGAGCAGCTGCAGTTAAAGGAAGATGAGTTATTAAAGAGAAAGTCTCCATTTGGTGGTTATTTTGCAGGTAGAAGTCTTCTGAGACACTCCTATTACCTGAAATATTCACAAAATAGTTTTACTCTGCTGGGACTTCGGGATAATCTGAAATAAGATACTTTTCCCTCTGCCTTACAGGTGCTTGAAATTCACAGACTTTACCAAGGTGTAGGCTTTTATACAGCTCACGACATTCCCAGATGCAAACTTCCCAGAAGCACATTCTGCCCATAGCTGGCAAAGTAACCCCTGCCTGAGGCCATCTCTCCATCACTCTCACCTTCTTCCTCATCGTATTTTTCACTTTTCTTCACCCACCTTCACGTCTCCCTCTTTGTCTTCTTTGGGCTATTTCCTCCTTTTACCTCACTTGTCATTTGGAGAAATTTTCAGTTATCGTCTCCGACAAGAACTAATTTTCAGGAATGACCCCCACTGGCCTTTGCAGTCAGTGGACCTGTCTTTGAGTTAATCCACTTTTTCCTTAGCACTGACAGGCAGAGCTCAAGGAAACTCACGCTCTTGAGGTATATTGGCGTGGTCGGTCTTAGGCAAATACAAACGCCCGCTGCGTGCTCTACAGGCACATATAAACTTGCTCTGCCAACGCCCTGAGCCAAATGCAACTTGTACGGCCCTGGTGAGTAGCTGAGCTATTAAACAACAAAGCCAGTTAAAAAAAAAAAAAAACAAAAAAACAAAAACAAACAAACAACCAACCAACCAAACAAAAACCCAAGGCTGTTAAAGCTAAGCTACTAAGCCTAGTAAGATCTATTAGTTCATCACAGTGTTAGCATGCCCAGTTTTTAGTGCATCTGCAGAATGGTCAGGGTAAACAAATCTAGACTCAGAGCACTGACAGAGGGAGCTCATATCCACCTGCAAAAGGTGATATAGGAAGAGGTTGATATGACTGGTAATAACCATGCTGAAACTCAACAGGGGCCTCAAAAGGCTATGGGGAGCTGACAGGCTTAATGGCATATTAATAGGTCTTTTTCAGGTTCCCCCCCAAATAATATTTGTCTTAAGCAGTGGAGGCTTATGTCCGAAGAAATGTCTGACCTTTAACAAAGGCTGCTGCATAACAATGCTCCTATCCCTTCTCCAAAAAAAACATCCAAAAAAACCCCTTGATTAGTCTTGCCTGAAGTGAATAACCTGTCAGCTTCAATATCACACAATGCCTGCACTCATAAGATTTAAATCACTTCTAGGAACTTGATGAGCTGCTTCTGTGTTAATGTGGCTCAACTCTGCAGTGAGTTTCACAGCTGAAACCTCGCTGAGGTGACACCCTCATTACCAAAAACATAATTTGGACAAGTATTTTTAAAACAGAAGGACTTCCCACACACATACCTTACAAGATGCACAAAGGGTTGTGCAAACACTTTCAATCATCCTGAATGCTTAAATAATTTTTAAGCACATTTTGACTGTTGTATCAAAGCATGCTACATTACATACTGCATTATGACACAGTGAATATAAAAAAAGACATGACAATTAATTTGGACAATTGAGAGCATGAATAAAAAATGGTTGCTGAACTGGATGCTGTATAGCTTATAGCTTCTGAGAAGAAAGCCTCTGTCTTGTAGGGTTTATAAACTCCATGAACCTAACTGCCTCAGCACAAAAATTTCTGCCAAAAAAAGTACGCACGTAAGTCAAAGCTCAGGGCATACATCGAGTTTTTAAATACTCAGGAGTTTTGCTGAATCAAGATTCAACATGAACTCTGAGCAGCAACAAGTAAACTTTGGTCTCAAAACTCATTCAGGGCAGTAACCGGCATCAAAACAAATTCTAGGAGAAGGAAAGCAAACAATAGTGCTGTTAACTCTATTAGTCCTTAAGCTCTCAGAAATCAGTGAAATAATTTGCCAGTCTTTTTCTTAAAGTAAGTGCCCAAGCATTAGCAGAAGCACTAGTCAACAAAGCTGTATATTATAGTAACAGTAATATGAGCTTTTAATTAGTAATGAAATATTTTTAATTATTAATAAAACTATAACTGTTAATGCATTTACCACCTACTTGAAACATATATGCTAGGATGGTAAAATAAAGATTCATGAATCAAGTCTACATCCAAAACAGACCATCCACACACCTCCCATCTTTCACTGTCCATTGGGATGTGGGAGAACCAATGAACTGAAACAAAGATGCAGAGAGAGCAGTAGCCACCGGTAGTGAGTAAATACACCCAGTGCCTCAAAAGAGATCATCTTCTGAAGTTGAAGGAAACTATTTCAAAAAGCCATTCTTCTACAATGAGTCATAGCAGTAAGAAATTAAAAAAACAATGTGTAATACATGGAATGAAGGGAAAATACCAGTATAAGAGGCTTGGCAGATTTGTCTGTGTGTGTATGAATGAAGTTCAAAAGCATAATGACTTTGTTTTACCTCAAAAGGTGGAGGGAGCCTTAAGCTGAGGTGCAGACACTGGAAGAGGCCAGGAAGACAATAGAGCTGTTGATCCAAGGCCAATAACTCGGGCGTAACTTTCCCAACAATAACACTTTTTTGTCTTTTTAGGAATTTTAACCTTCATCAAGAAATAAGATAATTCAGATTTTCTGTCATCATAAACCCTTCCATTCCCTTCTTTCCTCAAAAGAAAATACAGCCATTGAAAGGAGTTTTTTCTAATCACTTCAATCAGTAACAGGTCACAATTTCTTGATGAAAAATTATTTTCAAGTACCAGTTACAAAATCATGAATCAAATACCAGGTCTTTAATATCACTATAATTAGAAGCGTTGGTATGCCACCACAGGACCAAGTTCAAGAGTGGCAGAGTAGTGTATTTATGCACAACTGAAGAGGAGGTGTAAGGTGCTACTCACTGTATAGCTGACACAGTGAATGCAAGGGGAGGAGAAGTAATCCACTCTAAAGGGATGGAAACCAGGGAAATATACATTTGTAAAGTGAAGACAAACACTTGGGAAACATACTCATGGAGACATCACAGAAAAATGTTGGCTGGGGACATGGAGAAATCACAGTCCTCAACCAACACATGGTCAATAACATTGACAAAGTCAATGAATGGTTGAAGCCAAACAAAGTCAAGCTAAAAATTAAGAATGGGAAGTTTTGTAGTGACAGGTAGCATAGCGTGCCAGCTGACTGAGCTGAAAGACTGAGGCAAGCTTTCAGCTACAAAAGGCTTATTTGTTTAGAAAGGGCAATTAACAGGTGCAACCGCACTGCCAAGAGTAGTAATGCATACTGTATTTGTTGTTGTCTTCCTGGGTGTCTTTCAGAGAGCTATGCTTTAATTAAACAGAAGTTATTGGGATCAACAAAGGGGTACCTATGTGAAATTTAATGGTCTGTTGTTTACAGGAGGTCAGACTGAACAATCTAATGGTCCTCCCTGGTCTTAAACTCTCTGACTTACACAGAAAGAGGTTGACAGAGCTCAGGAAAAGGACACAGTGCTGCTGTGAGCCCCCTCCTTGCACTTACACTGCAGATCTGTGTGCCTCAACTCAGAAGGAAAAAGAAAAGAGTACATTAGAGAACACAAATTCAGCACCAGAGACTCTCTGCAAACGTTGGTGACTGGATGCTGAAGACTTGAAGCCAAGATTCCGCAACTTACTGAAATTGCTGAAGACTTCCCTTGAAGGGGAACCCACTGAAGGGGTTTTATTTAGTTAAGAAAATGAATAAACATCATTATGAAACTTCTTGCCATGTATAGAGGACATTGCTGGAAACTAACAGAGAGCAGGTATTTGTCAACAATACTTAGTGACACAGAGAAGCGTATCAGCAAATATTTAGTAACTGTTCTGACTTCACCACCACCATGTCATCTTTCTTGCCTCCACAATTTAGGGAAAAGATAACAGTATTTTTCTTCACAAATTATATACATTTAGCCTAGTTTTGTGGCAGGCAACCACAGCTCAGACAAACCTGATCTTACCCCCTAGAAGAATTTTACTTATTTTTTACTAAGACAGAGCATGTTATACAATACCAATGAAATTCAATCAGACAGACAGGCCTGGAACACATGGCCTTTGAGAAAGATCTAATTCACAATTAAGGCAGAAACCATGTTCTACAGCTCAAGCTGGTCTCCTATTTTCAGAATCTTTCAAAGACTTTTACCTATTTACAGCATTAAAGCAATAGACTTTTCCCATAAAATATTATAAAAAAAAAAATAACTACCCATGCTAGAAAGACAACTGAGGTTCTTGGGACATTTAGATTCAACAAATATTGCAGTGGCCTGTTGTGAGCTATGTATAGCTAGAAAAATCAAATTTCATCTGCCACTCTGTCAGGCTGCATTCCAAAGTCAGTTTATCACTGCAGTGAATATCAAGATATTTATCTTCCCTGGCTAGGTTAATCTTCTGTTCCATAATTATCACGACTGCCATAAACACATTCAATTCTGTTCCTGCATTTGTGAATGTTGCCCATTTGTGGAGAAACTGAGCTTAAAGGGAATCGCTTTTGTTTACTTTCAACTTAAAGGCAACAGCAGAAATTAAGAAGTATATTGCATTGGAGATTGTATTTATTACTAGGCCTGTGATGATAGCTTTCCAGTTAATTTTTTAGCCTCAAACTAAATCAAAATCATTACAAGATCACCATGTTTATAGTGTTCCAGGCAGGAAATGGATAGAGAGTACTATGAATGTTGTGGGTTGGCAGTATCTGTCTGCCTGTTTGTGAATGTGTGTGTGTATGTACATGTATACGTAGGGGTACACACACACACATTTTGCTGAATTTTCCACAGCACTTTCTTTGGATTTATTTTCCTCTCTTGTTTCCTTTGATCACCTGAGAAATCCTTAGGATGCAACACATTTCAGGAGTCTGCAGGCCTGAAAACTTCACCGTCCCCATGCAACATAGCTAAACAGCTTCCCGTTCCAGATTTGGCTCATTTAGAGCTGGCATGGCTCTCTTCACTGCACACTGTAGCTGTGCCCTACAGCAGTCGAAAACATGGTGAGCCAGGGATCTTTCCTAGTAGATACACTGCCATTCCTACTGCAGATTAGCACCATTCCTTACTAACATCTGCTCTCCTGCTGCTTTGAGTAGGAGAAGACAAACAGCACCTTTGTCCCTGCTTTCAACGACAACAGCTATGTGAAATTCCAGGCTCAGAAATACGTAAGCTAAGAATCCTTTTCTTGGGATACCAAAAAATCTCAGCCTTTCCCTTTCTGAATTCCTCTGAAATGGGCAGACAGGTAAACTGGAGAGAGAAAACAGCAAAGGATGATGAGCATGCCTGGGGACACTGCAGCCTTCTGTGCACTTGTCAGAGGCCGATCAAGATTAAAACCCTGAATTGCTGCTCCTCAAAAGCCAGAATATGACATAGGAAGCTCTAACAAAAGATTGCAATATTTTTTCTTGTGTAGAGAGTTAAGCATATCCTTTACTTCAGAGGATGCAAAAGTTGGAGCAAAAGGCAGACTCAAAAAAATCTAGGTTTTGGTTGGCTTTTGCTTGCAAGAACATGACATCTCCTACTTCAACCACTTTAGAAGAATGAAGGTGAAGAACACAGGCTTCACCTAAATTTAGCAAATATGAGCTACATTTTATGATGTTGATGAAACCCAAGCACAGGCAAAAGCTGAACAATTTAGTAAGGTTCTAGTTAGTTTGTATTCACAGGGTCAGCAACATATGAAGTAGGCACAAGAAGCAACAGAGTTTCCAAATCTTATTCATCTCCTTCTTTAGCATAGTATTCTAGAATGAAACAAGAAGATACAAAATCAGACAGAAATTCTGTTCCTCTAACTGAGATGGATTTTTTTTCCTATGACCACTGGCTCACTAAACCTCCCTGTGCTGTTTCCATTTCTGGAACAGGGATAATACCTATCCATCTATATATTGTTACACTCAAAATTCACCCATGTTTGCAAACCACCTGGAGTCCTTCACAGATAAGACTCTACTGTGATGTGAAATGCAATTATCTCATTAAAAGAGGGAGTAGTACATGTTCACATGCATAGGTTTATGTCAATATTTCCTTATTTCAGTTTCCCCAAACTTCCAAAGTCTCCATATACAAAAAAAAAAAAAAAAAAAAAGCTACTCTTCTAGCAAGTTTAGACAAGCTTTCTAGAACTTCACCAGACAGCAAGGAGAATAAATCTGAGGCTGTAAATCCATGCTCCTACGAGGAGATTGAGACAGGCATAATCGAGTCACTTGCAGAGTTCTGGGGCTACGTCACTGGAAAAGCAAAATGCACTTAAAAAACATCGCAGGTGGAGTGGATAAAGACACCTTTGGCTTCTGCTGCAGAAGTGGCGATATGCCAAAGTGAAGTACAAAACCAGAGCCACAGGCATTATTAGCATAAGTGACAGCAGATTAAGCTGAGAGAATATGCCACAATGACCCACAGGTTCCCCAGCCGTACTAAAAATATTTACACAGAAACAGACAAAGTATCCTCCTAATGTAAAAAAAATAATCAAGGCCTCAGGGAAACTAAATCCAAAAGAAACCTTCTTTCCCTTTTTTAAATCTTCTGTTGGTAACTTAAAAATACATAATTAAAGAACTACCTGTGTGTGTGAGAACACATGCATGCAAGCTCAAAATACAGCTACACGTTACCAAAGGACCAAACAATACGCTCAGGCAGAGCTGTCTTTGCTGGAGAGAGTCCTCCCGCAGGGGTAATTCCAGCCAGGATGTCAGCAATTGCGGTGAGGGCTGACAAGGAGGTGGTGGTTCAGGATGTAATAGAAAAGACACAAATCTGAAATAAGTCCAAGAGCTAAGGAATGACTCATTTTCAACAATTATATTAATAACAGAGTGGGTAGGCTGTAGAGGTTGGTCAATGCTACATAACAGTAAATTCTACCACAGCTACTGAGTATGGCTGGGAGGCGATCGAGACCTTCCATGTGAGTGTATTTCACACCCACTGGTTATTTTCCAGCTTAAGCATATCTGACAGCAGAGTCAATGTGATACACACAGTTCAAAGTGGCAGCAACATACCTGTCCTGTTTGTTTGTTTTGCATGGCTTGAATCTAATCTTGCACAACTTCAGGCAGGATGACAGTGGCATGCAAAACAGGTTGATGCGATGCATGAAATAGTATGTCACTTTAGCTTTTATCCGAGATCTTCAACAGCCACACACTTTCTTTTACCTCTCTGGAGAACAATATGCGTTAAATTTAACATAAGTATTAACTGCTGGCACCTTCGATTTTGAATATTACCTACAGGCATGATAAGATACAGCGCAGAAAGCAAATAAAAAAGGAGTCAAAGTGCAAGGAAGATGTAGCAAATATTAAAAAGTAGAATAAGAGGTGAAAAGAATCTAATATGAAAGACAAGAACAAAGAAATACATCTTCACTTTAGAAAATGTTAAGCATTGGTTAATAAAATGAAATCACAAAATAATTATACCAAAAGAAATAAACTGGTTTCATTTAGACATTTTATAAAGGCCATGGGACCCTTAAACAATTATGTTAGACAAGCCCTAAAAAGAGTATTCCTGATTTTTGGTTTGTTGGCTGATTTTAAACACATTATCTGCTGTAACATTGACCACAGAGGATAAAAGCCTACCATTTGGATGATGGCAAAGGGACGAAAAAAAGGTCAAATAAATGCTGAATAAACTGATTTTGTCAATTAAACCAAACTGGGACCTAAAAGTACTTTCTGAAATTTTGCAGTTGTGATTCCTTTTTTTACCTCGCATCTACTAGCAATGAATTCCAAAGATGAAACACACAGCGTAAGAATGGTTCTCCTTTTACCAGTCTCAAGGCATTGCTTTTCAATTTTACTGGACATATTCTTGTTCTTGTCTTTTAAGAGAACTGATAAAGGACAGAAACATACTTGCCCTATCACATTCATTATAACATCAGTTCAGAGGGATCAAGTCTAGGTATTCCACCACCGATTTCTATAAATCTTTCAAGACAGAAGATGCAGAAAGTGAACTTAGTGCTTCTACCACTTGAGAGGTTACAGCTTGGGATGAAACTTGGGAGGGACTCAGGGGCTCTTCCTCTGTAAACCCCAATCTCTTTTATACTCCCAGACAGACCTGAACAGAGACCACCGATTCCAAATGATGCACCTTGTGACATTCAGACACTAAGCATGAGATGCAAGGCTGCTTCATATAGTTACCTGTAACATTTTCAGCAATCATACGCATGTGTTTCAGTATGGTGCAGCATCTCCTTATCTGGGAATGGTTTCCTGTCAATACTCTTTCTCAGTTCACCTCCCCACATACACACATGCAGCGTTTCCTAACAGTATAAAATCTGAATTCTGAGGACTGTTCTGCTGGAGGACATGTAATGCTCAGTGTTCAGAAACACACAATAAAATACTTGAGTAGGTAAAAAAAGAAACAATGAATTATCTTAATTACTTTATTCAAGGCTTTTTCCTCTCTCCTCCTATCCACTCTCCTGAGGGAAAAAAGCTCGATCACTCTCATGCTGTTTACTTTCCAGGGTTAACACCATTTACTTTAATATTAAACTCCAGACTTGACCTTAAATGGCTGAAAACAGGATTACAAGGGAGCAAATCTTTGAGAGCTTGAATCTTCATTTTCTTGCTCTGTGCTGAACGCATGCACCATGAGAGCATCATGCTGAGAATCATTCAAAATGCAGAGACAGTCATTTTCTAAATATACACAAAAATGGACCCTTTAATGTGTTCTTTAGACCCAAGTAACTTTTCCACTTGTAACTTTTCTCTCCCTCTGTACTCTTAAGGGACCCAATGTTCTTCAAGCAACAATTACAAAAAGAAATTAAACCAGTTTAATTTTAGGTGTGTCTCAACCTACCCTTCCTTCTCCTGCCAGGAAAAGCAATCTCTTACTGTTTCAGACTTGTTCTGGCTTAATTAAATAGATCCTTAAAGCCCTACTTTATTCTTGAAATAGTAGTAGTACTAATATTAACAATCAAAGTGTTCGATACTGAAACCTGGTAAGCCATATGGTATTAAAAAACCCTGAATGAACAAGCCAAAATTTAGGAAACTACACTAATGTAGAAGAATGTGATTAATGAAATTAATCCTGCTTCATATATAGATGAGCTTTCCCTTACTGAATTCTCAAGTTCTGTAATAACTCACTGCATATCACTTATGTTGTTCTTGAGCAACGAAGCTCATTACTTACTACAAGGAATTGGACCATTCCAGTCTACTTGCAAGCATAATCAGCAAGACAAATGACTTACAGGTGCTAAGCATCATGCCAGAGTGTACAAAGAAACATCACAGATCTTATCTGAAAACACATCTGCAGTGAAGATTAACATTTTATTCCAGTAGTGGGGTGGGGTAGTTTAATTTCTTTCGTTACAAGGAAAAAAAGTACTGCCAGGCTTCCATAAATCTTTGACTGGCCTCCAGAAGTAATGGATGAAGACATGAAGCTGGTCCTCTTTAACAAGTTTGATGATGCTTCCCCAACTCCAAATCACTGGAGGCAGGAGTGATATCCAAGAAAAGCCAGATTTCCATGGGTGTTTCTACCGAACCCTGGCATTCACCTTGATGTCTAACCCTGTTCTCTAACTTACACATGAAGAAGTCAGAAATAACATCCACCTCACAAATTTAGGAAGAGTAGACCAAAACCGCTACTGGCCTGCTGTACAACCTGAAGACCAACAAATAAATAAAAAAGAATAACACAACCTATCTCACCCCGACAAAGGAATTATGGCCCTTTACATTTCCAAAGCACTTTACATTTCCATTGTGCAGAGTTACGCTTCCTTTTTAAGACCTACAACCCCAATGATTAAAACAAAGCTCTTCCCATTTTTCAGTGAAATCTTGGAAGAGGAACTCCAGCAGTTTTCCAGGCAGAAAGGAGTCTGATGATGTCAGACTGTCAATGTCTGAAGCTCAGAGAGCTAACAGTGGGAAACAAAGATTTTAATTCCAGGTCACAGGGTTGAAATCAGTAATGAATAAGATAAAATGGTCCCAAGGTAACACCTCCTGCACATAATATCTTCTGACCTTTTACTTATCTCCTGAAATAAATCTTTTTTAAAAGTTAAACCAAGTTTGTCTTGAGATGTCATTCATACAAGGCTCCAGCTGGGTGCTCCAACGTGGCTCCTGAACATAAAAAACCTCTGAACCAACTCCATCCCACCTCAATTCACTGCACATGCTTACAACTTTCCTTTTATAGAAAATACTTCTACTGAACAAGTAGATTGTTTCAGACTTGGATCATGTTAGCAATGGTGGAAAAGGAACACAACCTCCAGAATACATCCTGTTATGGTAGACATCTTTCAACATCCTGCAAATGACACCTTGCTCTTCCCCCATCTGCGAGTAGCCCAGTAAGACGTTTCTTAAAACCTTCTCAACCTGAAGCCACAATGTATTTTCTCTTCACTGATTGTCTCAAAATGACAAAACAACCCAAATGCTGCAATAGCTTCTTGTTTTTTCAAACTCCACTAGAAACAACAGATAACATCTGTACAACCAGTATATTGTGAAATGCTAGAAACACCCATTTGAGTAGTACTTTTTTCTTTTTTTTTTTTTCTTTTTTTAAGGAAATAAACTACATTTTTCTGTGATTATTTTTATGGCATATCTTTTCAATAAAGTTTTTCCTCTCTTTTAACCCTTTTGAATGGACAGCCTGTCACAGCCACAGGCTGTAACCAATTATTGCACCAAATCTTCACTTTTAAGTGGTTAAAAGCAAGGAGACACCCTTGGAACTGATTAAAACTCAAGTTTCAGTTGTATGTTATGAATACAGCTAATGAAAAATTGTAATACGTGCAATCTCTCTCTGGTACACAAAAATATTAACAAAGCCAAGGTACTCTCTATATTGCCCAAATATAATTCTTCACGCTCCTGATCTTAGTTCAGGATCTACAGTGGCTTTAAACTACTAATAATGCCCTTTTCATGATGTATTTTCATCAGTCTTTTTAGGGTAAGTTCAGGATAAGTACCTCTGGAGTGACTCACTGCTTCAAACAGAGAAAGGTTTCATTTTACAACCTTTCTTTTTTTACCAGGTATCAGCTGTGGTCCATACCTGTCCATTCCAGTATCAGTTATCCCTAAAAATGACCGACCTTGAGTCATTTTCTCCTGACAATTTGGAAAGCTCACTTGGAAAAATCCTGTCTAACCTCAGTGTGGTGGGTCGACCATTGCCAGCAGCCAGACACCCACCCAGCCACTCTCTCACTCCCCCTCCTTGACAGGACAGGGGAGAAAATATGATGAAAAAGCTCTTGGGTCAACATAAGGACAGAGAGATCACTTACCAATTACTGTTATGGGCAAAACAGGCTCAACTTGAGGAAAATTAATTTATTGCCAATTAAAGTAGATTTGGATGGTGAGAAACAAAGACAAAAAGATTGAAATAGCACCTGCCCCTCACACCCCATTTTTCCCCAGGCTCCACTCCACTCCTCCACTCCCAAGTCTTCCCCCGTCACCCCCACCCCGAGGGGCACAGAGGTATGGAGAACGGGGGCTGTCATATCAGCCCATACCAGTTCCTTTCTGCTGCTCCTTCTTCACACTTTTCCACTGCTTCAGCATGGGTCCTCCCATGGGCTGCAGTTCTTCAGGAAATATCTGCTCCATGGCCTGCAGCTTCTTTTAGGCCACATCCACCTGCTCCAGCACAGAGTCCTCCACGGGTTGCAATGTGGATATCTGCTCCACCATGGTCTTCTCCAGGAGCTGCAGAGGAATCTCTGCTCTAGCACTTGGAGCACCTCCTCATCATCTTCTCTGACCTTGGTCTTCCCCTTGCTGTTTCACACTTTTTTGGCCCTCACTCATCATAGGGCAGTGCTTTTCCCTTTCTTAAATAGGTTGTCCCTGAGGTGCCACCACCTTGGCTGAGAGGCTCAGCTGTGGCCTGCAGTGGGTCTGCTGGAGCCGGCTGGAACTGGCTGAGTCCAGTATGGGGCCGCCCCAGCCTCTTCTGTAGAGGAAGGCTGCTGTGCCCTGCAGCCCCTTCCACCCAGCACTCTCAACCTTGTCACCTACACCCAATGTGGTCACTTCGGGCACAGGCATCAGCATCCCCAAAACCTCTCTTGGTTGTTCTTGTTCTGCTTCTCCAGGGTAGCTCTGACATGAACAAGGCTAGTGCTTGCCAGTCCCATACCTACACTGAGGGTACAAGAAATTGCTTTTCCAGTCTTGTCAATGCAGATCTGTCCAGCAGTACCAATATTAGTTTCTTTTTCCTTTAAACTCACTTGAGAGAGCTGAGACTAAATAAAATCCCAGAAAACAAAATATGACTTATGATTTCAGCACTGATACACCTCTCCTCAATAGTTTTATTGTGCTTTCTGTATTTCTATAAATCCTGGGGCGAGATGGTAAACCAGAAAACTATGGTGCACCACAAACCAAATACCTGGGTTTTTCTCTCCTGAATTATAATAATGCATACAGCTGTCCTAAGATGGTTGTTCACTCAGGTAAAAACTGTTACGTTCTGACCTGGCAGATACCAACAAGTTGCATGAAGCAACAGCAGAGTAAGTTGGT
Source organism: Nipponia nippon (assembly GCF_047370975.1). Classification (NCBI taxonomy): domain Eukaryota; kingdom Metazoa; phylum Chordata; class Aves; order Pelecaniformes; family Threskiornithidae; genus Nipponia; species Nipponia nippon. Next base: position 40,304,381 of record NW_028262336.1, on the reverse strand, counting down.
CCTCTAAATTGACACCTCTGCCTTTCCCACATCTAATAGATTAGTTCATATTTTCTCTTTTTCATATGTTTTTTCTCTCTTAGTTTCAGTATTTCTATTGAAGTACAGGCTGTGAAGGATTCCCAATGACATACCTATCTCTGGCTCACACAGAAACTGCAACAACTAATATGGGTACCTCTGTTTCCATGGCATCTCAGAGTCATCAATGGGTAGATCATCTCTGTGCAATACAATTATCATTTAGTGGAAAATCCTGTGTGTCAGTAACAAGAAGGCCACAAAATGCAATCCCATGTCTGCTTAGGATATGTTACAGCTTCACAGCTGGCCAGGGTCTGCAGCCGTCATTCTGCATCTGGTTTTGAGGATACAAAGCAGACCCTCCACATTAATTATATATCATTCCCTAGAGCAAAGAAGTCACTTTTCTCTATGCTTTGTCGAGTGCCACATACATTGTTGTCACACAATAAATAATAAAATATTTACATTAAATAATAATAAATTAATAAGTGTTCTGTTCCCTAAGCTTAGCCAGATTTAAGAAACTATGTAATACATCTAGCCTGACAAAGCTGCTTGGGCTACTGTTTATTCAACAGGTCAGCCAGGTCATGCAGAATTCCATACTAAGTACTAATTTCACTAAGGAGTCCTGCAAAATTCATTTGCATGTTGCCAGAGGAATAATCCTAATTGATACTCTTCAACAACATACTGTTTCCCTATGGTTACAGAACCTTTATTATCTGCACTAACACTTTGGCTAATGCTGATGATTAAAAGTCACATTTAGGCCCATATAGTTTAACAAACAGTGCCTCTAAGAAAGGTGTGGGATTAGGTATTAAGACAGACAATCAGGTATTACTATTTAAAGCATTTTTAACTTGCTAAAAGAACTTAACAGAAATTGAAGTGTAGCTTCTCTGAAGGAAGAAAACCCTATTGACCTTTCACATACTGAGGGCAAATGATGGTGCCAGTTTTGGTTTGCATACAATGCCAAGGTAGAAGCACTTTGAATTTCTGCCTTCTTGTTACATCCTTAAATTAGCAGCCTGAGATCCTCCTCATAACCCTGTCTCAGGATTTGTTTGATCTTGGTTCAGGTTGAATCATAACTGACCACTTACCTAATCCTCGTTATTTCTGAAGTTTTGAAAAACAACAGAAACTAGAAATAAATATAATTAGTTACTGGGATTTACCAACATCTGTGACATGCATTTTGTTCTTGGCTTCTGAAAAAATATCTGACAAGACACATGCATACAAAGATTTAATCACAGGATCAACTGGGCTGGCAATTCATTTCACTGTTTTCGAAATGCTTTGTTAAGTACCAAATTCATTCACAAGAAAAAAATCCCTTGTGCTTTTCAGTAGTCTAAGACAAGGCTATTTAGAAATGAGAAGTCAATAATTTTACTATTAGTCTAAGAGTCATCACAGACATTAAACCATAAACCTCTTAAAATTTGTAATAACCTTAACTTCAATCTTCAGTCACCGAACATTTCAATAGCACCAAAACTATTTTACCAAAACATCTATCCTAAAATATTCCATCCATTATGGCTTAGAAAAACATAAATATAATGTTTTCCGTGTATGTGCAGCTGTTTAATACCTTTACTTTTCTGCCTTACTATCAAACCTGATTCAGTTGCAATTCAGGGCCTGCAATAATTACTGAAGACAACAGATTGAGTTTTTCAGTGTTTGCAGTCCTTATCTCATACCGGACCAACAGTAAATGAAAAGCAGCCTGGGACTGCAAAGCGAAAAGTCTGGTCTTTGGCAAAACCCTTCGTTTAAACAAATAGGTGAATATTCCATCTTTCCCTTTGAAAGAGTGATGTTTGTACCTATGGAATACTTATTAAATACTATTTGGGACCATTAGTATCAAATTACTGAAGAGTTCATTATAAATGGTATTTTGTAATAAGAGGAAATAAAGATGTGTTAAATATAAGTATACTGTGGGAATACATAAATGGTTTTCCTAAAAAAAAAAAAAAAAAAAAAAAAAAAGACAAAATGATGAACCTTTTCCCAATATCTTTGCATTATTTGTTGCAAAAACATATGTGACATGCATAATGGCTATATAAAAATAACAGGCTGCTCATAAAAAGAAAGTCTAGAGAAAACAGCATGTGGTGGTTTTATTTAGTGTAGCTTTTAAGTTTCAGGGAAACAGATCAATATAAGTGATCAGGAGTGAATGCTAAAAGAAGTTGACCCCATAAAAGAAATTCTGCATGCTCTTTATTGCTAAGCATCAGAAGGACACAGAAAGAGAAGGTGAAGCTAGATATAGATTAAAAAAACCACAAGTTTCAAGTAGCTTAGTTTGTGTTCAAATTTTGCTTTAACTTTTTCTGATTTACCTTTTTCCTCCCCATTGTGACAAGGCATGGGCAGGAGGAAGAGAAGGTTGGGGGGAGGGAGGGGAGAAAGAAAGCATTAATCAAAACCAAAAGTCTTTCTTTGACCATTTCAGCCTCTTGAGTTTCTGTATCATCAAGCAAGTCAGACTACTGGTTGCGCTACATGCAATATCTTTAGGGATATGTAAATGAAAGAAACACCTTGTAAGGAACAGCGTTGTAATGTAAAACACTAAGCTGGGTAACTCGAGGATACTAATGAAAAACACTGTGTGCCTAATCTTGATTTACGCTTCTGATTTTCCTTTTTTAAGACTAAGATCTATTCTAAAGATAACAAAAACTAAAGAAACTGCAGTGCAGATGGAGGTTCCTGATTTTTGTAAACAGGTGCACCTTATTCTTATCCACAGATGCTCAGATCATAAAAGTGAAAAAAAAAAAAAAAAAAGATGTAAGCAAAATTATTTACTTGATGTTTCTCCCATTTTTGGTAGAGCCCTGATTTCCCTTCTTTCACCTCTCCATTTCAGCTCGCTCTTTCATGACTGCATCACTGGGTCTATCACATCCAGGACATTCCTGCGAAGACTTCACAACAACTGCATTCATAACCTCAGTTCTGCAGCGAATCACTTGGACATTTTTGAGCTAGTGGCACAGAGTAGAGAAGATACAAGAGTGCTTGTACATTGTACTTTAAGAAGAAGGAGATGAGCTATATCCACCCACTATGACATGCAGCGGAGCAGCAAACTGGAGGCTTTCTTGTTACTTCCAATTCAAATACAGTTATCTTCTGGTCTGATTTCACCAGAATGAGAAGAGGAAGCAAGAAAATATCAGCCTTCAGAAAGTTCTCACACTTTTCTCTGGATGTCTTTACTGAGCAAAGTCCAGCAACTGTTCAGATAGATGTGTCTTTCTCCTGCCCTTTAGTCCTTCCAGCATCATGCAGAAAGTTAACGTGGTGCTTAGCAACAACCAGCATCTCCTGGAAATCTCAGCATTTCCTATGGAGATTAAAACTATATGATTTAAGAGATAGGTGGTTTAATCCTCTGTGAAGAAAATAACCCTAGTCTGGGGTGGTGAGAAGGGCTATCCTTTAGCATTTATTATCAAATACAACCCCCCCCGCCCCCCAACTGTTAGGAATTTAAATTCTGTTACATAGTAAAAATAAATAAATAAAAAACCCCCACAGAGTTTGAACTCTGGCTCTCGAAGGACAAAAATATTTCCTTCTTTGCTAATACACTTAATTTATTAATATATTTTGATTAGATGTAATATTTCTTCATGGAAATCTTTTTGGTAGTGCATAACCAGATGCTCAGTAATATCCCTTGGACAAGCTTGACTCCCACATGTGCCTTTCCTCATGCATTTTTTGCAAGCTGATTACCATCCATTCATCAAATGACTGTCTCATGGAACACCTGAAGCCTCTCCATTCCACACCTTACATGCCATTTTTCCTCCTCCTGCCCCCCTCCTCATTCCAGTGGATTTTAAAATGGACAGATTTTAGTGATAGAGAGGAGTACATCTCCTCCTTCTCCTGGCTCAGCTTCTCATGACCCTTGCCTGAGATGGTCAGACACTTGCCCACACCATGAGTATTTCTAAAACTGAATTTCCACCTTGTCCAGCAGAAACCACAAGCTGAGTGAAGCAGCAGCTGACCAGCATCAGAATGCCAAGAGCTGCTGCACTACACACATCTTCCTGTTTGTCAGAAGGAAAATTCAGGACATGTCAGGATGAGCTCATTCAAAGCAAGAGGTCCTGGGGTGCCAGCGGACAAAACTGTACAGGAAGCAGATGTGGAATGACACCCTAACACATTTCAAAGGTCTTGTTTCTGGTTAAGGCTATCCACTAAAAAAAAAAAAAAAAATTAATCATGGCCTAGCCTCAATAAAATACTGAGCAATCTTGTAAAACTAATAAACTTTGTCTCCACTGTAGTTGATCTCACATGCTTGTGCTGTTGATCACCAGCTGTGCCACTCAAACAAAAAGGCTGCTTCAGGTTGATGATGCAGCACTGCTTTCTTGCAAGACTCCTCCAACAAGCAATAGGTCCAAGCACAACTTGGTTTGTTTATCACCTTTTCAGGACCTTTCTAACTCACATGTCCAGCTCAGTACTAAAATTTCAACATTCAAAAAGATCAATCTCCACTCTTCTAAACTTCGTTACTCCTGAAGCATCAGGCAGGGATTATTTCCCTCTTGGGCAAGTTTTCCTCACGGACTTGAGCATCTTCCTACCCCAATTCCCTTTTACTGCAGTAGGAACAAGACATTGATTGAACTTGCAAGTGCTCTACTCAACAGATGTTGATGAGAATTATCATTGCTCTGCCAGACTGCTCCAGCTCATATCCTTAATCTCTCTTTTTGCCCTGTACTCATCTCACACTTCTTATTTATTTCCTAGTTTTCCCTCTTCGGTTCATGTACCTAAGTATCAGCATATATCCTGATTTCTCTCTCCTCTTTGTTGAATTAATGTATGTACCATACCTGTGGTATATATCTGTAAATCTGTGTGGAAGTGAGTGTATTTTTCTTGTGTTGTCACACTGTTTAGGACTACAGATTTCTTATCCTTGACTGGGATTAATAACCAGAATCATGTGAAGGAGCACATGCAATCAGCTTCCACCTCAGTCAATAAACCTTTACATTTTTCTTGATTATGGCCGGCCAACATGTGAGTGACAACTTCCTGTGCCCTTGCACACCTTTTAAGTCACCGTTCCAATAAGAGATTTAAACACATTGGGCCCATATTTAAATATAAAGTCAAAGATGTCAGCTCTATAAATTAATTCAGGAAGACAGAATGGAAAGAGGATTTCTATGTAAGGAGGAGAGAAAAATCTGTGCATCAGGCTGAAGACAGACAGATACACAATTGGATATCTGCATGTATCTACAGTGGAAACATCTGCTGGCTCTTATTGCTGCTTCTCTCCTCTTTTCTTCTTCTTCTATTTCCGTTCTTTTGCTTCCCAGCCCTCTTTGTTGAATGTAGATGCTTTTTCCTTATTATTATTTTTCATCTTTGATTACTAGCTTGTAAAGTAATAAAAGGAAAGGAAAATGGAAAAATTGTTTCCTCCAACCCCACCAGATGTAGAATTGCATGGCTAAGGTCCAACTCAAGGCTTAACATTTTAAATTGTTATTTTTAATAATAATCATTATATACAGCGGCTTGCTCATTAGACTAGCCTGTATTACTGTAGCTCTATTTATAATCAACAGCTAGCTCCACCTAGTGTCGTCTTAATTCATCAGCGAAACAGAAAGCTAAAACCCAATACTATAGATAAAACAGAAGCAAACTATAAAATCACTTGTCAGCTGGATGATGGCCACAGACAACACGCAGTTACGATTACCGGCGTCACAAGGAAAAGACCATTTTAAGTAACTACTGTATGATGATAGCCAGCCAGCACTCGAGACATGGAGCAACTAGCAGCTTCAGGAGTATAAATATAATACGTGCAATATAAAACAGTTTTACTGCTACCCTAAAAAGGTGAATGGCACTTAAGCTGTTTATATGAGTTATTCTCTCTATGGGTTCATTGTCATCAACAAGGACAAATTATTGTTAAATTTAATAGAACTTCTCTGAAATAGAATAACTTTTTTTTTTATTGTCATTAAAACTACAGAACTATTTTTGTCTATACAAACGCCAGAGTGATTCTCTCCATTAATAAGTATATCTCCCCTCCCAGCAGTTACAAAATAATTTAAAATGCCTCTCAGAGGTGACCAGAGCAAGGAAACACTCAAACTAGCTAACAGTATATCAGTTGTACTGATCTTTACCTTCAAACTTTCTAAAGGCTGGTTCACTGCTGCCTATCTAGAAACATCTATCTTTCTAAAACTGTTACAGCTTATAGTCAGCAGCACTTAGTGTTTAATAGCCTGATCCCCTTTTGACAAGACTACGTAGAGTACAGCCAGCAAAGTCATTTAAAATAAAGTCAGAAAAGTGAATATCCAGTATGACAAGAGATCTCTAGATCATCATCTTGGAAAAAATGATAGAGCTAATGAAGAAGGGAGTTTACATTGAAAGAAAGCATTTTGTAAGGCAAAATAATCCAAATAATTTAACATAATCATATCCTGAAAGCTATTAAGCAGTGTTTGAATGGTTGTTGGACCTCCGAAGAGGAAGGAAAGAGAGGTCCTACCTTACATTTAGAAAACACCACTTCTACTTCTTAGATCGAGGGTGACCCACACCGATAGAGCTGATGTCTGTTTTAAACCTGTTCAAATCACCTGTTCGAAGCTGCTTAGCGGTTTCACCCTAGTGGTGATAAAATATATTTCAATAGGTACAGTATACACTTAATGACTGCTCACCGTGACAGAGAGGGAGTATATATGTTGGGGTGGGGGGGTGCAGGGCAGACAGGAGGAAGGAACATATATTAAGATGATAGATACACCAAAGCAAGCACCATTAAATTTCCTCAAACTTTCTCAAAATAGTCAGTTGAAAGTTATGCTTGTGACTCATCTAAAGTATTCACAGCTAAATTCAATGATTATATGAAAACCTCACTGCGACACAGAATATGAGTTTAATAAAATGCACATGAAAATTGCTCTCTGATGTTTCAAAAATAAGAGAATATCCCAGTTCTCAATAATTTAGCAGTTACTGTCATTTCTCATTAACAGCTTTCAAAATTCTATCTGAAACAAGCTGATACAGAGAAATTAAGAGCAGTAATCAAGCGAGAAATGATAGACCAGCTGGGTAGGCATCAAGTTGGCAAAACGTGAATACAGTTCAATAGCTGAAACAGATGCTGGAGTTGTTGAGAAACCCTGCAGGAGATATTGATGTATTTTCTTTATACAATACCGAACAACTGAATAAATGTCAAGAGCTAAAAACTGATGGGTAATAAAACCTGCCGGAAAAAGTAACTATAAAGCAGAGACCTGCAATAATACCTTTTCATTATACCAAAACATTCAGTATATGCATCATTTCCTCGGGATTCCTGAATATGCCAATACATCAATCAGAGCTTGCTAGTGAATCAGAGGGAGCCTTTCCCAGTCTTGTTTCACATTTGTTTGTTTCTATCTACCTGAGGCTTCACAGACTTAGAAAATACTTTTTTCTTTGGTATCATCCTAACACAACACACTCTTTCAAGCAAGCGATTCCCTGAGCTTGAAGGCAAGCAGGAAAGAAAGGGTAACACAAGCACAAATGAAATCGCAAAATCCATTTTGCACGAGGAATGTTGTTTTCAGAGTTTCAAGACCTCAACAACAAATCCTCTGCCATCGGCAGCAGCTCGTTCTAGCATATGCTTTGTCATGGTCAGTTTCTAATTACATTCATAATGATGCAATAGCTTTGATAATCCTACCTTCCATGCCAGCTGCTTTTCTTGTCACTCCATCATGCCAATAAGTTGGCTGCCGTAACAAATCAAGATAGTGCAAAACAGCATCTTTCCCCTGCATCTGTCATCTTCCTGAAAGCATTCTATTACTGCCGACTGCTGGGAACCAGAAAGTCTATTTGAATTCCAGCAGCTCCCCTTTCGCATGATTCAAGTTAGGTTAGGTGGGCATGCCTAACATGATTCTCTCCATCATTTATTATGCAGCTGCTACACCGTCGGTGTGGTAACCACTCTGACTTTATCTGATACGTCAGTCTTGCAGACCTCTACCTCCGTGCAAACACGAGCCACAGAAGCATCTTGCATTTAATGAGCATTCTCCCTGCCTAAAGAGAGTGCATCTGCAAATCTGTTTCAAATCCTGCTGCTCGCATTGTCCTCTAAGGCTGATGCAAATGTTTGAAGATTTTTTTTATTCTTGCGTTTCATCTCTTCAGAAAGCACGGTTCTTCATCCACGCTTGAATTATTCACACTTCAGCTAAACATTTGCTGATTTGTGTCCAGCCAAATAGCACCTTCCCATTGAAACTCTCTGCTCGAAAGCTACTTCTGAATAACAGTGCTGTGCATTCAGGCTCTCAACTCTGTTTCATTTTAAACATGGCTTTTATAGCTACACCTCGGCAAATACATTTAGCTTTTTTCATGCAATGAATGGCTGTCTAATGAGGGAGTGGTACATTTTTAAGCAATTTATCTAGGTCTACCTGTAGGTGACTTTTGCTTTTTGTGTTTTATACATTTTAGCAGTAAGAGGATAGCTCCATTAGAGCATCTTGATATTCTTAAAGTGGTAAAAACACCACCATAAGCTGTTTTTTGCCAGCCTGTGGAGGACACACTCAGATGACAGAGTTTGCTTAACTGCTTCTGAGTATCATGAATTAAAGGGATAGGATTGTTTTGTTGTCTTTCTATTTATATTTTCTGTTGGAGTGGGGGAAAAGCACACTTGCATCAGTGATTTCAAAAGATTATTAATAGAAATTGGCATATACACATCAATCATCCTCCAAGTTAAATTACCTGCGTCTCCTCCTACCACTTCTGCCTGCAGTTCAGAGTCAAGGCATTTCATCTTTAATGCATCTGCTTGCTCATAAGCTAAATAAACATCCCCAAACCCACACTGGAAAGTTTGAATACCCGAGAGAGAAAAAAGGAACAATTTAACATGTGCAACTGCCTGGCTAAAAACTGTTAGTTAAGGGAATTAGTAAGGGAGAGCAAGGACTACCACTGAAGAAATAGCTCCTTCCTCAGACTTTACACAATGGCAAAGGAGGAGCGAGGAAAGGGGAAACAGCACACTCTCTGGCAAGTTTCCCTTGCGGTGGTGGCCAGCTCAGCATCACTCACTAGTTCTCGTATTCCCAGGTCAAAAGGCTCATAGGGTTTAACTTAAGCCTCACTTCTTCACTCAGATAAGATGTGTTCAACTTCTCCATGGTTTGCAACCCCCCTTACCCCAACAGTCCCTTCCTCCCCCACAATTTCCTAGTCTCAGTTGAGTTCCTGAACCTCTTGGCTATGAAAAAGAAGCTTGAAAACATGAGCTTAGGAGAGGTCTAAGTCACAGAAAGTGAAGGGGGGGGGGGGGGGGGGGTCATGGGAAGAGGAAAAAAGGTAAGAGAATCTCCTACTTTGAAGAAATAAAAATAAAAAATCAGGACACCTGATAGCTTCCTCTAGGTCTCCCGCAGGGGTGTTATCAGTGGGTGTGACTGCAGGGCATGTCCTTCTTCACCCCATGCAGAGGCCCAGCCCAGGGGCTGGAGGCAGGGTCCCAGGGTCCCCGGACTCTGGGCAGAGGAGCGGGCACACTCCCCTGGCAAAAACCCACCAACGGGCAGCAGAGGGAGCAGGCTGGCGCTGGGGGTGCTGAGCACAGGAGAGCTCGCAGCGCTGCTGGGAGGGATCCGACTCCTTGTTCTCACCCACATCTAAATGGCACAGCTGACACCTGAATAAGCTAACATAGCATGGCGCGGCTTATATTTGATACTGTATTTATTCCTAGCATGCTGCCAGAAAATGCCTTTTTGGAGATTTCATGTAAATAAAGTAGAATTACTACATCTGCTCCTCTGTCTGTAGCAGCACATATCAACAAGCTAATTTTGCATTCAAGGCAACAGAGTCAGTCCTATCATATACTTGCAAAGTGCACAGCTATAAAGTGCCTATCTGAAAATACTGTCAGCTCCTTTTTGTTCACAGTTCAAGTCATTTCTGAAGTGAAACAAACCAGACAATAAATGAGGACCGACTTTGAAGTCCCCGTAAATTCAAAGTACATAAAAGAATATGCTTAATATTTCACACTTTCTAGCTGCATTATGATTTTTAAACCATGGACATAACAGGGAATTTACATGGTATTTCACAAAAGATGAATTTGAGTTCATAGCTCATATAGCCTGTAGTTGCAGGGAAGACAAAGTACCCAAAAAATCACCATAGGCTTGATTTCTAGTTCATTGAATTTTGAACTGTGCAAGATTATAGATGGAAATACCCAGAAAAACATTTCATACATTAATAAGCTAAATAATACTGGTAAGAGAACGGGGGCATCTGCTACAGCATAAATACACTTTAGTGGAATCCTATCCCACCTGGATACCTCAGAAAAAAGTACAAAAAGAGGGAAACAGCCAAAAGAGGGGAAAAAAGAAAGAAAGAATTATGGAAAATATTTTTAGAGAGATAAGCATGGCATTATGAGGAGGATCCACTGGGGTTTATCATTCAGTATTACTGCCCTCCAGCAGAGCATAGAGCAGACGTGATGTAGTTTAGCCACGCAGACCATTCCCATTCAGATCAGGGCTATGGGAAGTAGCCATTTTTGCCCTGGGCAAAAAATTAATTTTTTTTTTTTTAATTATTTTTTGGGAGAAGAAGGGAACTGTAATGTACCAGTTTTGGCATCTTCTGTGTACACTAGCTGTATAGAAAAACAGCCCAGAGACGAATGGAGAATCTGGGAGAAGAAACCAATATCACTCATTCTGTCCATATATTAATAGGCCAGATAAATAGCTGGCTTTGGTCTCTAGTTTTTCCGCATTTTTCTGAGAAAACAACAGCCTTGGTTTCTGCTTATTGTAACTGGATTCAGCATCTGCATAGATATAATTATAGTAACCCACCCATATGGAATGAATTGCTTTAGAGAGAAAGCTCCACAGCTAGCGCTCCCAGACTCTACAATAACACAAATACATAATTGTTGTCTTATACAGAACTGTCCCCAGTCTGGAAAAAGCAGAAATAAACAACAAGTGGAAAAGCACTCATCAAATGGTATTCTGCTTTTTACAGTACTGAACTCAGTAGGCAAAGAAACTCCAGTCTATTTGGGTGACAATGGCATGAGAAAGGAAGGAAGCCCATCTCTCTTCCTATTCCATCTACAGCTTATGGCAAAGATATGTCTATTCATTTTAATTGCTTCACTGCTACTAAAGCAACCAATTGGCTTATTCAGTGTACTTGAATTTGATTATGGTGGTGCGTGCACATTACAATGATAAGTAAGATACAATGTAGAATGTCTTCTTGCTGCCATTGCTTTTTTCCTTTTTGTTTTCGTCTTTGGAAGTACTAGTGACTCCAATAAGGCAAGAGTAGATAATAGATCACTGAAAAAAAAAAATGAAGCAAGCAGATTGGCCTTGACCTTCAAGCTCTACATGACGCTCTACATGATGCACTCTCTGGTATGCAAAAATGAATGCTGATTTTACCTAGCAAAAACTGTTCATTTATTTTGCTAATATGTCTCCTGAAGAAAGTCAATTTCTCTTCCATTTTTCTCTGCCTCCCATTATTCTTAGGTACTTCATCCCTCCCCCAGTAAACAACTAATTCAATCAATCATGCAAGAAAATACCTTAATGATATACTGTGCATGTTTAGATTAATAAACATCTCCAATGGGAGCACTGGGAAGTTTGTTTAGACAACACAGGAATTATGAATTATTTCTTACTGTTAATCATTCTATATTAACTACTTCTCAATTACAGGATTTCTGATGTATGATTATAAAAGTAAGCTGTCCATAAAGTATCACTTTCCCATAGAATTAGAGCTATCAGTACTTTCATTTTAATGACAATATCTCAATAGTTTAGAAATGACGACTTCTGACAATTGTAGCACACGTAGCTTTGATTGTTCAAGATTTAAAAAAATGCTACAGAGAAGCATATAAACTGAAAATGAACAGTGTATACAAAGTCATGCCTCTAGAAAGTAGAAGCCCAGTGCAACCATCATCTCCACACAGATGCTTACAAGCCCTGAGACTCCAATGGAATGGTTCAAAGGCCCAGTCACCCAGACAGGACAACCATATTGCCCAGAGAGACTTTTCAGATGTCAGTGTCTGAAGTCATCCAGCCAGGCAACTGACAGCCATCCAAGGAGCTGAAACTTGCAGGGGTTTGAAACTTTTCACTCATCTGCAGCATAGTTCATCCAAATATTATTTGTGCAGGAGTCATCTTCATTTTTTTTTTTTTTTTTAACTGAATCTCAGGTGTATGAAAATTCACCTAAGTTCAGGCATTTGTCATAAACCAAAACCTTACCTGAGGACATGTTAGGAGGACTCATGACCAAACTTTCAAAGTGAGACTGGTTCTGTTTATGGCAAGTTTTGTAAAGTTTTATTACAGACATACTTACAACAATAATAAGGAAAGATAACCTTAGCAACCCCAAGATTTCATATTACAGGACTCGGATAAAAAATTGTTCATAAAAGATGTTAAAGAAACAGTCCTCTGAAGGCATCTGTAATGGCAGAGTACAGCATGCTAAAATGTGGATACTCTACGTCAATTTTGAATATTACTGTGTGATATAGTCAGCTGAACACCGCTACAAACATGGATAATATGATCTCTCAAATGTGGCAACTGTTCAGGATCTTTAATGGAAACCTCTGCTTGTGTCTACAGATAAGCCAGCAGACATTCTACATTTTGTTCTCACATAGCATATGTATTTCAGTGACAGTGAATTTAAAATACTAGGTTCTAGCAAGAAAAAAAAAAAAAAATCTAGTTAACTCATTCTCCAAATATTTAACACACATCAGAAAGCAGAAACATACAAAGTTTCACTATTTAACACTCAGAATTAGTGACCTTGAACTCTGCAGGAAATGCTGTTAATCTTCCTCCTTAAGCAAGTCTTGTATGTGCTGTTCGCACAAAACTGAACAACGTGAAGTTTTAAGATGCCAATTACATAAAACGTATTTTGTTCTTTTACAGCTCCTTTTAAATTAGACTGACTTGAGCTACACAGCTTTAACCTTCTTCCATTTGTACCTTTACTTCTTTGGGAAAAGACATTGTTCAGCAATACCAGGCTTGAAATAATTACTGACGTAAACATCTTAATTGGTTCATTCCTTCTACAGCTGCAGTCCATGTACAAGATGATGCATAACAAATGTACCAGGAATAAAAAAATTAAAAAAACAACAACCAAAAAGACAGACCTAACACACATCTCACAGCCTGCCCTTCTGTGCAGCCCCTGTGTGCCAGTACTCAGGTCACTGTGGTTTTGAGCCCATGAGCACCCTCATCTGGTATAGCTCTCCAGCAAAGGACTCACCATTTCCCTCCATTTTCACCAAATGCAGATGATTGTCACATAAGATAAATTAGGGAACTGGATAAATGGCAGCTTGTCAATAAATGTTTTGGAGATCACAGATCACATGCTTTCAAATGTTTTCTATTGGTCATTTCTACTGCTACTCCAGTTATATTCTGGTTTAGTGGTACTTCTAATTCCTTGCATTGGTTTCCCAATGGATCATTAACCATTTGGTAACATGCATGAGACAGCTATATGTTAAAGAGCTAATTAAAGAAAATTCTACCACATTCCCAAATTCCTGTAGTATCTCAATCAAACTTATCTTCTCATTGTTTCTTTGCTATATTCTTTCCAAAATTAATTATCTCTGTGGTTTGGATTGTGGTATTAATATTAAAAACAGACTTCTGATTAGGATTACTGATGAGATTGTAACTGCTAACACTAGTCCAAAATCTCCAACAATGGCAACTGAGAGTCCTTAACTGGCAACGCTTTGTAAGGCTTTGTTTTTCAATTGAATGCTTAAGTTAAAATCCCAGACAACTTTTTCACACGGGTCCATTAAAAACCAGTAACTGCTTCAAAAAACCCTAGCAAATCCCTTAAAAAAACAAAGCAACCACCCCACACAGACGGCACTTATCCAATCCCTTTCAGTACATTACAAGGTTCCCACAAACCTAAAAAATACAGGGGGCAGAAAGCAAATTCCTTAATACTCAGTGAATGAGGCCGGCCACACAAGTCTGGGGTTCCACTTACTGATGGAGTTCCCACCATCCGTGATCCCTGAGCATGTCAGCAGTTCAGAGCACACAATAACATGAATATACCAAAAAAAAAAAGTTTGGTTTTTTTTTGCTTGGGTGGTGTTGTGTGTTTGTTTTCTTTTAATATGGGATTTGAGATAAAAATCTAAATCTGAAACAAAAGGTGAGTTCATCATCCACAACTGCTGGTGCTCTATAACCTTCTCAACTTCAGCATAAAGAGAGCTTGAATGTCCCATTTTCATATGAAAATTCTGAAGAAGAATCCACACCTCTAAGTCATTAAAAAAAAAAGTTTTGGTGATTTGCCCCACATTTTTGCCTTGCCTCTTCTGGTTAGGGAATGCAGTCTCATACCTACAATGCTGGTTTTGCCCCAGCATCCTTAAATGTTGGTTGGGGTCAGCTCCTCTCCTGGACATCCAGGAGGGGGACCCATGGGGCACCTCTGTCAGCATGCACAGAAGTACACTGGGCTTCTACCAAAGAGCTGGACTCCCAAGTTTTGTTCACTTAAGGTTACAAAATCTTTTCTAAATCCATCCAAAATCCATGAGGTGGATAAGAACAATCCTCTGACAACAGAACAAGATTTCATTAGCCAGACGTCCTTCCACTGCAGGAAGTTCTGATGAGAAACAAGTTAGACAGGCTCATTTTCTATCTCAAGGAGAACCATCATCCCTTCAGTTAACGGACTAAAACAAATTTACCCGTTATCTTTGTTTCAGTACTGCTTCACAGGTCCTGTAGAAGAGCTTTCCCACGTGCTGTGGACCAGGACAACCCATTTGGTATTATCTCCTTTAAATAGTCGCGGTGGTGAAAAATGTAACATTAACTACAATTTTCCAGCAGATTTCTCATATGCCTGAAGATTTCATAGAATCATAGAATTGTTTAGGTTGGAAAAGACTTAAGATCCTTGAGTCCAACTGTTAACCTAGCACTGCCAAGTCCACCACTAAACCATGTCCCTAAGCACCACATCTATGTGTCTTCTAAATACCTCCAGGGTTGGAGACTCAACCACTTCCCTGGGAAGCCTGTTCCAGGGACTGACTACCCTTTCAGTAAAGAAGTTTTTCCTAATATCCAATCTAAACCTCCCCTGGTGCAACTTGAGGTCATTTCCTCTTGTCCTATCACTTGTTACTTGGGAGAAGAGACCAACACCCACCTCACTACAACCTCCTTTCAGGTAGTTGTAGAGAGTGATAAGGTCTCCCCTCAGCCTCCTCCTTTTCTCCAGACTAAACAACCCCAGCTCCCTCAGCCCCCCCTCATAAGACTTGTGCTCTAGACCCTTCACCAGCTTCGTTGCCCTCCTCTGGATATGCTCCAGCACCTCAATGTCCTTCTTGTAGTGAGGGGCCCAAAACTGAACACAGTACTCGAGGTGCGGCCTCACCAGTGCCAAGTACAGGAGGACAATCACTTCCCTAGTCCTGCTGGCCACGCTGTTCCTGATACAAGCCAGGATGCCATTGGCTGTCTTGGCACACTGCTGGCTCATATTCAGCCAGCTGTTGTCCAACAGCCCCAGGTCCTTTTCTGCCAGGCAGCTCTCCAGCCACTCCTCCCCAAGTCTGTAGCATTGCATGGGGTTGTTGTGACCCAAGTGCAGGACCCAGCACTTGGCCCTGTTGAACCTCATAGAGTTGGCCTTGGCCCACCGATCCAATCTGCCCAGATCCCTCTGTAGAGCCTTCCTACCCTCCAGCAGATCAACACTCCTGCCCAACTTGGTGTTGTCTGCAAACTTACTGAGGGTACACTCCATCGCCTTCTCCAGATTATTGATAACAATATTAAATAGAACTGGCCTCAATACTATGCCCTAATTTGAGGCCCTGATCCTCCACAATCATTTCAAAGGCAGGCCACAGTAAGAGAGGATGTTGCTTTGCAGGACAGGAAAAACAGAGTCAAAACTCCCTGTAAACTCCAAGAGCCAGGAAACGGAGCAGGGACCGTTTTCTGAGCTGTGAGGCACCTCAGTTTCACGTGCAGGAGCCACTGCCCTCCATCCCCAAACTTTTGCCAGTCCTCCTTTGATCACAGAGCAGCTACTCCTATTTTCCCATCCACAGGACATGCATATTTCCTCTTTTTCAATACTGCAAATATGTTTTTTCTTTTTTTAATCCCCAGACTGGTCAGGGCAGTGATTTATTTGGGCTGCCCTACAGGCCATAGTTAGAAGAGCATATAATAGTAATTTAGAAGGCACTTCAGCAAGAACCTTTTCTCACTCAGAGCTGAAAGCAGATTTAGGGGAAGACATAACCCTTAAAGAGTCAGTTCCCAGGCAAAGGCAGGAATTGTAGAACCCTGTGGCATCAGCCCTCCAAACCTCACATCTGTGGTGGCCCAGAGCCATGTATGAGACCATGAGCACTTCCCAAATAGGTGGGAATGAGGGAGGAAGAAGTAACCATCTGCATTGTGTGAGTGATTGATGCACAACTCCCAGATTAGTGGAATTAGTAAAACTGTGGCCTAATTAAAGCCTCTCTCTTGCATCTTGTCAAACTTCCAGCATATCTGGGACACTGAATGGCACCAGTGAGCAGGATGGCAGCTGCCAAGGATCACTTTGCTTGCCAGGCTTCATTTTTAACATTATTTTGCATAATATCAGTGTGCAATCAATTTTGTATTGTATCAGTACAAAAGCTGAGATTTTGATGATATCAACAGGGTACATAACATAGCTGGAAGTCTTGTTAAAACAATTATAAAGGGCAAATTCTTAAACCAGGTATTGCATATGGAAAAAAAGTGTTGTGGGAATACATGTTCCCTAAGCAGTTAGTATCTTTTTTTTTCCACTATTCAAAATTCAGGGCACATTCTACTAGGCTTATAACACGGTATTACATTACTTGATTTGCGCTGATTTACATTATGAACCCTTTTTATGCAAAAAAGGCAGAACTTAATGACCTCATTATCACCAAAAAATAATCATCTTGCAAATTTTCTGGGAAACCATGACTTCAGTTGATAAAAACAGAAGCCAGTTCTGGTAAAAGTGACAGACACCTGCATCAACTCCCAGTTCAACAGGAGTAGTATGAAACACACGGGTGCTGCTGCATGCAGTGTCCCTCTAGGTCATTTTGGAACTACTAGATCTGGCCCAAAGCACAGAAAGTTGTACAAAAGTAAAAAGGTATCCCAGAAAGCAAACACAGAGACTGCATAAAGAAAGTTCGCCATGCATATAGTACCCAAGCTTCTGCAGGCAGTTCAAAAATGTCAGCAACAGCAGTGGCACCTGGGAAGTTTTTAGTGCCCTCCTCTCATCCAGATACTTAGCAATTCCACCCTCTCCCAAGCCCTCTCCTTTAGAAAATAGTGACTACTCGAATTTGGTCTGTAATCAACAGTCAAACCTGTCCAGAATGTCAAGGCCATCACCATCATTGTGCTTGTATATTTGGGGTGGACATGACATAGCGAGGACTCACCGTTAATTTGTCTTTTTATTCTAATTCATGCCTTCTGCATGCCTTTTTATTCTGAGTTTTAAACACTATGCAAAACTTTTCCTCTGCATAATTACTGGAACATATTTTAGATTGAATTAGGAAAAGCTGTGGAAAAGAAAGATAATGTTTATACACCACAGTGCACACTGGTTTCCCGTCAATGAGTATTAACTGCCATTTCACAGAAGGGCCTGCGCACTTCTTCTCTCACCAGGAGCAACAAAAGCCCAGCAAAGACGTTTCCCTGGTACAAGCAGAAAGCTTCTTCACAACAATTTCAGGCTTATCCCTATCTGACATTAATATATGCACAGTTGGAATAACTACAGTTGCTTCCATCAATATATTCCTGAAGCAGTCTCCATGTCTGTCAATACTTCCTGATTCAACAGACTTGAGTAAGAGCGTCATTCTTCTGCTTCTGCTCTGGCTGGCAAAATGGAGCCACATTATCAGTCAGAAAACGCCTTTTGAAAAACACCAAGAAACAGTCATATCAGCACTTCTGTTAGGAACAGAAGTCAGCTCTTGACTTCCAAGAACAGTTTTGGCCATGAGCCTAAATCAGCATCCACTCCAGACAGAAAATGTGGCACAAAAAAAAAAAAAAGCATGCCACAGATGAAATAAAGAAAAAAAAGAGGAATGCCACAAAGCAAGTCTCTTCTCCATCTCAAGTAGAAAAAGGAACTAAGAAATGCTCTGAAGCCTAAATCATGCATATAGGTTTATAGATCAACCCTTGAGCCATGTTGAATAATATCAAAGCCACAGGTGCTCTTTACATCTGCCCAGATTTGTTGCATAATCTTTTCCAAAGACGGGTGTTCAAACTGAGATCTACATGTGCCTACTATACCAGAGTAAGAAAATCACTTCATTAGTCCAGTATGGCTAAGATACAACCTGAGTTAAACCAAATGCAGAAAGAGACTTATGAAAAAATAACTATCTTTAATGACCTAGCTTCATTTTGTTCACAGTTTATCGCTTCATGGAAAATACTGTTTAACTGAATGTATTAATTATGTAAATACATCAAAAGTTCTCTTAACTTTTACGCATGCCATGGACTGACAGCAAGTCATTTGCTGTGAATGTTGGAATACTTGATCTTTAAGAAGTCTGTGATGTGAATGGGGAGATATGACAAGATACAGTTTCTTTTTGCCCTATGAGATAAGTGTAACACAGTCACTAGGAGAACTTTACAAAAAGCCCTAAGGCTCTGAGTCTCTCTGTGAAAGGACTTGAAATTTATGGTGAAGCGATAGATAAAGAGAATCATGAAAACATTAAGGGTTGGGTGTTGGGTGGTTTTTTTTTTTTTTTCCTCCTTTTCTGGGCCATTTGTGCTTTGCCTGAGGCATCATTCCAAGAAAAGTTAGGCTGCTGTAAGATTTATTGGCTGGGACCAGAGTTTGAATGCAATTTTCTCTCGTCACATTCACACAAAGATATTGCATCTTCCTGTACCATCCTAGCTGAGAAAGGCATATTTAATTGCTTCTGTGCCAGATCCTGGCTGGGGTTTTAGGGAACTTGCTTCTATCACCGTGTCAAGTAATACCACGGCACTGTGTACAGTTCCACTCCCAGTGTGCATGCTCAAGTGTGGAAACTTAAAATTTCTTTACCAGGAGCACTGATGTGAACAAAATTTGATTGCTTGAATGTTCTCAGAAAGCAAAACACAAAAGTTGGACAGTGTCAACAGTAACTGTGGTTTTAAAATCAAGAAAACAAATCTAAGAACTAGGAAGATTTCTAAGGTGAAAAAATCCAGTTCTAAATGATATTTAAACTAAATTCGGTAAATAATATCAATTATGTTCTAGAATGCACTGATGGATGGCAGTTTATGAAACTGGAGCTGCATAGGGCCTGTAACGATAGGACAAGGGGTAATGGTTTTAAATTAAAAGAGGGTAAATTCAGACCAGATATAAGGAAGAAATTTTTTACAAGGGTGGTGAAACACTGGAACACGTTGTCCAGAGAGGTCATAGGTGCCCCATCCCCGGAAACATTCAAGGTCAGGTTGGACAGAGCTCTGAGCAACCTGATCTAGTTGAAGATGCATTGCAGGAGGGTTGGACTAGAGGACCTTTAAAGGTTCCTTCCAACCCAAACCATTCTGTGATTCTATGGTCATACCAACTTAAAATACTTATATACACATACATCTGTTTATGTACATACAAATATAAAATGTCAACATTTATAATATCGACATATTTCTTTCTTACCCTTTGCAGCCTTCAGCTTCAGTACTAAGCTAAAACCATTCCAGGTTCATAAGAAATGCTGGGCAGACAGACTAAGATCCTAATTGACTGCAGTCAATGGCAGCCCAGGACACAGAGTCCTGCATTTCCAGTTGATCTGCTCTTAGCTGACAATCCTCAGGAAAAAAAGCACAAACTCTGATGGGTCTACCAAAAGGTCTGGCAGCATCCTCCTGCCACCTTGACTATTAAAATACAATTATTAGAGTGAACAGCTAAGAACTATTATCAGGTTATCAGCCAATGCCCAGGCTATTGAATGCCTGCACCATATCACCTGAAAGAGGACCGGAGACTTTTTTGAGCATAGAATAGAAAAGGGAGGGTAATAAAAATCAATTTCAAGCCACAAAAGCTTTACCTAATAGGATTATTAAAATGTGCCTCTTCCTTGAAGCACCATTCCAAGTTTCCCCACAAGTTATAGATACTAGATAGCATCCAAGAAATTAAAATTCTGCCTGGTATCCAAAACCAATCAACATTTGCAACATTTGCTGTTGATCAATACCTGTGGCACCTTACCCTCTCCCTACGTTTAGGGCCATCCACCTGGAAAGAACATAAGCTAACAACAGGCCAGGCAGAACCGATGATATTTATAGGTTTCTTCCTCTATTTATCACATCTGACTGACAGGAACTAAAATATTTTTAAAGAACCCACCACTATATCTAGAATAAACAGTTGAATACCAGGAAATACATAATAGGAGGAAATAACTTACGAATATTACACTTAATCCTTCATTCTTCCTAATATCTCACAGTCATCCCCGACAAACTAAATCAAAGCAACATTTACAAATTCTGACACAGCATCCCAGCAAGATGTTATTAAATGTACTTTTTCTTATGAAGTGGTATTACATCAATAACTGCCCTCTGAAATGGGTGTTTAGGAGATTATTCAGCAAGAACACTGCACTGTACACAAAGCTACCTCCTCCTTAGTAATGCTAACGCATCACTCGCCACCCAGCTCAAGGCTGCGTTTCTTTTTCCAAGTGACATGCTCTCAGTGCTCTGACTAGTCCCTACGAAAGGGAGGCTTAAATGAAGTGTGGATTTTCCTTCAGAGGTTTTCTGAACAATAACTTCACATATTAACAAGAGTTTGGGTTTGAAATTGAAATCAGGAAAAGAAAAATGTGCTAAAGTAGAGCTACAAAACTTGTACTCCTATTTTAAGGACAGGAACACAATATGGTTCTGTGCAAATCTGCAGGGAAAGAACATGAAATAATAACATTTTTATTATGTTTTAATATTCATAACACAAGGAGAGAATTTTCACTTTCATTTCCACAAACCTCAGTGGCCAACATATGAAATGCACCTTCTCATCTCCCAGGTCTTGGTGAATTTAGACAAGAGGGGAGGGAGAAAAAGGCTTGGAAGGGGATGATGCCATGTTGCGTTGTTTCTGATCTATCTGAAAAGCAATAAAGTCTCTAATCACAGTCACAGCAGTGCAGGCAGGAAAAAAACAGGGGAGGAGGGAAATGGGCCTGGGCTCGTCCCTTTTTGTAGCTTCTCTTGGTTGGCACAACCATGGGCCAAATATTATGGCCCTGCCATATGAAAACACATCATTATAGATTGTCCTTCAGCAGTTGTGGAGCACTGTTCGTATAAATGCACAGTGTCACCTTCAAAACCACCCACGGTGAAGAACTACAGGCAAGGACCATTGAGGAAATCATGCCCAAAACATTGCTACAGGGAACGCTCAGAACTAGGCTGGGATTAAGCACTGAAGATCTACTAAAAAAACCCCAAACACATAAAAGGTTACAGCTGAGAAGAAAATCAGGTATTTTGTTGTTAGTAGATCACTCAACAGAAGAAATATCAGAGCCAGTTTTCTGAAACAAACCAGAAAGTAACTACTTTAGAAAATATCCTGAAGGAATTAGGATTCACTTGTTTCAATTAAGAAATTATTCCCAGAAAATGCCACAGGATCAATTTCTATTTCATAGTTGTGACACTGGGACGACAAAAAGGAATGACCATGCACTTTTAACAGAAAACAAAGACATCTTTGTCTCACTGAACCATTAATCACATAATAATGAATGTTTGTTAGCCTGTCATTCCAGAGACTAAAGTTTATTCTCATTTAAAACAAAATACCTCTTCCCCTCTCCCACAAACTGCATCATAAATGTACCAAAAACTGATGGGCTCTGAAACTAGAGCGCAGATTTACTGAAACATGAAATATACAACACACTTGCCATAGGGAAAATCTAACTGAGATTACGGAAAATAAGATCTTAGCAAGAAGTATTGCATTCAGAGAAAAACAAAAACAAACAAAAACAAGGAGACAGATCAAGATTGATTAAGGTAAGTTAGTCCTAGGATTTATACAGTCTCTATTTTGATATCTCTGGGTGCTTTGGTGATCAGACATGCCCACACCTTTATATGAAAAACAATTGCATTTTACCAGAACTAACCAGAATACTTTTTTTTTTTTTGATATGTATTTCCTGCCAAAAGTAATACATTTAAAAGTAATAACATGTTTTTTTAAACAAACAAACAAAACCAAGCAAACAAAAAACCCCCACCCCAATCACATGTTCAAACAAAAAGCAGATGACATCGAAGCATTAATCCACTTCCTTGATTTCTTTTAATAGCTAAAACCATGTCTGGAGCTCTTCCTCATGCTTTAACTTGGTAATTTTTCATGTTTCATTGGGAATGTATTGATCTTCAAAGTGAGAGAAGGGTGCTATGTAGTTTAAAAACTCAGGTGTTAATAACAATGCACAAGCAGCATTTTTTAAACTACCAGTCTATGACTTTTTTTCTGTTTTTCTTTTTTTAAGAACACATCCAGGCAAAAAACAAACAAACACACACACACACACTTACAAAAGATGGGCAAATAAACAGAAAGAAAGATTTGACATAACTTTGGATCTAGTTTTGGTCCAGGCACTTCTGGGGAATTTTGGGCTCCTAGAGTTGTCGTCTGGGGTCAGAAAAGCAAAGACAACCTGCTTCCTCCCAAGGTGTTTACAGTTGAAAAATCCTGAATCTGACATCCATAAATCCATTTCTAAACTAATGGCAGGATATATAGTTTTAGCCAGATGACAGTTATTATAACAACACGCTGACAAGATTAATGCTTTCTATGAAATCCCAGCCTCTTTATTAGCATAAAACTGAATAATTAAGTTAAAATACAAAGTACAGAAATATTTTTTTTTTTTTCACCTATCAAAGACAATGCAACTAGTGCTAACTAAAACAAAGAGAGAGTTTTAGGCAGATGTTTAAATAATAAAACTTTGTAAAATTTATTTTTGAGCATATAAAATAAAATATGGACTATTAAAGTGGTGGAAGCTTTTTGAACATTTTATTCTACAACACTGGAAATATTTTCCTCTACAACAGTAATTGTTTTTTCAGATAATATCATTATTCTGGTTTTTAGATTTATGATGGAGGTTCATATAATTGATGCCTTGAGTTTTTCATTTTCCTTACTCCTGAATATCCTGTGATATTTGTGAAATTCAGTGATTACAGGTTACAGCAGAGAAATCTTAAGCTAACTATCTAGCACCTATATCAGTACCTTCTTTGCTACGTTACTCTTCAACTCAGCTGAAAATTATGCAGTCTCCCTCTCATCCTGTTGGAGAAAGCCCAAATTTGGACTGCTTTCAAAATTTAACAAACATAATGTAGACTAGGAAACATACAATACTTTACTATTTTTAGAATCATATTCCAGTGTTCATACCATACTTTGCAGGCAAGTTTTATTATTTTAATTTCTCTTAAATGAAGAATCTAAATTTAAATATAAAATTTACTCAACACTACTACTAAAAATTTGACTTCGCAACCTAAAACAGATTTTACCCCAGGAGTCTTAAGTGTTTCTTCAAATTACATTCAAATGCTTTTTATATCTGTTCCCTAACAGATACAGCAATTGCAAAGCTATAATCCTGCTGCAAACATAACCATGACACCAGAAGGCAAACTGATTACATCTTATGAGATCCACACTTCCATCTAAAATGTATTTCAGTAGCAAAACTCACTTAGGCAAGTTCTGAGCCTATTTCCCCTGTAATTTCTCAGCAGGAATCAACATAAGCAATACTTTGATGATCATATTTCTGCAGGATTACCTGCTATAGGCAGTACCTTTCTTTGCCTCTAGACAAAATAAAATAAATTAACACATTCTCAGAAAGGCAATTCCAAAGGACTGAAATATGTCCTGTGCCTTTGTGGGAATCTATGCATTCCTAGCTTTTTCATACATATGAATTAGGTTGTTGCATTTTTTAAACAAAAAGGTAGAAGAGCTTCCCATGGTTTCAGCAACAGGTATCCCTTTGGGTTTTTTTCATGCATTTTTCTTTTACTACCATCCTTTCATGACCAATTCTGTAGTTATTTTCATTGCCGAAAATAATTTTATAAGCTCTCCTCATCTCTGAGAGGAAATCCCATCTAGTGGATGGCACACAGAGCCTCCAGCATGGGAACTCCTTATGCAAAGCACTGTTCCATCAACAAATTCCTCTAATTCTGAATAAGTCACTCTCTGCCTCATCTCAGTCTGGCTGGCTCCTTATAGTTCTCATTGATTCAGATGGTGATTGCATCCTCTCAACTCTACCTTCAAACCAGGATTTCACTTTTCTCCCACAGCTTCCCCTGCTGTGAGATAGTTGAGATTGGATTAGTCCTTTAAGATCAGCTGTACTGAAGTAGTGATGCACTTCTCCAAAACCAAGCAAAAGTACAGCTAATATTTCCTGCCCTGTTTATATCATGTTTTCATCATTTTGATTTGTATAATAACATTCAAATAAACATACCTCACAGGTCAAGGTGCATGGTAAAAATCACAGCCACTCAACTCACTCCTTCCCACTGCCCTCTTGTGCAGAAAGGAGGAGAGCCCACAGAGTACAGCCACTTGAACCACTATGGCTGGTGTGCCACCAAGGGGAGGAATACCAGCACAAACTCTCCCTCCTGGCAGTGCTGGGGCCACATGCCCTGCTCTGCCCGAAGAAGGGTGTCATCAGGCTGCACTGTGGTCACACAAGCCCTGCACTGTGCCCACCAGCCAGGCACCTCTGCTAGACTTTAGGGACTCATCTGATCCAAAAGTATAAACACCCTCATAGAATTAAGTGATGACATTTGGCCCCCATTTTGGCACAACACTGAGAATTTGAGACTTCCCGAAAAATCAGGCATCATGGAGTTAGAACTCAGTTCTCAGGGTGACATCTACTTTTCTTGAATTATTCAAAAGTAAATCTTAGAAATGTCCTAATTTTTACTCTTTAGATGCACCTGTATAAATCCAGAATAATCCTTTGATTAAATTACTAGGAAAATTTGTTCTGTCTGGCAGGACATCTCCAACACTAAACTTGATTTTTCCGTCTCAACAACTGTATTTAAACTGGCATTTAACAAGTTGAGAAAGTTCTCAGAGAATACAAATCTTTTTCCTAGGTACCTGCAGCTACACATGACTACTACCAATACATGTTCATTTCATTGGCATTATTTTGGAGTTTGTACAACTATTTGTAACCAAAGCTAGATTCTTGTCCACAGAGTGGTTTTGAACATGAACGTTATTTGAGGAACCTTATGCACATCCTAATTATCTAAGTTCTACAAAGTGAGAAAATGTTAAGTGGACTTCAAAATATATGCAAGTTCTCAGTACTAATATCCAAGAAAATGTTGAAGGCAAGATATCACCAACATTCCAAAAGTATCTGTCTTTTCACCTTGCATAATTATGTACTGTATTTAGCTGGAATTTTTCAAACTTCAAATTCACAAGAGACAAATAACATATTCATTAGTTTTAAAGAAAAAGTCCTATTGAGGAACAAAATTCTAATATAAATTCATATAACAATTTATGTCTTTTTTCCTTTTCTTTGTACAATTTAATGCAAGCATTTCTGATGTTTTGGTTTATAACTAGTCAAAACATTATTTAATGTAATGCAATTCCAAAGTGTAACGGCACAACCCTAAAAAGGTATTTAGAATAGTCTCTGCTGTTGAGAGACACATTAAAAAAAATGAAAAAGCCTAACTTATTACTGAAATTAATTTCAAAGATGATGCTACTCTTGAGTTATATGCTACTGTATGGATTTGCTAAGATGTAACTATGTCCAAGGCCACTGCTAAACACAGTGAGAAGTAACCATACATATGGCTTTATTCTGTTAGTCAAAACATTTCTAAGCAACTCAGAAGTGACACAAGGATTAGGGATACTCTGGCATTTGAAAAACCAAAACAAAAAAAGCCAAAAAACCAACAAACAAACAAAAAACCAAAGCAAACCAAAACAACCTTGACCAAAAAAACCAGGATACTTGTGCTATGTTGTCTAGGAAGTAAATGGATGAATGAATGGTAAAACATAGTAAGAAAATAGATTGTATTATTTTCAGATGCAGCAGTTAAATATGGACAAGGAACACTGGCCAAAACTGAGGCCAGTTCCATTACTAAAAAATATTCTGAAATCACAAAGATTAGATATTTTCCCAGTATAGTAAGGCTCTCAGTAGTGTCTACTTTGATTGAAAGCAAAATGAAATTTGAGACACAAATCATCTGTTATTTTATATTTTTCCCATGGCTAACACAGCATGGATCCATTTTCAATTGACCTCTGGGCACTCTCCTAATAAAAACGACTGTTAGTAATGAAACAATTAAAAAGATAACCCTTCTAAATATACCATCACAAAGCTGTCAGAAGCCCAGGTCTGCACCTGAGTTTTGATGCTTGAACCTCTAAAGTAAACACAGTAAGAAAGCAAATGCCTATAGCATAATTGAAACATCTAGCCAGAATTTTCTAGTTCTACTTTGTCATGGTTTAGCCCCAGACAGGAGCTAAACACCCACACAGCAGCTAAACACCCACACAGCCACTTGCTCCCCCCGCCCCCCCCCCCCCCCCCCGCTGTGGGATGGGGGAGAGAATCAGTGAGAACACTTGTGGGTTGAGATAAGAACAGTTTAATAATTGAAATAAAATAATATAATAATAAATTGTAATGAAAAAGAAAATAACAAAAAGAGAGAGAAATAAAGCCTAAGTGAGACAAGTGATGCAAATGAATAACAATTGCTCACCACCAACTGACTGATGCCCAACCTGTCCCCAAGCAGCAGCCATGCCCTGTCCAACTCCCCCCAGTTTATATGCCGAGGATGACATCATATGGTATGGAATAGTCCTTTGGCCAGTCTGGGTCAGCTGTCCTGGCTGTGCCCCCTCCCAGCTTCTTGCGCACCGGGCAGAGCGTGGGAAGGTGAAAAAGTCCTTGACTTAATGTAAGTACTGCTTAGCAACAACTAAAACATTAGTGTGTTATCAACATTATTCTCATCCTAAATCCAAAACACAGCACCATACCAGCTACTAGAAAGAAAATTAACTCTATCCCAGATGAAACAAGGACATACTTGTAGGAACTGTAAATACATTTGCTGTATTTTTCAGAAATGTTGTTCAGGGATACAGAAAAACAGCTTTCTGAAATTGGCTTTTGACTTTGAAAAGCTCACAAGTTTCATCTGTCAGAGAAACATTAAAACCAAACAAAAATAACCTTACAGGTTAAGATGCAAAGGTATAGTCAGAACAATTTTCAAAATAAGCAAGTTGAAAACACTTACGAAGGCAGCAGGTATTGTAAAGTATGTCTCAAATATCCATTTTAAATAATCTTCAATTTAAATGAAGTTTACAAAAATTCAAATTTATTTCCTTCCTCTCACCGGGCTGATCTGAAGCAGCTTTTCTCCTCTTCCCTCCTTTCTCTGATCTGAATGCTTAATGCTGTACTTTATGTCTCCCTTTTTAATCTCCCTTTCAGATAATCCCCTTGGACATACATGATCTGTCTCAAAGTTTTTCCCTCCATTTGGTTATGTTTCAGCTTTTCAAAACCATGCAGCTATTTGACTGAGTCTTAAGGAATTTATAGCTATAAAATGATGGAGCCAGTTTTTCTGGTCAGTTGGCTAGTTACCACAGCAGCAAAACAGCAAAGGTGGACGAAGCCAAACTTTCCTGAAGCCACGACAGTGTACTCTTGAAGAACTCACATTTCCAGGGCATTAGGATAGCTAGTTTCGAGTTTCTAAAAGGGCTGAACTGCTTCATCTCTGAGTTAGTTCAAAACTCTTCAGTGATTAATATCTGATCTTGGGTATCTATTAACACTGACTTTGCCTATTTATCTGTAACTTCTGTCAAGCCCTTCAATCAGATCCTCTGGTAACAATTTCATAGATTTGGGTGTTAGTAAAAAATATTAAAAAAAAAAAAAACACACCTCTGTCTATTTAGCAGGTTCTCCAACCCTAGTTGTCTCCACTGGCATTTCTACAAAGATTAAAACAAAGGCAATTGAGATTTCCTACTCCTCTTCTCTGAGGCCAGTATTTATTTGAGCACAACCCAATTCCTAGTCCAGTAAGTTTCTAATTCTCCCTGATAAGTACATGCTTATACATAAAACCAAAACTTTATGCAAAACCATCACATACAAGAATAAAATCTCTAAAAAAGGGTTGGCCGTAAACAAATTCTTTGTGAAACGTATTGCCGTCCATTTGATGGCAACACTAAACTAGAAGCAAGGTAAATTCTTTGCTATGCAGTTCGCCATGTTATGAAAATTCATGCAACTCATTCATACTCTGTAGTGCCACTTTGTCTTCCACCATTTGTCTGTTCCGTGTAGACCTACTGTCCTACTTGGCCTGTGAATAGCTTAAAGCATGGGACACCTTGCAAAAAAACAATGCAGGTATTATGTGAGCAAAATTTTCAGAAATGGCTAACGATTTTGAATGTTCAAGTTTAGAGGCCTCAAAAAGGACTACTTTTCAGATGGCAGGCGCTTAACTTCTTAAAGCCTTTTTAAAACGTCTTAAACTGACTTCTCAGACACTCAGACTTACCATTTACTTTTCAAAATGTCAGTCTTGGTACTGCGGAGAGCTTAATGCCAAAAAAAGAACCTTTTTGCTTTCTAAAGCGGCTCAGATTAAAGTTATGTAATATAGCAGATAACCATGAGCACTTTGGGAACTGAAAGGCTTTGTAATGTTTCAATATACTGTAAATTTTGTTTGCAATTGATACAACTCTGCAGTTCCTTTCATTCTGCACAAATAACTGTTTTCTCCCATTCCACAGCTGAACCAAGGGCATGACAAATCTCAAATTCTGTTTAATAGCTTTCTGAAGGCTGAATTTTTCTCAGTATTGTGCCTGATACAGTAGAAATTATCATCATCTAGATATCAAAACAGTTATTTTGCATTCTTATCAATCCATTAAAAATAGAGACATAAAGGAAATTAGATATGAATTAAGAGAATACACATTGTACATAATTGTTTTTTACTGGAAGCCAGGGTATGAATGTATCGGTGGATGCCAGGTTGACAATCAGTCTGAATTTCAGATATTAAACCTCAGTTGGGATTCTTTTGAATAACAGGAACAGAAAAAAGCAAGTACAGAAATTATAAGAAAATTGATCAACTGAAAAAGGAATTTTTTTTTGAAAGAATTGTTAAAAAGTATGGGAAAAATCAAGAGAAATCAAAGAGCATCAAGCCACAAGCTGAACTGACCTTAGCTGAAAAGCCAAGTGGAGTTAACAGATTTTAAGAGTTTGTTTTGCAAGACAAATGACTACACCATCCTTTACTCTGATCCTTGGGACATTCTGCAGCCAAAAGTTCTTTATATCATGTTATAGCTGAAATACTCTACTCATGAAGATGCCTGCTCCCTAGACTAGGTTCTACCATACATCATTCCCAAAGACAAAGGAATTACAGAGGCAAAGAACCTGGAGGAAATCAACATCTAACTAGCTCATGGGCCAAGCATACCCAACAGAAAGACAAGAAGCTGTTTGTGTCTAGAGGAAAAACATGTTAGAGCTCTGACTGCTGAAAACGTCCTGAGAGTGTCAAGCACAGAGGTCTTTTTCATGAGAGACTGGAAGTCCCACCCACACTGGGAGTTCATTTCCATTATTGCATGAGGAGGAAAGGGGAAAAGGATGTCAAGTTTGCATCCCATCAATCTCTGTCACCTCCACTGACACTTGAGCTGAGATTCCCCAGGGCCCATCTAGGCTTACAGCCTGACAAAAGCATATTCCTGGCAAAAAACTCACACCTTGACACTGGGAAAGCAACACTCTTTACAATCAAGAAAGAGCACTCCTTTTAAGCCTCCAGTCTATAAAATTCAATTACTGTGGTACACTGCAGTCTTCAATAAAAGGAATGCATACCTTCTGTTTTTATTGGAAACATATTACCGGATATGGTATTAATTATCTGTACCAAAATGTAATACAAAATGTAATCAAAAGATTATACAACAGATCTGAAAAAGAACTAATTACAGCAAAACCTTGATATTTTTGCTAGTAGACACAGTCTGGGAAAATGGATATTCATCATGAGTATACTCCTGGCAGGTTATTCAGACAGAAGAAATACTTACAAAAGAAACTGCAAAATAATTAATACACAAAGGACCTTGTTGATGATACATAAATACACTCTACTCCAATGAGATGTTGCATCCAGATTTAACAGTGAGATACCAGACCAATTTAAACAATCAGCAAAACCTTAGACCAGTTACTAGAGTACTGTTGCTTTTAATGATAGCAGACAATACCTATTCACATACCTGTACAGCACAGGATACAGGATGACCTGATTCCGACGCATAGCATCGGCAGTAGTTGTTTTTTGTTATGGGCTTACAAATATGATCTAAAGACAACATCATCTGTACTACTAGTTATGAACAGTTTTCAGAGGCTGATATATAGGGCTATATATATTTAACTCACGTGGCTCCAAGCAGTCACTAGCAAATGACTTAATGGAAAGGTACAGTTTTCTCCTTATCATCAATTAAGATACATAATTTCCTCCAGTAAGGGATTCCTGTTATTCTCACCACTTTTCAAGATATACACCTTCAAGACAACACACTAATGGCTTCATCAGCGCAATTAAACCTTATGCATTGGTTTTGGAATTCTCTAAAACCAGTTCCTCTCTGGGTTGCATTCATACTGATCAATACATAGTCCTCTAGTGTGAGGAACTCTGATTTCTTCTTGTGTCTGTGCTTTCAAGGTCTCTGCTACGAGTGTTCAGGCTGTGATACGTTCTTATCCTATAGACTGCTCTGTACAGCGGTGGCTTCCTGCAACCATATAGACAGAAAGCATACAATATTTTCTCAGTTATTGTTATCAGTATCTAATTATAGCAAAGCTATTAAAAGCAATTTGAATTTGTCTCTTTCTGGTTCATAGCTGAGATGTTACTTCTAAAGCACATCAAGCAAGACTGGGGCCACCCTTCCCTTCTGCCTGCTCTTGGGTACCACTCAAGGCATCAAAAAAGCCTGCCTAAATAGGGCACATGATGATTGCCCAAGTCCATAAGGAGAACAGAAAAGAGTACGTCTATCCCTAAGTAGCAGCATAATTCCTGTGCAATAAAAAAAGTAACTTTCACAATGGAGGTTATACTTCCCTCTTCAGTGAGCTGTTGTGAGACAGAGAAATGAAAAACGAGGCAGAAACAGCTACTCATGTGCTCTTGAGCAGGCTGCCAGTAATCAACAAAGTCCAAAATCCTGGCCCCAAAACTGTTCAAGTTATTTTCTACCTGTGCCATCTGTGTAATCCAACTTTAGCTCCTGTCCAAAACAGGTATCACTGGAGTGCTACCAAGGGGAAGCCACACCATGGGCTGAGAGGGCTGCATGCAAACGCTGGGTTAGCAGGCAGAATTGGTTTTGGTCCTCTTAAGTTTACTTCCTATTCTAAATAATATGCATCCTCACCATAAACATTTGTTTATGGTCTTCCTATTGCACGGTACTACTTTCTGATCTCTGACGATATTACTGGTGCTAGAAAACCAAAAGGAGCCTTGGGTTATTCCACTAGTAAACAACAGTGTATTTATCTGATGAGTATCTGACTCTAGCATAAAACACCACAATCACAAAAAGTTCAGTATTTCCATACGTGCCAAGCAATTTACCGCGTAACTCTTCAACTAGTCATAACAGTACCACTACACAGGTCATGTCATCCCTGAGCAAAACACCCCTAATGAACATAGATATCAGTCTCTGTGGGTAAAATTTCATAAAAGTCTCATTGGTG
This sequence comes from Nipponia nippon, assembly GCF_047370975.1. Classification (NCBI taxonomy): domain Eukaryota; kingdom Metazoa; phylum Chordata; class Aves; order Pelecaniformes; family Threskiornithidae; genus Nipponia; species Nipponia nippon. Next base: position 40,272,025 of record NW_028262336.1, on the reverse strand, counting down.
ATGAGTTTTAGTAGCATACACATAGATGCAGCATATCAGATAGGTTCTTCGGCTTTTTTTTTTTTTTTTTATTCCTCTCCTGAGATCCTAGCAAAAGCAGTGCCAATGGTCAAATGAGAAATCTTGTGAGTGGAGATAACACTTCCAGCAATGCACCTCAGAGAGCTGTTGTGTGCATGGCTTAATGTCAGCTAAGCACTTACAGCAAGGTAGCATAGAGATCTGCTGCCTACTATTTCTACTGCCTCCTAGATTATTTTCTTCAGAGCCACACATTTATATCTTTCTAAATTGTAGGAAAAATATACTAAATGAAGGTATATTGTCTGGAAAAAGTATTAAAGTGACCTGATCACTTTTTTTGTCTATTGCTTGACAGCCAGAACATTACAACAACTGATTTGGGACTACGTCCGATTTCATCAGTTTGTGAAAAACAAAAAACAGGTTTATCGAAGCATTTAGAACTTTCTTTTCACTAAGCCAAGTGCATCATAAAGAGGAGAAAAATCTACTATCTACAGCAAAATAAAACAAAAAATAGCTGTATGTAAGCATCGTTGTATCCACCTCTCAAAATCACAATGGTGTCATACCAGGTTCTGTCAAGCTTTTCTGATCCACAGACTCTCATATTTTGACTGTTAAATAGAAACAAATTAAATCAAGTGATTTCACATGATAAAGCAGTTATAAGTCATTTCACAGCATATTTTCCATAATTTTGATTCCAGTTTTGAGAAGGGGAGTGTAAAAAGGAAAGAGGACACTTCAGATTTTCCTGATTATCCCATTCATTTTCTTTATACTTGAGTTCTAAATTAGGCATCTGTTCATACCTGTAATCATAACAATAAATCTAATCTCCAAACATAAGCCATTCAAGAAGTATTGCAAGATCCTCCCAAAAAAGTTTTCTTTGGTATTTTGTATTTTTTAAACCATGAATTATACATCAAAGTCAAAAAAGAAGAGTTAACAAAATCAATTTATGCAGTCTTCATCAATTATTAATGTGAACCAAGGCATATCAAAGATTTTTTTTTTTCTTCTTTTCACTATATACTCTGATTCCACTTACCACTCATAGCACAACTCAGTTTTACACTGTATTTTGCTTTTTGCCTTTTTTTTTTGTACACACTACATAAGGACTTCTGGAAATGACAGCTAAGATAAAAGCCTATGAAATCTTTCATTTTCTTTTTTCATTTTTCTTTTCCTTTATTTTTCTGAGAAGGAACAAATTCTATTGAACTTGAAATCAAGATGTTAAAAATAATTGACCTTAATAGTACTTTTAAGTACGTATACACACACGTGTGCACAAATTTTAAATACATATCATATACTCTCAGATAAATCGCAAGCTTCCTATACTGTATCCTCAGAAGAGGTGCTTCAGCAGGTATTTTTCATAGTTATTAATACACAAGAACAGCTATCATGCACATAACATTTATCGGCTATTATTTGCTGCATAGTCAAACACTCCATTGGGGTCAAAAAACCATCAAAAAACCCTTGACAAATGAGAGAGAAAAACATCAAAATTCCATGCTCTGGTGTTTCCCTTACCCTCCTGTTTTTTTTTTTTGTTAATTACTCTTATTTAGTGTGCATTTGTAGGATAAAAGAGAACCGATACAATCAAAATAACAATTTGATCTGTATCTAAACCAGCCAGAATCAAAAATATCAGGCATAGAAAGAATTAATTAGATGTTATATTTTGTTTGCAGAATTAACATGAAATAATTATCTGTGATCTCCTTGATCTAGACAAATATTCACCACCGCTTTTAAGCCTTCAGCAATACAATAAAACTTGAAGTCAATCCTGAAAACTAGGATTAGACATTTGTTACCATAAATGTCCTTACCAGTTCTTTACAAATTTCCTGTTACTGCCTAGCTGCCTTTTTTACATGGTTTCTGTTCTCTTCTGGTCTGTACTTAGTTCAGTGGAGACAGTATTGCACAGGAAGCCATAGAGAATCATTAGACTGAATCCCATTTGCTTGAACTTTTGCCATCAACTCCAACAGAGTCAAGGTACCACCTTTATCATGTCTATGTAGCTTCATAATTGTTATAATTTCCATAACCAAATTCAAGCAACTCAGAGACCCTTTACTTTGTTTCTTGGGGAGGTGAATACTGACCTTGCAGTCCAAATAAAGAAAAAGAATTTACTTAAAGTTATTTCTACAGCTGTATACCAATGTGGTGTTCTATTCTCTTAGTTTATAAGAAGACTCAGATTAAGATTTTTTTATCCTGTAAAATAGTTGAGGCTCAAGGGTTTTTTGTCAGTGGTTTCGTTTTTTGCTCAAGTTCCCAGAGCTGAGAGCTATCCCCATTTTTGGTGAACTAGGATACCTCTCTGAAATGTTTAAGCATGCATTTGTAGATCCATTTATATTATTTTGCTACTTTAAAATAGTCTTGTCCCTTTCCTACATCCATCAAGATCCCATTTCCATGGGAGTTTCAGTCTTGCTGTTACTTAAAACAAAAATACATCCTTTTCATCCCTTCTCTCCCCAAAAAGCACACGGCCTTCTTCTGAAGCGAGCTTAAAGAATTTATTCTTTAAATAACAGATGAGGCACACCCCACCCTTGTTCAAAGGCAGAAGAACCACCTCTCTCCAGGAGCTGGAGCAGAGGTGCTGTTCCAACCAGTTTCTGAGCGTGGCATGTACTGGGGAGCACCACGGGGCTCACGAAACCTCTGACACCTGCAAGCTCTAGGAGAAAAAATATGTGGCAAAGTAAGAAAGTGTCAGAATATCCTGAAGAGTCCGATTTTCCAACAGAAGGAATCCCTAACTTTACGCACCACAATCTTAATAAATGCATTGGAGGAATTTTTTATCATCTGTGCTTTTGCTGAAAAAGAACAGCTGTTAGCTATGATTGTAGCCTGCACAGCCCTGTGTAAAGTTATTTTTCCAGCCCAGCTTCTCTCTCAAACCTAGCAATGTTGTACTTTTTCAGGAAGGTTTATCCATCCAACAACCTCCTCCAGTTATCATAATACATTTACCATTCAATAAAAAAAATGGGACATTATAAGATACACAGTTCACTTCCTAGTGTTTGTAAAACAGTAGCTTATAAGTACGCAACTTTTGTTAATTAGGGCATCCAACTACCTCCATGTTTCAGACTTTAATATTGCCACTTGGAATATTCTACATCTTGGCTGTTCCTGTACCCACTCCAAATGTCTCTTTGATGGTTGGCCAAAGGTATTATATGTATTTCATAGCAATATATGTGGTATATATAGCAAATATCAGTATACTTGTCCGCAATGCACTTTTCACAGGAGGGTATCCTTTCAGTGCTCCCCATCACCATGATACATCTTGGCTCTTTTTACTTCCATCCAAGTTAGCAAGTTTTACTCACAACTTTAATGACCCACTCATGTACAGTCAATTTTACACTAGGCATTTGTTTATACTTCAAACATGGTTCCTGTACTCTTACAGAATCCAGCATCTTCATGGGCACGCAAAATTAACTTTTCCTGGCTTTTCTTAGATATGGTTTGGGGATGGAATTGAAATTCACACCAGCAGCAACATCTCTGAAAGTATCAATTCCATTCCTTTCTCAAAGATATCCCCAAACATGGGAAAGCAACAACAGAATTATATAAATAGTAATTTCTATAATATAAAAAAACATTTGAAAGGCCTCATTAGCAAGCAAAATGGAATATAAAAAAAACCCAACAAAATATTGCACTATTGGGCTATTTATTAACAAAATTTCTTTGCTAATATAAAGAGATTACTTAAAGCAACATACAATTATGCTTGGAAATAATGTTCAATTTGATTTTTACAGGACTTGAGATTTCAGCATTCGCATTGTCTGCTGACTTCATCCCAGCTGAACAGACCACCCTTTCCTACAACCACTCTTAAGAGGACAGGGACTCCCTTTCCTGGCAATCAAGGTAAACAATTCTAGTAAGGACCATGTGTGGCTCCTTTGTTAGACATTGGGGTTTGGAGGTTTTTTGTTTGGGTTTGTTGGGGGGTTTTGTGTTTGTTTGTTTTTTAAGCAGCCCTGAAAATGATGTCTGTTCTCCCTCATTTATTCACAGTGGTTCATTAGTGAGGTTTTTTTTTTAAAGAACAAAACCAAATTACTGGGATATACAGGTCATGTGGTTTATGAAGTAGTATCAATTAAACATGTTAAAATGTTATTCCCTCCCCTGCAAGAGAAAAAGAATCCGTATTAGCTACGCTTTGTGTTTTCTAGATTAATAGAGAAAGTATTCACCTTGAATAATGTGTAACTGCTTGGATTAAAACAGAAGAAAGTAGAGACATGGTTTGTGTGTCCTATTATCCAGTTGGTGTTTTAGAAGGAAATCCCATTATGCTTCATCCATCAAAAACTGAAATTAATGATAAATTCACAGATATCCAAAATGCTGCTGCACTTATGCAACTTTCAAAGGAGACAGCATCGTGGTTATTTGTGCTACTATATTAATAGTTATAGGATTTGTACTGTATTTCACATATTAAGAAATGCACTTCTAAAGAACTGAATTTCTGAGTATTGAGACTTTTTGCTCCCTGCTTCATGTATAGCTTGGCTTTCAGAAGTGCTTTTCATTCTTCCTGAAGTAGGGGAAACTATCATTTTCTGAGACAGAAATATATTTCAGGGCATTTGCACATGGCCTGTGGTCCTGATGTACGTGTGCTCGTTGGCAAAGCGGCACATGGAAAAATAAGTTTTGTGAATCCTCCCACATTAAACATTTTCAGTATGATTGCATCCAATTGTCAGGCATGGGAGGGATTAGATCATAAGAGCCAGGAACCCCTCTCATCTCATACACACACGGCCTAGAAGGATTCATCAGCCATCTCTATTTCAAGGACAGGTCTCTTGGAAAAGCATTAACTGATGTGAAAAACCACATAGAAATGATGCACATGAGAAAATACTGCAAATGGTATGATGATGGACAATTGCAACAGTCTCAAATGAAATGTTCTGCACGTAAAGAGGCTCTAGCCAGCAGATCTCCTGTATTCCTTTGTTCTCACAATTATTCTTTCCTTATTGCTGAAAGTTGAGAGATGTCATGTATAGCAGCTTCATGTTTATGGCACCCTACATAAGCCATTGAATTTCAATGGAGCTCCCAAAGTCCTGCAGTTTTAAAGTAACATCATGTCAATCCTTATATACGAGTGAAAGTAATATTTTTCATGCATCCATAGGCACTTAGAAGTTTGCTTCTCTACCTTACATAATACTATGAGAAAAGGGGCCATCAACCATTCACTACCGTATTTTAACATTTTGATTTTAAAAATCTACTTTAAATAAAATGCACATTTAACAAAAGGGCCCTGATGATGGAGAACTGTTCTATTCTAAATATTAGGTTCTATCAAGAAGGTTTATACTTAAATTGAGCATGGCTTGACTCCTTTGTCCCATGGATTTCAGTAGTCTCTGGCATGCCTGCTACAAATCTAAAATCCACTTACCTATCTAGAAACAACTTTGTCAGGTGACGAGCTTTTTATTCATGCTCAAGTGCTTTGGTCCATCCAGCTTCCACTGACTCAAGCTGACCCCTTCAGAGGAGCACAGCCCAGCCTCGGGTGCCCCCACAGAGGTGTTTGGAAGCTGCTCTTCCTGCCGTGGGTGCAAAGGGTGGCTGATGCTGCCACCATCAGCAAAGCTCCTGAGGGTCCACTGAAAGATGCTGGTCTCTCCCAAAGCATTTATTTCCATAGATTTGGAAGGAGCCAGACAAATCCCACCCTGTTGTATTGCACCTGTGTTTTCTGGGAGTGACAAAGGACCGCCCACCCCACCTCCACATGCAGGTTGGCACCACAAGACTCAAAGATGGCACCACTGGGGTCAGCCTGGACTCCGGTCTGGGCTCCATCACAAAGACAGCAAGTCACAGCAGCAGCAGCTGTGTGCTACCACAGCTGCTCTGCTGGCACATGCTCTGTCTAGTCCAATTCAGATTAAATGGCTGTCTCTGCTCCAGGAAGCTCTATAACACATATAACCCAGTGTGACCAAGAAGCATTAGGAGATAATATTCTTTAGTTCCCGAGGAGACATTTAGAGGTACATAGTAAATGTTACATTTTCCAGGCTGCCTTTTTTTTTTTTTTTAATTTTGCATATACACTCTAGTTTCTCAAAGCTCCATCTACGTTACTGAATAACAAGTTCAAGTTATCATACTGGATTCAGTGAGGTATCCACAGCCTGATACATGCCTACCTCCTCCAAAATGTGATGTGCATTCAGTCATGCACTTTGCAAGACATATTTTATGCTTCCATGTAATTTGTACAGCTTATTATCAAGCTTACTGTCAGAAACAACAGAAAAACTGTTCAACTAAGAAAATAATTCATTTTCCCTTTATTCCAAGAGGGAGGAATACCAAGAAGAATATGAAAAAGGTGATAAGCATGTATTACTGATTTTAAATATTAAAGGAATTTATTCAAGGACTTTAAAATGTCACGGACATCAGGCTGTGAAATTATTTTGATACTACATACAGTAAAATATAAGGGTGTATTAGTGCCATGCTGTATGACATTTCCCAAGCAATTACTTCCCCACATTCCATGCCAATTGGATAACTTTTCGCAAAATATCATTTACAGATTTTTGTTTCTTTTGTGTATTTTTAAATGAGAAAGCTATTAATAGCTTCATCTCCTCAACTCCATAGTGGTCAAATATATTACGCATCCTGATTAAATGTATGACTTCTTAAGTGTATAGTATTTTTAAAGATAAGTTTTTATGTATTTCCCAATTTGTTTCTCAAAATTTTCAGCCACTAATATGAAAAACAAAATACAAGTAGAAGGCCTTTTTTTGAACACATACTGGATGTCATGGTTTAGCCCCGATAGCAACCAAGCACCACACAGCTGCTTGCTCACCCTCCCTGCCCCCGATGGGGGAGAATCTGAAAAGTGGAAAACTAACATATATCAAAGTTAAGATATATTTTCTGAGGAAAAATGTTTTCACTGGTCACAGTGATGCTGTTTCAGAATATGTAAATGTAATGAACAGGTTTAAAAAAAAGAATAAAAAGTTCTAATTTCACTTGCAGCATCTCCCTTAGTAAGGTAGAAAGGTGGCACAGGCAGAATTTGAACCAACAACTCTTTAAATGGACACAGCACAAGTACTAATTGCACTACAGCTCCATGCCCCAGTGAAGACCAGTTAATGCCCATCCCCACAATGAAGCACCCCGTGGCCTGGGGGGCTGACACACAAAGGCTGTGGGTTCCCAGGTGCAAGGCCCCATGGCACCCAGTGCTGCACAGCCACTGACCTCCCGGGCTCTGGCACACTCCAGTTACCCCACGATCCCCTTAGGTGACCCATAGAGGTGACCATGCACGGATCTGAGCATCTTTAGCACTGTGACATCTCCATGCTTCAGTCTGCACCTTCTTCTGGTTCCCAGACTGTTGGGATTTTTCAGCCCCATGGTTGTGTTATGCCTGAGCTCCTAAAAGGTATTTCCTTGTTGTTTTGCTCTCCTATTTATGGATTTAATTGAGTAATACAGGAAAAATTTTAGACTTATGATAAGCTATTTGCAAATAGCATACAGGCACTTTTATTGTGCAGTTGTATAATTTACTGTGGAAGTGATTAACATATTCAATATGCATTTCCTCCTAATGACTACTTAGTAATTGATTCATAACACTATCACTGTATTTTCCTACAAAACGCAAGAGAAATGGCGGGGAAATTGACTATTGCAACTGAGCCCTGTAACATGTAATCAGTTAGAACTGCTTTGCCTTCCACTTAGGCAATAAGCAAACACAATATTGTGCAATAAGTCATGCCTGCTGTGTCGCTAGGCACTGTACTAATCATCATTCTTAACATATGTGTAAATTATTACACCCTAACTCACATCCTGCAGTGCCTTATTACAATTTCCCATTTTTAAGTACAAGTAGAAAAAATACAAATTAAAGGAAATTCTTTACGCAAAAAACATTGACTTTGTTAAAAAACAAAACTATAAACCAGCAAAAAACCCTAAATTGCTATCACTTTTTATAATTTATGTAAAATACATAGAATGCAATAGAACAATAATTCAAGTACCTACTAGCAGCATTTAATAGCACCTCTCAGGCTGGGACCCCACTATCCTACCCGCAACCAATGCATATAAACCCTTATAATCCCTATCCCAACATTTTCATTCAGAATATGATCTTAATATAAAAATAACCCCCCACACATTTGCAGCAAACACAGAGTAGCAAATAAATATAAGGATGTGTTTTAGTTGCTCAGCTGGAACGGTTAACTTCTCCTGTTGCTTCACCTGCCCAGATTTCATGGAAAGAAGAGTGAGAGAGGAGGAAAACAGCAGTTGAGGTCTGATCAATGCTTTTTTATATTCAAAACAGCCTGTTCTACCCTTCAGTAATTACATTAACAATACTGCAGCTTGCCACTGAAAGCATTTCCTCTGTCTTTAACTTTTACCTCCTCCATGCTCTAATTAATAAAGCGCAGGGCGAGTTTTATTAATATCTATAACAACTGTCTAGAGCAGCGAGGCAACTGATTAAGGTGTAGAGAGAGTGACCATAAAGGGAAGAGGCAGGGAAGACTTCACCACTCTTCGGAGCAAAATGAAACCAAATCAAACCCCTTCTCTTCCCTCACCACACTCAATCAGTTCAGGCGCACCAAAAAAGGGATGTTCACAGAGAAAAAAAACACCACCATGACACTTCTATTAAAACTCAGTTTTGATGCCAAATGAAGGTATGTTAAATGCTATGAAAACGAGGCCTGGGAGAATAGGGACTTGGGAGATCAATGCGCGAATGAAAGACTGAGTCATGTGCTGCATCCAAATGAGGGGGAGTATCATGCATAATGCATCTGTTACCCTTCCATAAAATCAGATGAAAATTACTTAAACTGCAAAGCTTTCTTCTTACACAACAGGCAGGTAGACCGTTTGTTTCAGTTTATGACTAACGAGGTTTTCTGAAAGACAAAAAAAACAGTCGAATCCACAGATTGTATGGGAGAATCAATTCCTAAGCACCATCATGTGAAAGATGAAAAGGAAACCAGACCACCTCTTCCAGTTGACATCTACAGATTATTTTGGAAATAATCTGAAGTAGTAGAAACAATGGGTGTGTCCAAAGTGTGATCATCTGAGTTGTAGACTCATTGCACAGCTCTTCCCACAGGGAAGAGCATGACTTCACAGCACTGAAACAAAAGTCATTGGTTTTAGACACACAAGACCACTCGGTTTGCAGGAGTTCCCTCTCTGTGCATGTAACTGCTTTAAAAAAAAAAAATCTTAGACTGAGTTATTAATACATACAGACTGCTACTAATATATTGCAAAAACCATTTAGACTGTTCATTTCTTTGCATCTTAACTTCAAACTAGAATACAATTCTGTTAAATACATGCTCATTTATGATCGTTATCTTGCTGCAGTATGGAATCCTTTGAGAAACAGGGAAGAATGCAAGAGCAATAAAGCAAATTACTCCTACAAAAAAAACCAATAACAGCACAGTACACCTACTTGCTCAGGAAGCATCAAACAATACGAATTAAAGTGAGGTGGTTTTCAATTATTTTGGCTCTCAAATGTGTTATATATTTAAAACACAAATTCATTTTTTGTACTATATGAGCTAACCTAAAATAACTAAAAACACAAAATAAGGTTGAAAGTGTTCTCAAAATCTCCAGAAAAGACAAACAACAGAAGAGTTATGAAGTAACTTCAACCAAATAGTTATCCAGAAAAGATGATGAAACACTGAGTTGATTGATGATCCATTAAAACAGATGAGGATTAATAAAATGACATATTTTCAGTTAAAGTTCAGTAGTTTATTTCTCTGACAATAGAAAAAAAAGCTTTTGTTTCTCTGACAACAGAAAAGATATTTGTATTTACTCAAAGAGGTAAAGAAATTATCTTTTAGTTGAACATGCAGCAAGACACCAGGAACCAAATATTCTCCAGCACATTAAGCTGTTACAATAAAGCAAAAATTAGCTTCTGAGAAAAAAAAAAAAATCCAAAAAAAGAGGGGAATACTTATTATGCACCAACACACAGAAAAACAGAGCAGCTATCCCAAAGATGGAAAGCACATGAATGTATCTGGGGATGATCAACAGATTTCCTTTAATGGAAGGCCTCTAGGGAATGGCAAAAATCAGAAGCTGGCTGATGAAATAAAAAGTCATCTTCAGCAGGAGGCCTATATAAAGCATAAAACAGCCTTCAGACTATTGAAAACTAAGTATGACTAATGATAGCAATGAAAGATGTCCTCTGTGTGCTTTTTGCTGTTCTGATCATTAAATTTGTTTCCTACTTTGTAGTAAACAATCTGATTTTCGCAATAGATGGATGTCTCTAAATGTCATTCCTGTAGGTATTTATCATAAAGTGCCTCTTAAAACTAAGATGGGCATCAAACTGTCCTTAAGTGTTAAGCTCAGATATGTGCTCAAAATTTGTATATGCAATTCTAACCACCCAATATATAACTTTCTATTATTGTCAAGCGTTGCTTATTTTAAGGTACAGGCCTTTATTTTACAGTGTAAAATATATCCTTCATTTTAGTTGAGTTCATCAGGAGTTAAGGGTTCCCCACGATTTTAAAGATGAAGTGCATATTGCATAGGAAGTTCACTACACATCCTTGCCTGCACAACTCTACCAGGTTGCACAACAGTCCCCAACATGCTATGCAGCTGCAGAAACTCCTCCAGCTTCAACACCTTGTAAAAGCCTCACTGCCCACTTTCAAGAGCACTCCAACATATTTTCACTGGAGTGTTTTTGTCACATGGCATGGGCAAGCATCAGGAGAATCTAAATACTTTTGCTGTGATCAAGATCATTTAACACAAAAAAAAAAGAAAAAGGAATGAGAAGGAGGATACCACTTGCTTTTCTCTGCTGGATATTTCTTGAAAACCACCACAAGATTTTTATCTTTCTGTTGGTTTTGGTTGTTTGCTTAGGGTTTTTTTTATTTTTTTTTTTTATTTTCCCCTAGTCTCTTGCTAATTCTAAGTGTGTACGTATTTGCCTTAATAGCTTAGGAATAGACAGTCATCCTTTTGTTTCTCATTTTCAACTGCTGATAAAGGTTTTCCACAGTGGGGAGTTGTAGGTGGGTTTTTTTTTTCATTTTTAGACAGAGCACTTTGAAAATATGCCCTTTACATTGTAAGGCTTTTTGGCTCTGAAGCCACAGAATCGGACATCAGGTTATCAAATGGTATAAAATAAACTTTATTGCAAATGTGCCAGCTCACGGAGTAGAGAACCTGCCAGAAAACTATTTCCTAATCCTTTTGGAAGGATTCTCTGGAACTAAATATTCCTGGCCACTGAGTTTACAGAAGGGAGAAAATGGGCTCTAATCTTCCACTCTAAATCATTAGGTAAATGAAATTCATGGGTTTTTTTGGGAAGGAAATAAAAAACCCTCTAGTACTGTAAATGGAATGTCCTCCAGATATATTTTTGAAACACCTCCAGCAGTGTAATTTCAGGTGGTTAGCGCCACTGAAGTTAAATAAAAGGCCCACAATAAGTGCAATTGTTCCTACTTTGAATTAAAAAAGGAAAAACAGTCAATGTGTTTGTCAAAACAATTGAGGTCTCTCTTCTCACTTTTCTGTATGAAGGAGTATGATGTCACTCCGCAATGAAAAGGAAATCCTACAAAAATAAAAAAAAAATTGTATCCTAAAGCTGCTGATGCTGGAAAAACTTTGATAGAAATTTATTTTTAGTATCCCTCTAAATTTTGGAAAATTGGCAGGAAAATAAGAAGAAAGTAGTGTTTATTCCAGCAAAGCATGTACCATCACACATCCAGCATTCTTTCATTCTGTTCATACTCAGAGTACCTGCATGAAAAGAAACCAATATCTTCATATCTGGTTAGGAGAAAAAAAATATTATTAACAAATCTATTTTCCCCAAACAAATATGCAGATCCTTTCGGCCAAAACTAGCTAGAAATTCAAACTCTAAGTCAAGAAGTCAGCAGACATTAAAATCAAGTTCTCAAAACATACTTTTTACAGATAAAGGGATTTTGAAGAAAGGCTACAGTTTGAAAAAGAATTACAGTTCTTCTCCTCCCCTCCCCCCATCTTGTCAGCTCTTCTTCTATAAAGCATTAGAAATAGTTCTCAGGAAGATCGAGACTTTGTAACAATTCTCTTATTTTAAGTTTACTTGCAAGATTCTTTTATTACCTTACTGAGTAATAATCTTGAACATGACATCCAAATTTATAAAGTAGCAAGCTCAAAATGTTCTAGAAGTCTAAAAAATCTGTAAACAAAAAATGCATCTCTTCCTATTCATTGTTTCCATTCATTTGTCATATTTACTTCTGAATTTTATGCCAAAACTTTTTACCATCTTAGATTCTAACACTGTAACTAAAATTCTTTGTTCAGAATCTTAGAAATGACAACTCATCATGAGCTAGCCAAATTAATTGACTTATGTAACACATCAAAAATGGCAAAAAATATAAAGAAAAACACTGGAGCTTCCTTATTTTCCATCAATGAATATTAAATAAAAAAGATAAAGAAACTAAACAAAAATAAAAATTGGCAACAGTTAAGGCCTGGCATTTCAAAAAAACAATGTGATAACTCCATTGTATTATGAGAAATATTTCTGCAGTCATCTGAAAATAAGTTAAGGAAGACAAAAATAGCAATTTAATGAGAAGAAATTAGATATGGAGACTGAAATAGTCACAGATACTGAGTAACAAAACCATTTTTTTTTTTTCTGATAACAGACCAGTTCAGATACCAGCCCCCTGACCAGCTGTTATGACACTTCCCAACTTCAAGGCTGGATTTCACACAGGGCACTGGTTCAACAGTACTGACTGGGGGCCATATAAGTCTACAATTACACTGCCTTGTGACAAGTATATAGAGAAGCTGGACAAGCGAATTATAGGAAGAATCTTCTACTCCTGACATCCTCGAATAATGCTTTTCCCTCATGCTTGAAAAGGAGAGGTGGTATTCTCCAATTTCAATCAATAAGTACAAAGCCTTCCACCTGCACCTTGATATGACAGTGCTGAAAGCACTAGTGTAAGAACAAAACCCTAGTGCTGTACATGACTTCAAATGAAGAGACACTGCCTGTCCAAATAATTTTTATGAATACACGTATAGCATATAGAAGAGAAGCAAGCAAAAACTAGGGCAAGGTGGAAACATACTAAGCATTAGTAGTAATGATGACTATAGGTCTGAACATACCTCTAATTTTCTGCAAGTGTCACGATAAAGTCCGTTTGCAGGGCAGGCACAAAGGGAATGATGAATTCAGCAGCTACATTAATATTTAAAGGTGCTCCTCTACAGGAGAGGGGTAAAGGAAGGGTTCTGCCATTTGGCTGTGACCAGTGAGATGCTGACAGCTGCAAAAATGGGGTGACATAAGGTGTGATGTAGATCTGAAGAAGAGACCTTCCAGGAAATATAGGAATACATTGTCCAGCTTAAATAAAGGGAAGTAATCCATTTGTCAGAAACACAGATGTTATCAGTGATGAAATTGAAAGATACCCAATGACATATCAGAAATTATAGAACCAGGTTTTGTTTTGGGTTGTTTTGGGGTTTTGTTGGGGTTTTTTCTTTGTGTTTTGTTTTGTTTTTTTTTCATTAGCACATTGCTAAATATTTACTTTGAGAGGCCCTTTGATGTAAAGATCAATATACATAAGAATCCAACAACGCAATCACAGGAAGACAGATAATTAGTAAATAGTGGTTGAGGAAAATTTAAAAAGCATGTACAACAGGGGAGTGAAAAGCAGGTTTTAATGGAATAGTGGATTTCAACTTTGCAAAAGCCCTGATCCTAAAAATGTCTTCTCAAGAGTACGTGCTTGCAGATATCCAGAGCTTTCCGCTTGGTACATGCTTTTTCCCCAAACTGTAACCACTGAGTTTTAAAAGCAATGCTGATCTTTCTGTATGTCACCTTATTCCTACTGACAGGTTGGAACAGCAACCCAAAACACTTCCTAGAATGGACAAAGCTTGAGGTGTCCAATATTAAGAAAAGCAACAAATTCACAGACCCTTAAAGCCAACTGAAAGAATGAAGAAAATCCCTAAGATTTTAGGATAGACCTGAAAGTAAAAGGAGTAAAAAGGCTCATTTTATTTCATACGCCCGTTTCAAAAATATTTTAAGATGCATTAAATCATTGTCAGTATTCAAAATATTATAGTTAACATTTCTGTTCTTCTGCTATATACATTTACTAAACAAAAAAGTACTGCTATACAGTACAGTCTATGCTAAAGCCTACAACCTCCTAATGGCATCAAAAGAAGTTCCCTTTCCCTATTTGACAGCTGCTGCTAAGCTAAATCTGTGCTTCTGTGGATCCTGAATTATGTTCTGTAATCTCAAAGTCAACATTTTTCCTTATGAACTCAGGAGCTGGAAAATCAATTTATCAATCAACTACTAAACCCCTATTACTTCACATATGTATTTTGAACAGTTATTTAAGAGGTGAGCCAAAAAAGTGTTACTGCTAAATATTTCCATGGACAGTTTATACTTCAAAGTACATTTCACATTATAAGGAATATATAATCCACTTATAATTTTTCAGATTCAAAAGCCTTGCCTGCATTTCAAATAGTTGCATGGAGATTTTTGACTCCCCTTTAGCCACTCTTTAGGCCACAAGTATGAGGACCTGAAAGCTACCAAGCACTGCTGTCCTGAGCCAGGTGAATTCCCAGCCACCTGCAATACCTGTGAGTAATTCTAGTGACACGAACTAAAGTGATTTTAATTGTCATGTAGAAAGTGAACACAGGACTAAATGCCTGTGAAGCACATAAAACAAGCTGCTGGAGACTTCAATCAATGTTAATATATTCTGTTAGAAACACACAGTGCAAGTAATAAATACAGTGCACTACTCAAAAGGTGCAGAGGGCTAAATTAAAAGCACAAACTTGAACTCAAGACAAATCTGATCACAGTTACAAATACTGCACAAGACTTGGAAACCAAAAAGTAAGAAAAGGCATCAGATCTGACAAAATTGGGAAAGGAAAACATCAACTTGGGATCCTTACTAGCTGCAGTAAATCTCATTCTAGAAGACTTCATCATCTTGTTTCATAAAATTCATGGTGATTTAATCCATTCTCCACTGTCTCATTCTGCCTATGCGGCAATTTACACTACGCTTTCAACTGCAAGTACGAAACCTGTGAAAACCTTGTCCATCCCAATACAACCTAAATGAACATTTCCTCCACTGTTACTGAGGAACGACTAAAGAAAAATGCCCAAGGCAATGTCACAATGCCTTTCTAATGCAGCTGACATTTTGGTAACTCAACATGATAACGTACAATCATTAGCTTGTAAGCAAGTCCCATACACCTCCCATCTCTGTGGCTGATAAAGCAATGCTCTCCTGTCAGCAATGGTTTCTGTCCCATCCACATATTTGCCAGATTTTACCTGAAGATATTCCCATAGAGATTTATTTATTTATTTTTAAAGCAGTATCTTCAGTGATCAGGATCTACCACAACATTATGTGCAACTGCAGGGTAACACTAAGTCTGGAAATCTTAATACAATCACAATATATCCTTCACTGAAAACATCAGTCTGGAAAACTCGGATGAATTAATGTTGAGGAGGCAACCCAGAGGCTTTGACTGTAAGGAAAACAGACCACTAACTGTAAATTGCTTTAACACAAAAATCAATCTTTCATTCTTTTCTTATGAGATTTTGGTCAGCAATCCTCTTCGAAAAAATGTTTGATAGATTTGGTTAATATGTAAAATACAGGTAGAAGCTTACAGAGATCAGTTTTCCAAGCAAAACTAAGTTATGGACAAGAGGAGAAAAGACAGTGTCACCCAAAGGACACCCCTGAAAAATTCTGAGATGCAGCACAAACACAAAGTATTTCAACAATATGGAGAAATAAATACTTCGTGGAACATGACGATATATGCAACCATACTTATTATAGTTTTAAGTACTTTGGTCCATGAAGGACCACATACAGAAAAAGAAGAGATTAGTCTGACCTGTACTTACAGACAAGACCCCAGATTCTGTCTGCAATTTCGTACTGATTTCATAGCACACTCCCTAAGAGAACGACCTCTAGCACTTGTACTTCAGCTAGCCTGCTGGGAACAGAGACTGTACAAACAGCTGCCTACCTCTCAAGGAGATCGTAGGGAAACAACTATTTATTAGTCTTTG
The DNA here is from genome assembly GCF_047370975.1 of Nipponia nippon. Lineage (NCBI taxonomy): Eukaryota > Metazoa > Chordata > Aves > Pelecaniformes > Threskiornithidae > Nipponia > Nipponia nippon. The sequence goes on along the minus strand of NW_028262336.1, from coordinate 40,255,611 downwards.
CATGGGGATTTGAGACCCTATAATAAGAAATACCACTGAAGATCAAAACATTTAACAGTCATTCCAAGTGACTCCAGAAAACCTGCCGTGGAAAAAAGGTACAAACCTATCCCACTTAGTATTAATATAGTTTGCAACTTTGTGCATAAAGATATACCTACCAAAAAAGTAAAATCACACTCCACGAACCTTTAAACTCTATGACAAACAAACAAAAATCTTTATTGCTTAAACTAGCAAGGAGTAGGCACTGTGAAATTTCTGCAGTTATAAACTGAAACTGCTCAAGAAGTTATTCTGTTATTTTGAGATCATTCACCCACATTAATGTAGGCAAAGAATTACACAGTAGTTCCCATTTATATTCTAGGCAGTAGCAGATTCAATATTAAAAACAAACAAAGCCAAGAAATCCAAAACCCCCTGAATTTCATGATCACTATTATTTATGTTCACTAGACATATTCTGAAAAGTGCTGTGGGCAGATGGTTACGTCTTAAATGCTTTAACCACAATAAAATAATTTATTCTTGCCAAACTATCAAAGTGGTGATGTGTCACGTAGGTGGCAGGGGAGGTCTAATAAAAAAATAATAAAAATAAAATTTAAAAAAAAAACCAGCAGCAGAGGTATTCAACTGCATCCATATATTATACCCAGTTATTATCCACCAGAGAAGTAAAATAGGCTAAGTGACACAAGCACTTACTACATTCCCAGACAGTAGTCTCTGAATAACAACTTAGATAGTTATGATGGGTATCCTATTGTCCTGCCCATCCTTACATTAACAACTCCATAAAACAGGTCCTGGAACCCTGACTGGGAACATTTTTATTTTTGCTTACGAGTCTCCTGCACACGGAAACTATAGCCTTGCTCAATGGCAAGCTCAAGGACTGGATGAAGTGGCAGCACCAGAGGAGCAGGTACCTGGTCATTAGACAAGTGTTATGTGGGCGCCACCTGTGTTTAATGGGCAACCAGAGGAGCAACTCCTGCCATATTTCATTTCTACTGACATCAGTGAATTTTCAAAAAGGACTAAATCTAGACTTATTTTGCAGCTTCATCTTAAGCCTCAAATACTAAGACAGAAAAGATGACAAATAACCCCCCTGGCCCCATCTGTTGATGGGACACTACAAGCTTGAGGAGATTTTATTGCAGTTCAAACCCACAGATCTTCAGTTTATGCCCAGCTTATGTGATTGATGTGCTTTAAAATACATATTTTTCAAAATCTCTCTAGAGACCATCTCAAACCATTCGGGGGCAGGGTGGGGGGAGCAGGTTATGGGGATACCAGCACAGCCACATCACATGGATTAAATTTCAGGTTACTGCATGCCCTAAATTATGTGAAGTGGCTGGATAACAAAGCGACCTGCAGCACCATCCACTCAAACATCCTCTCTCTGCCTTTGGGGTTTCAATAGGTTTTAAGGCTTGCTGCATGGCATATAACATGTTCTAAATAAATATTAGGATACTTTGATGAAAGGAAAATAAATCTCTTGCATATGGTATAGTTAGAAGCATGGCTACTCAGAAGATTTCATGTTGGACAAGGTATAATAAAATAAGTAATAGAGAATAACAAGGGGAAAGAAGTAGATGACCTAAAGGTAAGCTTTAAGCTTTCATCTTCATCCATTCATCCTAACTACTTCTTTAGTTAAAAATAATATGTTCAATGTTCTGATAGTGTCCAATCAAAGTTGTTTTGCCTTATTATTATCAAAGGAGGGAAGAAGAAAGGAGAATGATGTGGCAGTCAGGACAAAAGTATTTACTTCTGTAGATAAACTTGGAAATTTAGGAAAGTTAAACCCTGGTGAGGCAATAAATTTCAAATGGACCAGAAATAAGCAGAAGGAAGCAGCTGGGAAGCTTTCTCCTGCTAATAGAAGCTCATGTGGGCAGGGATCTGTTCTGGGACGCTGTGGATAAGGCAGCCCATGCCCTGTGGTGCTGGCACCGCTGGCTGCTGGGGGTGTTTACTTCAGTGTAGCAAGCTTTGGCCATGACAGAAACTCACGTGCTGCCCGTGCCCTATGGCAAGGGGCACCCTCTCCTCCCCGAGTCCTGCACTGCTGCTTCTACTACAAGGGCAGGACCTGCAACAGGGATGAGTCACTTATACAGGGCACATGAAATACATCACATGCTGCTGCATAAGGCAGGAGTATGAGTAGATATAAGAATGCAGTTATTTCAGGCTACCACCAACCTGGATTGATTTAGAAGCAATAGCTCAGAGGTTAAAAAAATAAAATACAATTTATTACTAGTCCCTTAAATGAGACTACCTAGACAACTACACACACAGAGAATGAAATTAATTTATAGTTAAATTACATTAATAAGTAAGCCCAGTAACTTTTTTTTTTTTTTTAAATATACAAAGTGCTTTTGGGATTCAAACCTCCAAAACATGCTCCTTCAGAGCCTATGCCCAGTTCAGCAACACAGCTGCTCAAAGTTTACTGATTTTCTTTCTATTCAACATTAGGTTCTTTAAATACTTTGCTGAATCATGACCAGAGGACCCTCAAGTGAGGAAACTTTCTCTCTTAAACCACAGTCTCTTTTTTCATGAAACAAGAATGTCAAGGTTTACTTAATGCAAATCAATAAACAGATATTAGTAGTACCAAATGTTTTTACCTATAATATAATCAATTATTCTTTCTTATTACCCAACGTGCTGTTTCACTTCATTCCTCCACCATTTGAAAGAACATAAATATGTTCTTAGATAACCCTCTGATACCCATGATTATGAATGTTTCAGAAATCGTTTTCCAAAAAACTATAATTTATTATATCCTTCATACCTATTGCTGAAAAAAGCTTTCTTAACACTTCAAGAAATAATACTACATTGAAAGAAAGTAGTTGTCTGTTGTTCTTACCATTAAAGTAAAAAACAAAACTCCTATTTTCTAAACTCCTATGTTTCTATACCCAAATAGCCTTATAGATTACCATGCCAAGAAATTGCTTAGATTCTTCACATTTCAAGAGGTTTTGGGGCCCAGCCAATTGAAGCCACTTCTCCACGCCACATCTGCGCATTAGATGTTGTGGAGCATGCAGTAAGAAACACCAGAAACATGTACTACCTGCAAGATGCGTCATCCTTCTTGACTATGTTTCCTTTCCTATAGAAGCCTGCAGATGGCAGTTACTGCGTATCCCTGGATTTAGAAGCACTTGCTTCTCTGTGAGCAGTGTCTTTACACTCCCCTGGGGAGGACACAGAGAAGGGATCACTGGGACAAGAGCCAGTGGCAAGACAGATAGAGAAAGTCTAAGGGCATGACTTCATCCTGAGGGATGAAAGGTGAGAAGACAGAAGACTGAAGACATGGAGTTAGGCTCCTAGAAGATGAGACAGAAACACTTGTCACTTTCTATTTTGATAAATAATTTAGGGCACGTTCTTTAAAACTTTCTCAGGGACCTCACATCATTTAACATGGCCCTGCTCCCTTTCAGTACTTTCACATGTTGAGGAGTGTGAAGAAAGGTGATTTTCATGGTATCAACAGGTAAAGAGGTGATATAATGTAAACATTGAGATAGTTATTTACAGTATTTACTTGGTGTATCAACTAACAAGTTTCATATTTACCTATAAAATAGGTAACATAGTTGCCATTAACTGGGGACTCTCTTTTTGTCCAATTTTATCCTACAATTACCAACTAAGGGATTAAAGAATACATTTGAGTAGAATATCAAGTCATGAATAAAATAGGATTTTACAAAAAGTTTTTTATTGGAAGGCTATTTTAATTTTTTTATCTGAAATGCTGAGGGGGTTGTTATGGGGGCTTTCTGCAGTCTCTGGAGTTAACTCCTTTTATTCTATACACATATAAAAATTAAAATTATACTTTCAGAAAAAAGTCCACATGAAAGTACTCTGATGAATGAAATAAAGTGCTCCAGTTGAAATGCAAATTTTTGATCTAATCACCTCCACATGACCTTATACATGTGCTGCTGTTAAAAGGAAAACCTAGCTGGAGCACTACGATTCAGCCCAGAGAAACCATATCAGCAGAAACACTATTCTGGAGAACATAAATTTACAGCTAAAGTTAATGACCTTCCTAGAATATATCAAGAAACCGGCATAAAGAAGGCAGCAATGTATTTTCTGTTATTCTTGGTAGTTTAAGTCTTTAAATCAATTCTTCACTTATTGTTAGATATTTCTCCTCCAAAACACTACACAAAGAGATAATTAACCATATAAATAACGGTTTAACTAATTGACTTCAAAAAAATCAGTCCCTCTAGACTATCTGGCAGATAAGTATCAAGAGAAATACATTACTTAAGACAATTAGTGCGAGGTTCAAAAGTTCATTCCTGCTTGGAAACCGCGTTTAGTAGTCTCCAGATCTTTTCTTCTCCATCAAAACTGGAAGGTTTAAAAAACCGTTCCTCAGTGATTTAGTGTAAAGATGTAAGGCTGCACCTCAGCTCAGCAGGGCTGAGCTGAGTACATTACCTCCCACCATGTCCCCCCTGTGCATTGGGGAAAGGCACAACCCATCCCAAGCACACCCCAGGTTCTGCTTACAGGTCTGCCATGGCCTCTGTCCCTGTGGAAGGGACCATGGGCCTTTGGGCAGAGGTGACTGTTCACACACCCCAGGGGTCCCCAGAGGATCAGAGTGCCCTGACGAAGAGTGGCCTGTAGCACTCAACTGCCCTAGAGGTGAGGCTCAGCCACCTCCTCTCTGTTTTCCAAGACATCACAGCTAAAATGAGAAATGATAGTATTTTGATCCTTCCTGTCCCTGGGATCCAGAAACAGGTGGGAAAACGGGATGGCAAACACAGGAAATAATGGCTAAAACATGAGCAAACCACAGTGCAGCCTGGGTGCTATTTTAGTCAATCCTTGCACACGTTTCTGTGCCTGCATAAGCGCCCTTCCCCCTGCAATGAATTCCATCACCTACTAGTTTCAACAACAATAGTGGAAAAAGATACCGTACTGTTTGAGCAGAAGACCAGTTACACCTACAGGTTTTCAGATAAGAATAGTCATACATACACATTCATTGTTGCATAGGGTTGCATTCAATAGTCTCATTAAAAAAGTACACCAACAAGATCAAGGATATGATGATAATTCTGATTTTAATTTTAAGAGTTCTGCAAACACATGGGATGGAGCACTTTAGAAGTGCTTTTGCAAATGAAGGCATGAAGACAGATTCTATAAGATCCCACAAAGGCATTCGGGGCACTTAATACTGCAGAGGTCTGAGCATTAGCTTCCATTTCAAAGTGAAAGTTTTGCAGCTAATCTCTTAGAAACATTTGTAAATCCCATTGGGCATCTTGCCAAATTCCTTGTAAAATTTTAGCCAAGCATGCTTGTGGCCAGGAACTTTTGTTTGAGCAAAGTATTTCCGGCACCTAAAAAAGGCACTTCACTGCTAAGTAGAATCTACAACAGCATCTAGAATCTACTTCTCATTAATTTCTTTAAGTGCTTAAGCATATCTTTAAAGTTTCAGCAGTATTGTTTGTCTTTTGTTGCCCATGGATGCAAAACTAGGATCTTTAAAGATGATCCATCCAGACTATAGTAGCAGTTCTGTATTTTATTAAATATATGAATCAAAGTACATTGAACATATATAGATATACCTTTATGCTTCATTTCATGATGTTTAGCACTTGTTATTCAAGAAATGCATAAATTACATGAGTAAAAAGACAGCATAAATATCCCTATGCTAAAGAGCTTACAAACATGAATTCTGCATGGAAATCCACATACATAAAATTTTCAATGTAAGGCAATCTTGCAGTGATGCCATTTAAAAGACAAAGTTACACTCAAACATGACACTGGAGGGGGGGGTGCGGAGGTGAAAATGTAACAATAAATGCTTGTATGACTTTGGGGAGAAGAGGCAAGAATGAAAACATACTAAGCCTTTGTCAATAGTATTCTCAATAGCACACAACTAAAGCAAGTTGCTCCCATGTCTGCCCTTCCCATGGTTTGGTTAATGTATCACAGAGCACACCGAGAAAGTGAACTCAAGTCAGCTGGACAAAAATAGATCGGGCATCTTCCAAAGAGCACATCAAATGCTCTCCATTCCCAATTAGGTGTGTTCAAGCACAGCCTAGAGATAGTCCAAAGGAAACGCCCTTGACATGTTGGCCTACAGCACAGATGTGGGGTCCTCAGCACCCGGCATCTTGCCCTACAGATTGGCTCCTGCTGGGCTGCCCTTCACCTAACGTCATTGCCTTGGCAAAGGAAGAAGATACTTCACACATTTTAATGGGAAATCCATTGTTAAAATCCTCTAAGCTTCATAAGCAACCTGTAACAAGCTTTTCACGAGGAAAGGAATTGTTCTGTCCATACCCCCAAAGAAAGTTAAAGTGTTGGCTTCAGCAGTCCATTAATAGAGATGATTGCAGATGCTTATCTTTCCTGTTAAAATTAAAAAGCTTTATGCTTACTGCTAGTTCTATTATTTTCTATCTTAAACATTGTCTGTCTAATCCTGAATTGTTCTGTCTCTCAGTATCCTAATAGTGGCTTACATATTCTCTACTACACATTTTCCCCTCAAGGTCCAGGATTTTCTTATCTAGCACTTAAAACTGTTTAACCAATTTAACTACTTTTCATAGTAGCAGCACATCAATAAACTGAAGAATATTGTTTTTTGGGTTCCCACTGAGAAGATAAAACTCAGCAGTCTCCTAATGCAGCAGAGATAAAATGCACAGCATCATTCAGGACAAAATGATGCAGTGGAAATTTGTATTTGATGCCCTTCACAAACTCTAAGAAGTTACTGCCCAAGGCCTCAGGCCCGCGCACACATGTATGGCCACTTAGCAAGGGTGCTGTCGGAAGACATGGCTGCTAGGAAGCCTGCAGTCAATGTGAGAAATTTTGAGTATCATGGACTTTCTGCAAACTGCCTGACAGAGTATCATCACAGTCACCCAGATTACAGGCCTACATGACTAGGGGAAGTTACGAAGACAAGGACTCATTGTAGTCATAATGACAAGATGGCTTAGCTCAGAATGAAGGTCTAAATATAGGTGGGGGAAAGTCTACTTAGAGTAATTCAACCCAGGAATTCAACCTATAAAATCACTTACAAAAAAGCAGGAGGAATAAAAATGAAGGGCCAGGAAGTTGTTGGGTGGATGAAGTTTACATCCGGCTCCCCTGAAAAGCTCAGGCAATTGCAACAGCAGCTAGGCATTTCAGAAACAGCCATTTTAAAAGGAAGAAGACTATAAACTTATCCTGAATTTATAACAGATTCCTGGACTAAGACGATTTCATTTAACCAAGTCTATGGAACAGTCTCTTACAGGTCTACCTAGTCAGGTATCTTAAGTTTGAAAGACAAGTGTAAACATGTTGCAAAGAGTAATGTTGCCATAAATCCTGCCTGATGTTATATATCTAGGTATTTACAATCCCACTCTACTAGGTAAAAACCATTTGTATCCTAATGTTTTGGATATAAAGATGTGAAGAGTATTTTTTTTCTGCCAGAGCTTGTGCATTAGGGGTTCCATGGTGTTAATTGTTGAAAAAGCCACACTGGTCATGAAATAGAAACTGCTGTTTCCTAGAGGCCACCTCTTTTCTCAGTAACACAGAATTATTAAGAGACTGAAAAGGAAACTCCAGGGTGAATGAAAGGAAAGTGGATGAATGGGAGACTCACCAAGTCATCATGAAAATCTAAACTTAAAAACAGAAGAAAAACATAATTTGAGAAATTATAGGGGTTGAAGCTTCATAAAAGGGAAGAATATAATACTTCAGTTTTTCTTTATTCAATAGAGAGCTCTCAAAATGTGGTTGGTTGGTTGTTGGGGTGTTGTGTTTTGGTTTGGGTTTTTTTGTTTGTTTGTTTTTTTTCAAACTGTGCAATTTACTGCCTTTCAGTTGTTATTCCCATAAGATTGAGACATTAAGAAATCAATATACTTTACCTAATGTATCAGAAGGAATGAAGGCGTTCCAGTCAAACAGAAACAGCATTAAATAAAATAAAGCATGCATAATTAATAATAAATTTGTTTCAGGGTTTTATAATCATTTTTTATGTGGAAATAAAAGCTGCATACCAGGAATAATTTTTAGACATGCAAAATAATAAGGAAAACAGCAAGGAGGAAAAATGAGAAATAATTTACTTAATATTGTTGTTTATCAAGCTAATAACACTTATCTCTCTGGGGCACAATGAAGATGAGTTAATGTTTATATAACTCACAGAAGCTGAAAGGTGCTATTTAAAGTAGCAGATATTAAAATATAGGTGTAGCTAATTCTTATTTTAATTTTCCATTTGCATGGTAATTTTTTTTACCACTCTTGTGTTCAAAAATCATCACAAAATTTCTGAATTGGAATTAAAGTAAAAGGGATATCCTTTTGTTTGAAAGATGACTGCTGGCTATGCTATTTGAATTGCTGTACAGTTAAACTGACCTATTCCACAAAAAGATGCCGAATAAGAAGCCAAGACATTTCTTTTCTGCTTGCTTACATAGACTACAGCCATGTCCTGCAGGTGTTTACCCTTTCATTCTGCTTCCAGGTTTTGGGCTTTCATTTTTTTTTATATGTACATAAACTCCTGTTGAAGGGGTTGTGCCCTGAGGGGCTAAGAAAACTGCCTGCTAGCATAATCAAAATAATCTGTAACAGACTTTGGGGGGCTATTTTGGACAGAGTGAGAGGGAAGCCAGCAGTTTTGCTGCAGGGTATATTTGCCCCAGAAAGCCCCTTCCATCTTCTGATCCTTAGCACCAGGGCAGTCTGCAGAAGTTCTTGTCTTGCAAAACTACATTTATGAAATCTCACATAGACGCTCTCCTAACTGTTAGCACATGAGACAGAGGTATATTTGGACAATGAATGAGCTGACAACATTTAATACCTTCGTATCTTATTCGTCATTTTCCAAACTACATTACCCTACTGATACATGCTCCTCCAGCAACACTGTTATCCTGGTTCAACTTCCCAGGTCCTCCAGGTAACCCCGTTCTTCATGAATGATCACCTAATTCTTCTTCCTACCAACAGTGCCTCCCTAGCTTTACACGCCAGTAAATTGTGGTAGAGTTTACCTCCCAAAAAAAGTTTCTAAAACAAAAATATAACAAATGCACAAACAGCAAGATCTGTCCCTCAACGAGCCCTCACAAACAGCCCCTCAGTGCCTCTCTCTGTTCTCACAGGTTCCCATCACAGCACAATCCGCTGGAAATGCTCAGCTCAAGACATCGCACTAGTTTTGGTATGAGCTGCCTTTGGAAAACTTTATACGCTAAGTCATTTTCTGTTTCTCTCTATCTTTAATTTCTTTTTCCATTAGCATTTGTTTCACAGCTTTGTTTCATGATGCTGTTGAGATGAGAGCAAAATGTCTGCAGAAGGTTGTATCACTTTCCAGCTTTCCATCCCTCCTTTAAGCAAGGAAACTACATCTGCTAGTTCTGGGTCATATTTCCAGTGCTATGTTAACTCTGGTTCTGCCAGGTGAAATAGCTTTCATGTCAGCACAGCACAACTCAAGAGAGTAAAACTCTGGAAGGGTTATCTGTCACTGCGGCAGAGCAGGTGGGTACCACCACACCTCTCCCTGGGTGGCAACAGGCTGCAGAGGCAGTCTACTCAGTCCTGTAGGCTTTGACTCTTGCAGCAACCACATTGCTAAGCAGATAGCCTAAAAACATAGCCTGCCCTTTCTTGATTTCTGTTGGCATGACAATAACATGCTAAGACTGCTGAATGGAATGGGTAGACTCAGAGTTATGCTGAGTCACCATCATACAACTGCATCATCCACGACAAGCCAGATAGAAATATTCAGAATCAAGTAACAATTCACATTATTTACCCAAACCAAATAAAATCAAACTGCCATGGAACAGGATAACCTTTTGTTTTAGGACACCATCATAAATTTCAAAAGGAAAGTCTCACTTTAAAGAAGTATTTCTAAATTTCCTGGCTCACCTGAAGCTTTTTCTATGCCAGTCACCTGTGGACTGAGAAAAGAGGGTAGAGGACTCATTCATCTTTATTTCTGTAAACACAAAATTCTAATTTTTTCAAAGATCTAAGAGTTAGTCAGACAATGAGGTATATGTTTCATTATTAAAACTGATTTGCCTCACATTGCCTGTGAGGGCTGATGGGAATTTAAGCTCTACCTTGCAAAATAAAGCATCCCCCGCGTAGTTGTTTTTCTTGTATCTATAAGAGTGAAATATTAAGGCTTGCAAAAAGAACTCTGCCCATTTTATTTTTCATCACAGCTTCCAAAATTAAATCACACTTTACAGTCTGGACACAGCAGTCCAGGACTGTGAAAAGGCAGGATATTAAATCTGCCACACCAGCACAGGACTAATGCTAGTTCAGTATGTCCATTCATAAAATGGAGGATTGGAAATACAGATCACCACAGGAGAAATCCTAAGAACGTAGAAGTCAAGATACTCCCATGGTACTAGCTTAAGAATATGTGTCTGAGTACAGGAAAAATTGTCCACAATCCAGCTAAATGGTTTTGGTTTTTTTGGTTTTTGTTTTGTTTTTTTTTTTTTTTTTGGTTTTTTTCCCCCCCCTTTTCCTAGCGAATCAGTTGACATAATCACAGAATTTCCAACCTGAAACATAATCAACAGAAAGTGGATTTAAAAAAAAAAAGCTTTTGGTTCTATGGAAACTAACGTCTCCACACATACACTGAGTAACCAGCAAGGCACATGGATGCCTAACAATGGCAGATAGGATTTTTATTCTTTTGTTGTCAACACAAGTTAGTCAGCTTTCTGCAGAGAATAAGCCTGCAGAAATCATAACATTCTAGGAGAATTCTTGGGTCAAAGAGACAATGTTTGCATTAGGAGCAAAATAACTCAAAGTACAAGCAAAATTACAAAGGAAGCTGCAGAAAGTACAAATATGTCCTGCAGTTTAAAAATGCCTTTTAACAGAGAATCATAAATGGATAAAAGAGAGGATGTTATGCTCTCTTCTCTCTCTTTGAGAATATAATAAAAAAGTCAAGTACAAAAAACCTATTGGGAAATCTGCACATTCAAAATTATTCTACTTCAAGTCACAACGTATACTACAGAGGTGCTTAGCTTGATAAAGGTGAAATCTTGTCTCAAACTCTGCATGTTCTTCAGACCCAATCTTATTTTAAAGTAATAGACTGAAACTTAATCTCTGGATTCAGTCATGTAGAAAATAAGTTTGGACTACTAAAAATAGCAGCAAGTCTTCCCAGAGCTTAATGTTTTAAAATATTTTAACAAAAGTTTTTGATATTGCATCTCAATGGAGTGAGAGCTCAATAATATTGTCCAATGCTATTTTCTAATAAAAAAGCAAAACTCCATTCTTACCCATGAAAGAATAAGTAAAAGGTCCGCATGTTTTAATGCATTGACCTAGGCAACAGAAAGAAGAATATGTAGCTTTTCCTTTCCTTTACCCATAATACATAAAATGATGTGTAACGAGTGGATTATCATCCCTGAAGGGGCTCATGTGACACCAGAAAAAATAAATGTTATCTAATAATTATTTTTTTTCCTTCTGCCAAAAGAAAAAAATAAAATGCTTGTACCTCTTTACCTTAGTTTTTTCTCAGGGAAGTTATTCTTCCCAGCTGCTTATAAAGGAATTATGAGATCAGCCTAAAGATAATACAAAGCAATAATATAAATTAAAAATTCAAAGCATAATAACTGAGCTTAAAAACTTGTCACTCATCCTTGCCATTGGGAAAACAAAAAAAAGTGAGAAATCAGATGGTGGTTTGGTCCTTCACCAGAAGGACACTGTGTGTCAAGCTTGAAAAAGCTAACGAACATTTCCTCTTTAAAGAGGTCATTTTTTTACATGCCTGTTATTTTAAAAAAGGAAAGTAGACATAATAGAATTAAGGTATTATCATCATCAAACCAAAGGAAATATTGGAAATCTGGAAGACATTTTTTGGGTCAACTTCCAGCGGGGTCTTGCAGGAGCCCAAGTACCCCCTGATTGTGCCTAACCTCACATGGGAGTCTGAGCAGAACTCACTTCCAGCCACAGGGCTCCTCCTTGAGTGTTGTTTTATGAAGCAGACGGAAGGCTGAAGCCTAATAAAACAAAGACATTGCCCAGCACCTATGTGAACAGATACTGCAATCAGATTTCCAAAGCCATGGGAAATTGAGTCTAAGTAAAAGTTACTGGACTAAATCATTTACTTTTAAAACAATACCACATCTTTGGAGAAGACCAGAACACAGTTTTATGTAAAAGATTTAAATAAATCAAATTATTCAGCATAAACCACTGACTAGGAGAAAACCAATTATTTGTGCTTTATTATACACTACATGGTATTAAAATCTTTTGCATTATTTATAATACCTGCACTCATTGTATCAGAAATTGCTTGCAATCTTCAGTATCACCAAAAGGTGGCATTTGTAATATCACAGAATAGCATAATTTCATCATAAGCTTTGAGTAATCAAAAGCTTCTTACATAAATTGATTGATATCAATCATTTTTTACTGCTTGCATACGGAAACTGCCCTGGCCAAGTTGTCTAACCACATACAGCAGACGACAGACAAACGGACACAGAGTAACTGTACATCGTTAGAAAGCCTCACAGACGTAAGTGTAGGAATCAATCACAGAAAATCAAATACACAAAATAATAATAGATTAAGAAAAAGGTCATAAAACTACCAGGCAGGCAATAAGTAACAAGGAATAGTAACCAATAACTGGTTCAATATATAACAAAACAGTTTAAGACAGAAAAACATGTAGTAATTTTACTTTACAATTTCAGCAGTCTTTTTTATTCCTGCACCACATTCAAATACAGAATTTTCTTAAAGGCCAATTAAATAAAAAAAAAAACAAACCCAAAAAACTTTAACTGAAAGGTACAGAATGTCATTTTAAAAACAATTCCACCAATTTTTTTCTCTGGTAAAGGAATACAAAAATCTTTCTTTGAGCTCAGGCTAATGGAGTATAGTAAACAAAGGTAACAATATAAGTAATTTAATTCCCCATTGAATTTTTATTTTTGGTTTTGTTTTTTTTACACAATTTTATGTCACTGCAAGCAAGACCTTCTCTGAATGAGTGGAGGAAAAAAGAAGAAAACATTTCCAGGACTTAATGTATGCAGAGCTCTGTGAACACACTACCTGTTACACCAACTCCCTCCAGGGAGAGGTAACTTTAGTGCTATCTGTGCAATACTGGAAGCAAGAGCACATGTTCAGTGACTTCCCCAAAGGCACACAATAAGGCAGGGAAAAAACAAACTAGAAACTACCGTAATCTGTTTCCCAGCATCATACACAGGCCTGGAGATTACAATATCTCTTTGCTGCATTTTTCCCTCAATCCCATTGGAAATTCTGTATACAGTTTTCCCTACTCCATCTGCATATAATTTTTGAAAATTATACTACAAAGATTGAAGTCAATTATCATCTTTCAAAATTACAGAACCTCACTGATTTCAGTAGCTGTGGGTGTCAAGAAGCTTCGAATATGTTCATCTATGGCTAGTTTTAAAAGAGTAGGAAAAAGAAAACTGTTTACAGCTGTTCAGTAGACCAAGCACAAAGAAGCAATTGAATTCCAGCTTGGGTGAGAGCAATACAAATGCTATATTCTTCACTTCACTGGGAGAGGTGAGGAACGATTCCTCTGGCCAGTAGGTTTCACGAGCATGCAGAGATCATGCACTTCTAGTCAGCTATTGTTCCTGTTCAAATAACTTTGACTTCTGAGTTATTTTGGAATCGGTACCAGTAAAATGTGCTGTGGAAATGATACAGCACACATCTGGAAGCCGGAACAAATACAGGGGGGAGCCACTCAGTGTTGATCCACATCTTTACAGCTGGGAGGTGTTCACAATCATGCTGGAGAAGCAGCCTTTTAGAAATTCCTCTAAAAGGAAAAAAAAAATCTCTTATTACACTGGTTCCACAAACTCTTCACATATTTTGAAGAAGAGCTGTAAAGGTAAAGAGATCATGACCAAAATACTTGTAATACAGTTTCATGTATATTTTATCTAAACAAGGAATCAAATCATCCATTAGTGTAGAGGCAACTGCTTTCAAGAAATCTCTACTATAGTACAGTATACACCAGATTTTGAGGTTTGACTTGTGTATATTCCACCAAAAGCAAAGTTATTTCCAACTTCTCTGCTAGTACCTTACTGGATCCATTCAGGTGAGACAATTTCACCATCAGCATTTAAATTAAGCAATCAGTACATGTTTTAATAAAAGATGTCATTCTCATTCAACACAGGACATTATGAATAGCACAACACAGTTCTCTAGCAAAGAATTAAGGTAGCGACAAGCTGGGCACTTTTGCTTATATCAAGCAAAGTGCTATAGAATATAATAAACCATTAAATGAAAAATAGTGCATGCCAGAAAAAAAAACTGATCTATAAATTTCCCAAAATACCACAGCCAGAACTCAAGCAATACAATCCAGGAGGAAAAAAATTTATAAATCTCTGTCCAAAGGTAAGCAAAATTCATGTTTTTCTTCATTAGTAACCACATCACAGATATTTTTATTTCCAAAGAGTACAGTGCATTAAGCTACACTCCTAATATTATCATTTGTAAATAAAAAAAGGGAGCAGCACTGAACAGCATTTATGATCTTGCCATAAATATGACACATTTGGAGCATAAGCCCAGGTGCAAAGCATTTCTACATGTGGCTTTAGCAAAAAGCAGGCACCAAAGCCTCTTGGGGGTAGCTGGGTGTTGGGAGAGGTGCTCATGTGCAACGCTCAGTACCCAGCAAGAGATCTGCTCCATCCACTCTGGGCTTGTTTTGCACTTGAACACACAGCCCACATCATTAGTCAGCCACCGGGGTCACAAATTTAACAACTAGCCAGCATGAAGTCTATAGTACTGGGGTTTAGAAGACCAGGCCTTGGAAATCTCGTTGCATGGTGCACATCCACACTCTGACTCATCTTGCCCCCTGCAGCATGGCAGAGCTGAGACCAGATTACAAAAGCTATCCATTAGAAATGGAGCTAAAAGTCACAATACATTTTTAGAGACTTCATTCAAGTCCTGTCCAGTTTGCCTTGCCCAATTCCACGTGCTGTCAGCTCGAATTCCAGACAGCCCTTCCTGCTGTGATCTCCAGAGCTGCATGCAATGGGTAACCAGTGGGTAACTGCCCTGTTTAATGGCAGTGGAGAGGCGGGTGCTCAGCCTACCATGTAAGCTTTTCAAATCTCCTTTTGGAGTTCAAAGCGGATCTGCTCTCACCAAAATACCCATGGCAAATACACAAAACTGGAGCAACCTTCTTGACAGCATTGGTGCTAGGGCTGCCCAAGAAGGGTGAGGCAGCTGAGCCCTGGTTAGCTGCATTGCAGCTTTTCCAGGCAGAAGTGCAATTTCCTGCAGCCTAATTTTTGAAGCCAGCATCAGCAGCAAGTGCCGCCATGGGGCAGGAGAGCAGGCCGCTGAGAGCAGCATGGATCCATGCTGCCCATCAGGGCCGGGTGCAGTTCCCACTCCCAGACCAGGACAACCAGGACCCTCCTCCTCTTGCTCTTTAAACCCAAAGCTGGGGCAGGCACAGCCAGGGTGCTTAATCCATCTGGGCTCTCCTGCAACTCACCCACAGCTGCTTCACAGAATCCCTGCAAATGAGTAGCAAGCATTTTGCTGAGCAGCTGCCACCGAAGCAAAGATACAGGGAAGCAGCCAAGTGAGCTGAGCTGGCAGGAGGGACTGCATGAGAGAAAGTTTCTGCTAGGACAGAAGCCGTGATTTTGTCAGGAGGAGGAAAGACACAAGGTGACAGCAAAACAGATGATAGAATAAAGGGGATGAAAAGAAAAAATTATGCAAGGAAAGAAAAACTAGCCTATAAATTAGAAGCTACCCTTAATGGAAAATTTAAAACTCCTCTAGTTAGAGAGATTTAGCTCTGACCCGGGTGAAGTGAGAGAACAAGAACTCCCTTTAGCCAGTTTCTAAGAAAATCTACAAATAATATCTAAAATACTATAAAATGCATCCATAAGCTAATACAAAAGATAGAGACAGTATTAATAGGACAAATTTGAATGTTCAGTCCAAACCACTCCACTGCAGTGAGTCATGTGGGTCAGAAACTGAAAAGGTAAACTCCAGCTGCTTCCAGACTTCTTGAGTTCAGGATATTCTGAATTGATATCTCATTCATATCCAGTTTCAAAAGATAAGCTTCCAGTTCTACCTACTGTGAGTTTTAACATCTGTAATTGCTTCAGTGGTATCAAAGGCACCTCCAGAGACAACCACAGGTTCTGGACGGATGTCTAACAGAAGGTAGCACTGAAGAGATGATTCAGTAGGTTTGGCACCAGCTTTCAGTAGTAATATAATTTTAAAAAGTCTGGGGGTTACTCAGTATCAAAACTACATTCCCTACAAATCTCCCTCTTTTTTTTTTTTGTTTTTATTAGAGAACCACCTTCTACTTATGGCAAATTATGAATTACATGATCCATTAAATCCCACACAGTCATCTTTGTCAATAACACATTTTTGTTGTCAGCTGGTTATGCTCAATCTAACATATTTGACACAGGCTGCAGTAAGAATCAGGTTGAAATTCACATCAAGTTTTGTATAAGCAAGTCCCCAAACTATTTTTTTTCTTTTTGACAGTCTTGTGACACAGTCAAGATTTTAAACACATTCTTTATGCAAATGAAATGTCTGCTGTTAATCATAACAATACTTCTTAATAGAATAATAAGACTTTAATTAGGTAAGAGCATTTCTAAATTCCTCAAAGAAAATTCTGCTAAGTTGTATTTTCTGGGAACCAAATGGGTATTTTAAGTATTTTTAGAGGCAAAGAGGTGTTTGCCATAATTCATATATTTTCCCATCACTCCAACATTTCCAGCTTTGTTATGCCTCACTGCCTTCAAAGTCAGTCAGCTTCCAATGCTCAAACATCACTTGCTTATTAAAGCTAAAGATTTACACATAAAGCAGATGTTCCCCCCCCCCCCCCCCGTTCTGGAGTCCTCCTAATTGGTATGATCCAGTGTGCGTGTCTTTCCAAGTCAGTTAAAATACATAACCAAAAATCACAGGCTTCCACAGATCCAAAAAAAAGATTTAAAGTGATTTAATTTTTTTTTCCTTTTAATATCAAGCTGTCTTTAGAATTATACTCATTTTCTTCCAGGGCCTGATCCAAAGCTCAGTGAATTCAATGGAAAGACTCATCAGCTTCAATAGCATGGGAGCAGACTTATAACACACCATATGCCAAGTATGAAAGTATCCATCTGTCACTGATCCATATCTTGTTATTGTTATGTGCATTACATCAAGGGATTAGTTTTCTAAGAGATGAAGCTTGTAAAGGAGTTACTGGAGGAATTTATAAACAACATTTTATAAACAAGTACACCATAGCAGAGGCACACAGCATCCAAGTCAGCAGTGCTACCGTGACTGTCCAACAGCAATTTGTGTTCACCTCCACAGTTGTGCAGAGAAAGCGCACTATAACCTACCGGCTCAAGCCTCTGGCTTTTGCATTGCCAAAAGATTTATAGCTGATGGATACTTCGCTGCAAACCAGCACTGAGCAAAAGTCCGCATAAGCTTCGTGCACAGGGACAGGGGACTCGGCAGCAGAATAGTGTGACAGTGGTCAGGGTCCCACCACTGGTAGCACTGATAGCATCAGTCTCACAGGAGCATCAACACTGCTCTATTGTATTATTGAACTATCTGCCCTTATTTTGCCTGAAAAGCAGGGAACAGCATTTTCCCTGATCACAGAAGTGTGACGACACAAGTCATTTTTAAAAGCATGCTAACAAAAGTATAAAAGTCCTCCAGCAATTAAGGATCTTGCTTGTTCAGTTAATTACCCTTTTCAACATTTCCCTACATTTGGCAAACACACACAGCCCTCAAAACAAGAGAACAGAAGGTGGGAGCTAATCTGAAAATCCCTCACCATCTCCTTTCTTTCCAAGATGAATCAGTTGCATTTGAGAGCGTGCTGAAAATTCATTTCACTAACCCATTCCTTTTGCTCACAAGTTGAGGTAAGCAGAAGCAACACTGCTCTGAAAGCAGTGGTCATGATGAGTGGGCTCCTATATTCAGGCACTTACGTGATCCACAGTAAGCCCCAAGAAATTACCCTGTCAGCATCTTGCCCCACCAACACCCTGCCTCTTGTCCTTCTCTCAAAGCAGCCTCCACAGCCAGCTAGCCCCCAGCTCCTCCCCATTTCCTCCTCCTACAGGTGCTGAGAGGTGCTAGCCAGCAGCCTGTGTGCAGGCAGCCTCCATCCTTCTCCCCAGCACCTCCTGATGACCGCCTCTGCCCCCCTCTGCCCTCTCAGTCCTTCCCCACCACACGCATTCCCCTCCACACCTCCTACAAGGTGTCACGCTGGCTCTCCCTCCATGCTCCTTTTCCCTGCCTTGCACTCCTGCATACTCCCTCGTTACCCCCGTGACTGACAGCTCCCCACATGCCCTTTCATCATTTATTCTCTGATTATGATCCTACCTAACCTTTGCTAAATTCCAGTTCCTGCTGCATGAAGAACACGTTGAAAACCTAAAACTTTCCTACTACAGGCAGCCATCACACTCAGGAAGACAGTTAAAAAGCAGGTCTGTTAGAACAGCCTTCATTGTAATGGAGCTTGCCTAGGCATGGTGATCACAATAGTGCATCAACTTGTCTTAGCCACCTCAGAACATTTTTCAAGCTTGGCTCCAGTTAGTTGAAGCAGTGTTCAGTATTTCACCTTTAACAAAGCTTACCTGTTCATATATCGCCTGTTGAACCAGCAGGTGTAAATTCTTATTTGGAGTCACATCTTCTCCAAACCCAAATACACGTGGAAACAGACTATTAAGATTGAATCTATTTCATATTTTAGTCCAATGATTTTCTCAAAGATTACCCTAATTATCTAATATTTACAAGAGATTAGCATATCAAACAAGTGACTTCAGACTGATGAAACTGAGCAAAATCTTGTTTTGTTATACACTGACATCAATTTTGTTTAGTGTTTGAGACACAGCAACAGTTTAGAACTAAGCTGTTGCAGACAACTGGGGTGTTTAAGTCACCACCATACAGTCTTTCAACATGCACTCACTTAATACAGCCACAAATATGGGAAAAAAAACCAACTTATTTGATATATTTGTCATTTTGTCAACTATAGCAGCCAACCCACCAAAAAATACCCTGTAACTCTTTCATCAGTACTGCAGACAGAAAATCCATAGTATTACACACCTGCCTTTGTCATATTGCAGATGCCAGAGCAGCAACGAAGAATGAACTTGAATGACTAAGGAAGAATTTATGCACTAAGCAGGTTACAGATACGCATGATAAAGAAAGGTACTAACCTTACAGAGCAAAATTAAAATGGTCATCCCAGCATTCCACAGTACTGCTTCATTTCCAGAAAAAAAGTTCTCCTAATAGACCCAGAAAATTGTCCATATATTTTCTTAACCGTACTGCTCATCCATGTGAAAAAACCATCTTTGGGCAGCTCTGTACCTAGAAAACTGGAAGCTATGTGTGCTTTCCCACATCATGTTACCCTTCTCTCCTCCTTCATCTACCAGATTGTGAACTTAAAACAAACATCACACACAACTAACTCACTCATCCTCCAATATCTGAAAATTGAACAAGGATTTTTGTTGTTGCTATGAGGATACAGAAATTTCATCTGCCAGGCTCACATTTAAGCTTCTTTGTATCAGAGTGATGGTTACTTTCATTAGTAATTAAATGGGTGAGGTGTCCCCCCCAGCTTCATTTCTCAGGGAAATGATGGGTTTTACAGGAAACTCAAAGTTCTGTATTAATTTCTTGGCCTATGGTTGGATTAATTTGTTCCTCATTTTGTTGTTTTTACAAGCAAACTGATCACATGCTACTGATTCCTGTTTAAAATACAGCCGTTGCCACCCATTCTCCAGAAAAGTTCCATCTTCCTTCTTGCAGGAACACTCACTTGAAATTAATATTACCATATGTGCACAGCCAGCTCCAAACCCCTCACCCCCCCCCCCTTTTTTTTTTGAACAGTAAAGGTATGTCTTCACTGGAGATTACTTAAAAAGGACTAGGAAACTGAACACAAAGCTCAAGACCAGTTTGAATCCTACAGCATGTCTCCTGGTAAGGACATTTAAAAACACAGAAAAACTTTCACAAAAACTGATAATCTCTTAAAGAAAAGCTTGACAGCCTTTGCTTTTCTCACATTTTCACAATTTTTTTTTCTCCTGATTCAAAAAATTATTTTTAAATTTATCATTACTGAATAATTGACCCTACTGAAATTATGGACCCAAACGGTGACATTTCACCATAGATGACAGTGTTCCTACAGACAACATTACTAGACTGGATCTCTGTTATTAGATCAGAAGCACCATTCTATTACAGAACTAGTTGCTAATGTTCAATAACTTTATCTGTCTTCCATTTATTTGCAATGGCTGGCAGCGATCTGCATGGGCAGCGTTGATTTCATTGCTCAAACAGCCCCATGGATATCCAGTCAATAGCATGCAATAGACACTGAAAAATTAGTGCTTGCTTGTGTTTCCCAGCAGGGCCGATGCAGAACAAATCCAAACTTTTCAACTTGTCTGTATAACATCATAGAAGTCATTGATATTATGTTGCATTGAATCAGCTTGGTTTCTTTTCTTGTTTTTCTTTTTTTTTCAGAAGTATACTTTATCAGAACTACATTTATTATTCATATTGAAGTTCTGGCTCAGGACTCACTATGCTAGTCTTTCACAAAACACTGATGAAAGATGGTTCTGGATCGCAGAATTCACAGTCTACAAGACAGATGAAAGATGAATATAAAGAAGCCTGCATTGAGAAACATGAGTGCTCAGTGTGCCAGAAACTCTCTCAGCACAGTGATTGCTAAAGAGGTTAGACCAGTCCCTATGCTCATTTCACCTCAGCTTTAAGTGAGAGCACTGGCGAGTGCTGAGTTTTTCATATGGAGAGCACATTGCTTGAACTGCACCTGAAATACACCCAGTCTCCCACAAAACTCCCCAAATTCAGTAGCTTAAGCTGCTAGTTAGCCTTGAGAAAGAAATTATTGTGGTCACTTCCTAGCTCATTTAGATTTGAGTTGGTGATAGAAGAGAAAAGGAAGTATAAGTGATAAGTTGTTATACTACTTACATGACAAATTATCCACCAGCATTTCTAGGTTGTTGTTGGGTTTTTTTGTTTTGTTTTGTTTGTTTTTGTTTTGTTTTTTCCTGAATGCCTATCACTTATAACCTCCTAACAGAGCTTTCCATCTGAAATTACTGGATGAGTGCCTTGACTGTGTATTTCATTTTGCTTTCTCTTTATAGCTTCTGTTAATTTTATAGATGGAAACGAATACCGCTAGTTAATCTATGTCATTGTTTTCTACCATTTCTATTTGGATCCAGTAAAAAAAATTAGGATGGTTATGAAGTGCATTTCTTTTTCCTGCCCTCGTGCTCTTCATAGTATCAGACAAAACTACAATAAATCTAAGAGAGGCAATTATGTCACTGAAAATACATATTAAACCTTCACTGCTAGTATACAGACACCCTAGGAAGAGACAGAAGAAATAACAGGGACTCATATTTGTATTCTTTTTCCCCCTTTTATTTCATAAGAAAAGTCTCTACAACAGGTTATGCACCTTACTATTTAATTCAGCTATGAAATCAATATTAAGCTACAGTTTGATTTTAGTACTATTAAGCTCTTTTATTCCTTCAGCATTTTTAAGTTCAACATTTAGATGACCAGTCTGGCTGGTTGGTATTGTACCAGAGCAGTTACTGTTCTAAGGTTTCAAAAAAGGGGTATGAGCAAAAGTACCACTGCTCAGGTCCCTCTTGAAGATGAGCATGTTCTGCTAGGAAGTAAATGTCTCCCATTGACACATCAGTTCCTTCATCATTTTTCAAGATAGCTAAATTTCATAGGCATCTTTATTCCCTAAGCATTCTCCAAAAGAACACTACATAACCTATGGTTTTATGACACACAGACACACCCCTACTTGTTCCCCTCAATATTTAGTTCATCATCTTGCTTTTCTTCTTTCAGCTATACCTTTTACCAAATCCTCCGACTCTACACTTCCATCTGAATCAGACCCCTAAAATTTCTAGAGAAGGATGATAGAGTAACTAGACCTACAAGGCCTACATATACAATTCAGGTATAAATGAGAACTTAAATATATAAAGAGACCCCAAGTAAAAATGCAAACTTTCTGGGTCACCAGCCCATTTCCAGAAGACACATCCTCTTTGTCTCCACAAAGGGAGGGGGGGCGCAGAATCTCACCACACAAAACACTCAAACACCAAAAAAACACACTTGCTAGATCAATCTACTAAGAGGAGAATAGGACTTTTTTTTTTAACTCAGCTTTTCCTGAAACTTTATTAAAGACAGCTGAATGTGAAAAAAAAACAAACACAGAAACACTATATCGCATCTTAAAGCTTTGCCTATAACTAGGTAAAGGCGATAGTGAGAAACTTCTTCATGACTACATTCTGAGGTAAATCACACTTGAAAATGCCTTTTGGGAAAAGCAAGGTCTCCACTACCGTGGACTGTTTCAAAATATGCTTTTTTTTGTAGTACCACTTCCTACCATATTACTTAAACTTATGATAATATAACCAAATATATGCCACTAAAAATAGAACACTTTCATAACTAACACTTAACGAAATCTTTCATACATAATTTAAACTGGTTAAAAGAGGAGGAACATCCACTTTCACAAAGATTTCTGCTTCTAGTTGGAAATTGGGGGGAGGAAAAAAACCAACCACACTCCCAAAAAATACACTTCAGAGAAAAGCATAATCCTACTACATAGTCTTGTTAGCAATGCGGTCTGTCTTCACTTCCCTGGTGGCAGAAACCATCACAGATAGCTTATGACAACCAAAACACGTCTGAAGTGATAACCGAAGATGTCCATTTCCTTTTAAACACAGAAGCATAAATTGAGAATATGCATAAGGCCATAATCTAAAGTCTCTCTAACATTTTAGGGATCTTTTTCAATGGAAACAGGGAATCTCAGTGTTTAACTTAAATGTGGACAACTATTTGAGTTTGTATTCTCAGTAGTTTTGAAAAGCCATTTCTCATTTCTTCTTCATTTCTCTCACACAATGAAATTATTCAAACAAGCTTATTTTCCATAAATAATATCAGATTTAAAATACACAAGACACTTTCAGAAAAGGAAACAGTAGCATTCTAGCATACATAAAAAAATGCTCTTTTTTTTTTTCTGTAAGGAAAAGTATTCACATATCAACTTGCTTTTTCCAGTGAAAAACAAGAAATATACCTTGGTAAGCTTAGACAGAGACCAAAAGAGTTTTGTAGTCTTTGGTTGCCCCTCCTCCTTTACTTAACACCAGTTTTGAGATGATTATGAAAAAATATCATTTTAACATTTAAAGACTGCTAACCCACCCTCCAGTGGTAGACTTACATGTAAGTGTGCAACTTGGACATGATTATCAAGAAGATTCTAGGAAATATATACACACATCTATGCTTTTTTTGAGGAAGTTCATGCTTTAATAAACTGAACACACAACAAGCCACTTTATCACTCCTCTGTAAATCAGATACCTTGTTGTATCTAAGCAACTGTGCCTGCAGAGTAATCAGGGTAAGTGAATAAATCAAATTATCAATAACATACACGATTGCATCCTATTATTGAAACAGTCAATTGAAGTAATTTTTAGATTAGATAGAAAATAGACATTTAAAACTTAGTGGGTAATATGAGATACCAAATAACTTAATTAAAGGAGCATTAGTAGACGTTTTAAGATTTGTTCATTGCAGATACATTGGAAACACCGTTATTCTCTTTAGAACAATAATTGCAGGAACTGCTCAGGTAAAGTATCTCTCCAGTTATTCTGAGTAAACACTCAACCAACTGCTTCATAAATTGTTATTCTTGATACAAGGTAGACCCTTATGCAACAGACTTTCAATGTAACCATCTGAAACCACTCTGTGCATGCATTGATTTCACTGCATTTAGCAACAATGTGAGACTGAAAAGGTGGGGAAGGTTCAGCTTAGAGGAAAGATGATTAATAAGAGACAAAATAGAGGTGCACAAAATAACATATGGTAGAGAAAATGCAAATTAGGCACTTCTAATTGCTGTGCTTCCTAATGCAGGAGCAAAGGCCAATCAATGAAACCTAAAAGCAGACATTTTAAATTGATGAAGGAAATCTTTTTACACAAGCTATAATTAATCTTTGAAAATCACTTCCACAAAGTAGAAAACCTCGCAGCTTATTAGAAAAAAATATGGATAATAAGAACATCTATTTGCATTTAACAGGATGATAAATAAAATAAATTGATCATTAATTGGTAGGAGCTATAAGGGTGTCTACAAAAACCAACTTTAATAAGAGCAACTTATTCCATCCTCATCAAGCAAAATAATTGTTACAATCCTCTTGGAGCTCTCATAGAGCTTACTATTGAGAAATGGCTACCTGACTATATAGGCAATTGTTCTAAGTTGATATAACGCTTTGGAGTTCACAGTCCTCCAGAAAGCATCTATAAGGTCATTGGTCTCACATTGATTTACTTCATGAGATCTAGGGAGAGTCACTCTGGAGACTTTGCTACAACATCTATAATGGCAATGACAGCTATTGTCCTTTCAGAGAAAATCCTGAACTCCACAAATAAATGAAGCACAAAGCTTACTTATTCACTGTTTTTCTTTTCTCCTTTTCTTTTTTTTTTTTTTTTTTAAGACTTTCTGAAGTGCCTTGGTGATAATTTCCTGACACAGCTGATCGAGAATCCAACAAGAGGAGACAGTCTGCTGAACATGATAGTTAAAAGTAAGGAAGAATACATGGAGGGTGTGAAAGCTGGGGGCAGCCTTGGCTGCAGCATCCACAATATGTTGGAGTTCAAAAGCCTGTGAGAAATGCACAAGGCAAAAACCAGGACCACAACCCTGGACTTGAGAAGAGCAGACTTTGACCTGTCCAGGGATCTGCTTGAAAGAATCCCACAGGACACAGCCCTGAAAACAAGAGGGATCAAGGAGAGCTAGTTAATTTTCAAGAATTACCTCCTCCAAGCTCAATAACTGTCCAGCCCAACAAGCATGAATACAAGCAAAAGGTGACAAGAGATATGTAGAAATTAATAAGGAGCTCCTGGCAAAAGCCAGACAAAAATGCAAGCGTACAAGAGGTGGAAGCAGGGACAGATGACCCAGCAGAATACAAACATTTCTTGAGTATGCAGTGACAGTGTTAGGAAAGCCAACCTGGAGTTGAATCTGGCGAGAGACACAAAGGGCAACAAGAAAGGCTTTTACAGGTACAAGCAGCAGCAAAAGGAAGACTAGGGAAAATGTAAGTGTGCTGCTGAATGGAGCAGGGAACCCAGTGGCAAAAGACACAGAAAAGGCAGAGGTGCTCAAGGCCTTCCTCACTTCTGTCTTTACTGATAAGAGTGGCACTCAGCAATTACAGGTCTCAGATGAGTTAGGAAGTCCAGAACAAGGAAGACTTACCCTTGGTGGATGAGAATCAAGTTAGGGAACCATTTAAATCAACTGGACAGATATAAGTCCATGGAACTTGATGGGTTTCACTCAAGTGCTGAGGGAATAGACCAATATAATTGCAAGGACACTCTCCATAGTCTTTGAAAGGGCATGGTGATCAGAGGTTTCCAAGGGAGAAATCAAATCCTACTTCTATATTCCACAAGGGCAAGGAGCATGATTTAGGCAACTATAGGCTAGTCAACCTCACCTTGCTCCCTGGGATGATAATGGAGCATTTGGAATCCATTTCCAAACATATTGGGAAGACATGGAAAAGAAGGTGATCGGGCACAGGCAGCAAGTATTCATGAAGGGGATATCATGCTTTAGCAATCTAAGAGCCTTCTCTGATGAAATGACTGGGTAAATAGATGAAAGAAGAACAGCAGGTGTATATCTTGATTTTAGCAAGGATTTCAACATCCCTAACACTGTTATAGATGAACTACTAAGGTACAGACCAGCACTGGTAAGACACATCTGGAGTACAAGAGACATGAACACACTGGAGCAAGTCCAGTAAAGGGCCACAAAGATGATTAAGGGACTGAGCATCTCCCATATGATGAGAAGCTGAGAGAGCTGGGACTGTCCAGCCTAGAAAAGAGAAGGCTCAAGTAGATTCAAAGGGAATCTTATCAATGTATATAAATACCTGATGGGGGCAGTAAAGATGACAGAACCAGACTCTTCTCAGTGGAGCTCAGTAACAAGACCAGAGGCAATGAGTACAAAATGAAACACAGGAAATTCCACTTTTTTTTTTTTTTAAATACAGTGAAGGTGTTCTACCACTGGATTTAGAGACATTCAAAACCCAAGTGGACATAGCCCTGACCAATCTGCTCTTGCTGACCCTGATTGAGCAAGGGGCAAGACCAGAAAGTCAGCAGAGGTGCCCTCCTGCCTCTGCCAGCCTGTGCTTCCAAATTAATTTTAACCAAGCACATGGGGCCATTCAAGGGTATTAAAACACAATACTGGAATTTGCTGTATGCTGAAAAAAAGGGAGAAAAGCATGAGGGCAAGGATTGCTAACTGAAGGACCCAGGCAGTGCCCCAAATCAGAATAAAGCATAGGTGTTTCCCTCAAGGAAGAGGAGACTCCCTTGTAGGTCCAGGGACCCTCCACAATTACCTCATTTGTGACTCAGTGTGCCAGTTTTGGCTGGGATAGTTAATTTTCTTCACAATAGCTAATATGAGGCTATGTTTGGATTTGTTCTGAAAACAGTGTTGATAACACAGGGATGTTTTTGTTATTGCTGAGCAGTGCTTACACAGAGTCAAGGCCTTTTCTGCTTCTCACACCACCCCACCAGCAACTGGGCTCGGGGTGCACAAGAAGTTGGGAGGGGACACAGCTGAGACAGCTGACCCCAACTGACCAAAGGGCTATCCCATACCATATGATGTCATGCTGGAGGAAGAAGGAAGGTGGGCACATTTGGTGTTATGGCATTTTGTCATCCCAAGTAACCGTTATGCATGATGGAGCCCTGCTTTCCTGGAGATGCCCGAACACTGCCTGCCAGTGGGAAGTAGTGGATGAATGCCTTGTTTTGCTTTGCTTGCATGTGTGGCTTTTGCTTTACTTAAACTGTCTTTATCTTAACCTACTAGTTTTCTCACTTTTACCCTTCTGGTTCTCTGCCCCTTCCCACTGGCAGAGAGCAAGCAAGCAGCTCTGTGGTCTTTAGTAACCAGCTGGGGTTAAATTACAACACTCAGGTTTTGTTTCAGTATATTCACAGAAGTGGAAGAGGAAAAAAGCAATTAAAGCAGTTACACGAAGTGAAATTTAAACAATTCAGAAGAATTGGTTGTTTTTAATCCACCCTGAGATGTATAGTAACCAATTTACCCAGCTACCACAGACAAGTCAGACTGTGCTTTGATTTCAGGTCAGGATACATTGACTAAAGCTCTCGAGGGCAAGAGCAAAGAGATTTTCATCTCTTGAGCTCTGCCAAAGACTACCTGCTTCACAGCAAAAATCACTGTGCTGCCTCTTGCTCTTCTGTACTTGCAGCTACCTCGGCCTAGGAGAGGTGCCAGAGGACATGCTTCTCCCACATGTCAGGGAGCACAGGTAAGACAGGCACTCACCCTCCCCAGGTTTAACATAGCTCTGTACTATCCTTGGATACATCTGTGATGATCAGGCAGAGCTGACCACATAGACAATACAGCAGAAGAAACCTACTAATTTGACACACCCTCTGAAAAACAAATCAAAGTGCTCTTAAACTAAATAAATCGTGCTCTGCTGATCTTGTTAAAAAATGGCCTTAGCTCTAAGCACTGGAGGTAATTACCCTCAAATCGCTAATAATATTTATGCTTAAAATCCAGGCCTTGCTCAAGTCTCTGCAGGAGTAAGGTGATGGAAGTATTAACAGAACATGGTCCTACTAGCAATTCAAATCTTGGAGGATTAAGCAGCATGTATTTAAAAAATACTATTGCTTCTTTTCGCACAAACCACAATATCTACCTTCTGGACCATGGTCTAATTAAGTATTTTGAAATGCAATTTCATTTCCACTGGAGATATTCTGAAGCAAGCAGGTTTTATTCTTTGTTTTGACAGCTTACTCTAACACATTTTTTTACCTTAATGTATTTTATCACAGCTCTCTACAATTAAGGAAAAAAGTAAAGACAACACAGACTACTTCCTCTTTCTTCATATCACCACTAATCAATATATATATATATGTATATATACACACACACAGACTTCATTCTTTCCATATGTTTTGGGGTTAGTAGAGTGATTTTGGGAATTCCCAGGACTTTGAATCTATAATTCATCTGGCCTGTCAAGGATATTCTAGCAGTCTCCCAGGGGAGGCAGAGTTTTCTTACTGAACAATGGGAAAACCAGGTTTCTATAACTATCTGTGTTAGAGTATAAGGGAAGGAGTGTGTGTGCAAGGCTTTGTCAGCACCTTCAGCCTTTGAAAGGTTTAAGACTGGTTTGGCTTAAGACCAGCATGACAACAGATGTCTTAAAACAATATTTAATTGATTAGGATACACAGGTGAATAAAAGCAGGCAATCAGATCAATTTAAACATCTAGCTGAAACTTTATTACTTTAACAGGCTGAACATTAATGCATCTCTAATGCAGAGAGGTGAGAGTATATAACTAGTATATGACTCACAACCGCAATAAATCCATTATATATATTTTCCTCACTGAAATATAATCTTCCCTCAAGAGAGCAGGAAATTGCTCAACTCAGAGCTGCAAAGATTTCAGATTTCCCTTTTGCCTCAGGGAAGATAATCCACCAATAAACCCCCAGGTCTCTGGTTCTGAAAACTATTCTTTTGACCTTTATATTTAGGCTGGTGCTTCAGCTATTCCCTTACCTGCCACCCAGGCAGGACTCTAGGCATAGAGAGCTGGGTAACACAAAAAGCATTTGCCTGTACTTGACTGACCATTCTGCCATTCAGCTCCCCTTTCCCTTCCACAAAATAGGACAGGCTTACTGTCTGAAGGATTAGCAAGTGCTTGTCCAAGTTCTCCTGTGGAAACGATGCCCACATATTCAAGTAGATAGGGCACCTGGAAGATGTAAAGGGGTGTTGGGTTGGTATTTAAGTTTAGCCATATCATCACTATTAAAGTCAAAAGAACCCCAAGATGTAATGCATTATAAAACAGAAGGTAGAATGCATACCTGGAAAGCTCTTTTCCTATTTTATATTTCTTCTCTCAATGTAATATTAACATACTATTAAATGGCTAAAACACCCAAAATGAAGTAAAAGAATGAGAAGAGGGAAATGTACCTAAATGCAAACATGGTTGTAAGTGATGGGATATTCTGGGATGTTCCTGCCTTGATCTGTGGACCACTTAACATGCTGTCCCCCTCATGTGCCCCTCTATTTGTAGTCAAGAAACACCCCTCACTCCAACTGAAGGGAAGTGAAAAACTTCTCAGGCTAACAATTCTTACAGAAAGGACTTAGATACAAATTAAAAAGGAAATTATGCCAAATGCATTTTCATTACAAAACAAGATAATCTGAAGTAGTTCGCTGTTAGAAATTTCACTCTCAGCAACCATTTCACCAACCCACAGAAAAAGTTGTCTCATTTCACCATAGAGAGCATCATCATCATCATCTCCATCCACCTCAGCTTAAGCAAGGGAGCTGGCTGCATAGTTCAAAGAAGAGCATGCAAAATAAAGCTAAAGCCCTTTTACTGCTGGGTATTGCTACTGAACAGCAACACCTGCAACTGTGCGCAAAAAGAACATGTACCAATCATCTATAATCTGAAACAGAACAACAATTTGCTTTTCCATGTATTATGTTTCCTTTTGCTTCTGGGCATGGAAGGAAAGATGCTCAAAGGTAGCTGACTGACATGACAAGGAAAGAAAGGATGCTACCATTCTTCTAATGCAATTCTCCCTGCCTTTTCAGGAAAAAGAGTCAAGATTATGAAAGATTATGTCAAGCTGTGTATTTCTTAATGTTACAAAAGCAGTATGAATTCCCTTCATTTTACGGGCATGGCTATACTCCATGGCAGCTACAAGACTGTCAGACAAATAATGTGTTACCTTATTAGGCAATTAAAATTAAAGGGAATTTGTCCTTCAACACCAGTGAAGTTAAGAGAACAGAAGTTTTTATAAGCTAACTGAAATATTTTTTTTTTAAATCTTTTCCACCTAAATGAAATACAGTATGTTAACATCCTTGGATAATGTCACTGTTATCAATTGCTTTCAGAAAAAGATTGCCATTAAAAAAATGAAAATTATCATTCAAGACCTTGAATGAGGTAAAGATTTATTATTTTCAAGAGCATTTTCAGGAGGGTGTAGCTATGCTTCTTCATTCTGTGTTTTTGGACAACAGCTAGAGTTGCTTCAATTAAGAAGATACAGATACAGTTTTGAGCAACAGTTTTTAAGGATTCCCACCTCCCTAAGACAGACTGTGCTAAATGAGAAAACTGAAAGGAGTGGAATGATGCATAGATTTTTAATATTATAAAATAAATTTTAAGGAAGACAGGATAAAGCTCTAGCGTAGAGAAACAGCACCCTATTTCTAAAGTGAGCAATTCTGTATTGGTCAATATAAGAACAGAAGAATGATAAAAAAGCACCTTAAAGCCTTAGACAAACTGTATTAATAATGAGGTAAAAGGATAGTATATTTCTGTTGGCCCTTTTTCAAAACATAAAATAAGCATTGTTTCCCACTCAAATTTGAGCTCTGTTTTAAAGAGTGATGGTGATGTGCCTCATTTGCACTTTATCAATGTATTGGACCATTCTAGCTTCACGGAAATGCACAAGATGACTTTCTCAGGAATAGCAGACTGACAGGACACTGCATTTTTTCCAGATGGCCACTTTCTACTGTTTGTAAACACAATTTGTTTCATCTATTTGCACATTTTTATTTAATCCCAATTTATTTTCAAGTAAAAACTAGCAATTCAAACTCTAAAATAAAAGTAATCTGACTGTAGATATCAGAATCAGAAAAAAGCTCTCTACCTGTTAATTTCTTCTTCTGCAGAAATTTAATCACATTAAATGTCCATGTTGATATTTTTCTTTCTTAATTGCATAATAAGAAATCCTCCTCTCATACCACCTAGACTCAAGGATAAGGCACAGCATCCTAAAAACATGCACTTCTGCCAAACAGTCACTTTTACCAAATGACTGAAGCCTGATATGCAGGATCATCCGTTATTCTTATGGGACAACCCTAGCCAGACATGACAGAACAAGAAACAAGACATTTCTCAATTTACAATCTGTTACCATAATATGGATGCATTATGAATGGTCTATAGCTTTACAAGATAGCATATAACTTATTCATTAGACCATAGGGAATCTTCATAAAAGCAATGTTCTGAAAGCTGCTTTTCTGTTTGCGCTGTCACGCTTAATAGAAAGAAACAAATGTTAGTTCATGGGGAATTCAAAGAGTTAAGTTTCTTTTAAAAGAAAATTTCATTTTGTTTTCAATTACCAATTTTGCCATAGTGTTTCAAAAGAGTCCAAATTTTATTTTTTCCTTTTAGTTTCCTTCATTTTTAATCAGGCAAAGTACCATCTGCTAAGAATGTTTAAAATGGGTCTCAAGCACTAAACATGCCACAGGAAAAAAGGCTTGGCACTATCCTTTAGTAAGTTACTGTCTCACCTCATAGAGGAACTTGAGCAAAGAAAACTACAGTTACCTTAAGCTTTAATTTGCCTCCCATGGAACAGCATTTACATGTTTTTGCTTAATGAATTGCCTTAAATTGGATAAAGCCGGCCAAAGTGGATTATGTCATTTATTGTCCTTTACTGTACAGAATATACTTACTGATCAGAACAATCACATCATTTATGTCCAAGACATTTCCTAGTGTTTTACCACATTTCAGAACACAGAATTTCCTAGCTTCTTGTGCTAAATTATATCAATGAAGTGCTTTCCTGGTGGAGATTCCATTTTATTTTCACAAATACACAAAAACTGGCCCCACTAGAGTAATTGGTGACTAGCAAAAGCACATGGTCCCTGCAGAACTATATTTGAATGTTTTCCAAATGCACTACTCAAAACATACTGGTACCAACAACCATGTTACCATATGTTTAACAAGAGATTAAAACAACAACAACAACATTTAGCCACTTTCAAGTTAAAAAAAAAATCTACGAGCTTTATAAGTAGCAGTAACCAGGTTTATTACTAACATCACTTTATGGTATTGTATGTTCAGAGAAGCCACTACCTTTTTTATTTTTAAATATCATAACATTTTAGCATAGTGCACAACTGAGCAGCCCCTTTCAGAGGTACAGGTTTTGTAGGTCTAATCACATGCAAAACATAAGATTACATTGTAGAAATGACAATGTACAAAGCTATGGTTTCTTTTACAAACAAAATAATTACAGACCATTGTGAAACTGTTTTATATAAGAACTGGCAAAGTTATTAATTGAACCATTTAAACATTACATTGATCTCTATGAAACTGCTGGCAATAAATTGAATGAGTAAAGTATTATTTTGCAATCTATGTCTGACAACTCTGAAGTAGTTTCCTTAATTCCAGCAAAAACAAAGCAAGCCCACTGGCATATCAGAGGGAAGCTGAAGGTCAAACAGTTTGAGATTAAAGAATTAGGAGTTCAGTTATGCAACTGTAGAAATTATACTATAGTTTTATATTCTTGCATTAGTGCTACAGTAAATGTATTCTAAGCAGCAAAGAAGAGGGTAAGGTACCATAGGGCTTAAAGAAAAATTATATAGTGTTTCCAAGTTTCACACATTCCACTTGAAAAACATTGAGTAAAGTCTGTTACCAAGACCTTAAGTGTATTAAAACATTTTCTGTAAAACCCACTACATAGACATACTCAGAAAAAGAATATGCTTTGAGAATATCATAGAAGAAATCAAGATTCAGTTCATGCAAGCTGAAGAAGCTGGACAAGTGCTGTTTTGCATCACACTAGCATTCTCCAGGCTCAGCTTGCTAATTGCATTAGACTCTGAGCATGTCTATCATACTGAGAGAATTATGATCCACACATAGGAAAAAAGCTTTGTAGTTGTCTTCTTTCAAACATGCATCATACTGCAGCCTCCATTATAAAACCCTTGTTAGGGAACAGGAAGCCTCAGCTCCCTGCTTCCCAGGAGGTCCTCTAACCTACATCTCCTTCTATATAGGTCACTGTGGGCATTTGCCATCCTCCTGTGTGGCAGCCATGCCATCAAAGAAACAAAACAAGCTTCATCCAAGACTTGGAGACAAGTAAGCAGGAAAAGACAAATCAACAGGCAAAGACTGGAGTATTAATACAAAGACCATGGCTGCTCTGGGTAAGGACCTTTCCCCCAGGAGTGTGTACACTTTTGACATTAAGCATATGGATCATGGGATTAAATTCCCATTGTTGTTCAGATAACCAAGAAGCATTCCCTATATATTGTAGGTAACAAAGCACGGCATCACACAAGCGCAAGTCCCTTCTGCTACACAATATGTAAACCCCTGCCCTCTCCCTCTGTCTGATTCCACCTACCCTTAGGCTTTTCGATGTGAAAGTTTTCAGATGTACTGGTTATATTTATAAGGAGCTAATCCAAGAGCGATGATTTCAAAAGACATAATTAAGGAATGGAAAAGCAGGCAATATCACTAGACACAGCTAAGGAAATTAATCAACAGGCTATTCCTGAGTTTTTTTTCCAGTATCTTACATTATTCAAAGTGAGAGTGTTTCATCATTTGCCTTAAAAGACTGCAATAATAGTCAGGTGGGTTGTATTGTTTGGTTTGGGGTTTTTTTGTTTGTTTGGGTTTTTTAAACCAAAGTGTTTTCTGCTACTCAGTTTCATCTCATGCTTCTAGTTTCACTTGAGTAAAAAAAAATCAAGATATCCATTTAAACAGTGAAAATAATCCCACAAACCAAACCACCAAAATACTCATTTGTTACAGGAAGGGTAACAAACCAGGGGCACAAATACGAAAAAATAGCATTCTTAAAACAATCTAAACAAATGCACACTTAAAAGCACATTACCAGAACAACCCTATGATCCTGCCACCCAAATTCACTGGCAAGGAACAAACCCAGAGCAGACAAGCTCTCAGTTGATTAAGTCAGGACTGTAAAAACCACAGGTCTTGTTAACATTAAGCCTGTAACTCATACTTTTTTTTTTTTTAAAGTGCAGAGACAGACTGTATACAGACACATTTCACTGCATGTTGCTTTATCAAACCAGTTACATTTCTAATACCTTGTATTACTGGTACCTATGAAAATAGATTCTTTTTTCCAGGTTAGACTATGAAAGTAAAAACTGGTCTCCAGACAAATAAAACAAGCTACTTTGTGGAAAAATCAATTTGCCCTGATATGAAACTAAGTATAGAAAACTGCATTGTAGGCTTACACTTGAAGAATTCAGGGATAATTTTCTAATCCTTTCAGATGCTACATCTCATTTTCAAATCTATACACACTGTAGTACTGACAACATCTTTTGCTTTCTCTCCTCCTTCATTCATATATTCCCTGGTCTGAGCTGCTCTGAAATTTTAAGTTGATACAATAAGTCTTACTTCAAACTCCAAAAGTTTATTGCAGCAAATGCAATGTTTTGCCAAAAGGTGGGATTTTAGATACAAAGAGAAGGGTTTAAGGCATAAGAATGTCTGGCTTCCTTCCCCAACAGCTACACATAACAGCTTGATTTTAAAAAAAAATCTGGCCTACCAGAAATAAAGTGGCATACTTGTAATATATAATCAAACAGATTTGTAATACCATTGCTATTTTTGGATGCGAAGTCAGTTTTAATTAGAGTGCCCTAAATTTAGGGCCTCAAATTACAGACAGTTTTATGGTCCTCATCCCAATAGATTTCTAGCACTTACTTGTCTCTTTCAAATACACTAATGTCTGTGCCCTGTAACGTACGTGGAAATTTAGCTGACCTCTTTTTAAATTGCGATGAAATTGCCTCATCAAGACTGAAAGAGCCCTTGCCTCTTCTAAAGCAGTGTATTCACTAAATATAGCTTTTGAACCTCAATTCCTCCATTTTAAATTAAATCTGCTAAATTAACACTGAGCATGTCTCTGCAAACACTTCAGTAATGATAGTGTGGATGAGATGTGTTGGACTTTCCATTTGAAAAAGTTATCCTGAGCAGAATCCCTGAATAACAGAGTATCCGTGGACACCCAGGTCCACCACCTCCCTTCCCTACCTAAGTAAACTCTTAAAAGTTAAATCTTGCTCAATTAGTAAAGCCTCATAAAAAGCCATATTACCATGGTAGAGGGAAGCTGTCAAGTTAGAGTTGAAAGCTAAGCTAGAAGCACACTAGACTGCAAGTAGCATTTGCTGCTTGTAGCAGCAATGAATTATTTGTTTAAGTGCAGAAAAAGCTAGTTTTGAAGGCAGATAAATAACATTGTTTACAAATATATTTTTGTTATCAGAATTAATGAAGATAACTGTAGTAAAAGAAGAGAATCATATAGAAAGCAATGGCAATGCAGAGATTACTGGTGTCCTTCAACATGATAACAGCTGCATTAAGCTTAAAAAACAGGCAGGAACATACTATCAATTTCAAAATAGTTTTTGGTATGAAGAACAGTAGAACTTCACATTTGATACCTTAAAGAACCACAACTGGGGAGGGTGTTAATCATTTTAAAGAATTAAATCTTGACAGATACAAGTGTATCCCTTGGTTCAGGGAACTATTAAAGTAAATTCACTTTCAAAAATAAAAAAATAGAGTGCCACTTACAAAAGTAAAAATGTCTGGTTGTTAATTGTGCAAGACCACAAATCCAAGTTTGATTCAGTATTACTTTTTCTGCCATGAAATCTGACAGGAAACTTTTCCAACCCTTGACTGACAATATGAACAGTTCTATTTTTGTCAACCTCTATGATTCATCTCAAAAATGTTCTTCTAGGAAGAGTTACTATGTTGAAAGTAACAGCTCCAGCTTGAAAATATATTGGAGACTCCATTTTCTACAAAAGTCTCTAGAGCAGTATTATGCATAACAGCCCTACAAAGCCTGGATCCATCCTTGCGTGCCAGTTAGGTTAAAGATCAAAAAAACCTCATAGAATACCAGGTTGGAAGGGACCTCAAGGATCATCTGAGCCAACCTTTCTTGGCAAAAACACAGTCTAGACAAGATGGCCCAGCACCCTGTCCAGCTGAATCTCAAAAAGCGTCCAATGTTGGGGAATCCACCACTTCCCTGGGGACATTATTCCAATGGCTGATTCTTCTCATTCTAAAAAATTTTCCTCATGTCCAATCGAAATCTCCCCAGCAGTAACTTGTACCCATTACCCCTCACCTTTTCCATGTGACTCCTTGGAAAAAGGGAGTCTCCATCTTCTTTGCAGCCACCCTTTAAATGCTGGAACACGGTGGTAAGGTCTCCCCTAAGCCTTGCTTTTCTCAAGGCTGAACAAACCCTGTTCTCTCAGGCTTTCCTCATATGGCAAGCTTCCCAGTCCTTTGATCATCTTTGTGGACCTTCTCTGGACCCTCTCCAGCCTGTCCACATCTTTTTTGCATGGCAGGGACCAAAACTGAACACAGTACTCCAGGTGTGGCCTGACAAGTGCTGAGTAGAGTGGCATCATGACTTCCTTATCTCTGCTGGTGATGCCCTTCTTGATGCAACCCAGCATCCCGTTGGCTTTCTTTGCTGCAGCAGCACACTGTTCACTCATATTGAGCTTGCTGTCCACCAGGACCCCAGGTTCCTTTCCACAGGGCTGCTCCCCAGCTGGGCAGATCCCAGCCTGTGCTGCACTCCTGGATTATGTTTTCCCAGGTGCAAGACCTTACGCTTGTCCTTGTTGAACTTCATAAGGTTCTTGTTAGCCCACTCTTCCAGCCTATCCAGGTCTTCCTGCAGGGTGGCTCTCCCTTCCAAAGTGCCCACTTCCCCACTCAGTTTGGTATCATTTGCAAACTTCATCAGGGTACACTTGATCCCATCATCCAGATCACTTATTTTAGTTAGTTCGACAATGTTGGGCCCAATATCGATCCCTGGGGGACCCCACTTGTGACAGGTTGCCAGTTTGAAAAGGAGCTATTTACCACCACCCTCTGGGTGCAGCCTGTCAGCCAGTTCCTCACCCACCACAGAGACCACTTGTCTAGACCATAACACATCAATTTCTCTAGGAGGCAGCTGTGGGAAACCATATCAAAAACCTTGGAGAAATCCAGGTAGACAATATCCACCAGTCGCCCCACACCAACCAAGCAGGTTACTTTGTTGTAGAAGGCAATCACATTTGTCAAGCATGATTTGTCCTTGGTGAATCCATACTGGCTTTTCCCAATCATGTGCTTCATTTGACTTGTGATAGCCCCCAAAAGGATTCGTCCCATAACTTTCCCAGGGACTGAAGACTGATGGGCTTATAATTTCCTGGATCCTCCTTTAAGCCCTTCTTGTAGATGGGGTTGACATTAGCCTTTTTTCAGTCTTCTGGGACATCCCCCGATCTCCACAACTTCTCAAAGATTATGGGGAGCGGCCTCACGATGACATCAGCCAGCTCTTAACACCCTCGGGTGGATAATGTCAGGGCCCATTGATTCATCAGGGTCAAGCTCCTGTAACAGTTCACATACCAACTCTTCCTTCACTGATGGTGGGTCTGTGTTTGCATCAACCCGGACTTTTGTTCCCAAGGCCTGGGGCCCAACAGCACTGGTAAAGACAGAGGTGAAGAAAATTTTGAAAACCTCTGCCTTTTCAGAATTCTTGGTGACTAATTCACCTCTCTTCTTTAACAGTGGGCCAGTATTTTCATTCTGTTTCTGCTTGTTGTAGATGACCTGTATTCACCACCCAGAGGGACTCTTCTCTGTTCTCGTTTGACAAACACTCTCCAGCCTATTCAACAACCATATTACCAGTTTAAACTTGTGATACTCATGTATTCACTTCTCATTATAGCCATCTTTTAGCACTTTGATCACTGAAGCCTGAATAAATCCAATATATAACTCTAGCTTGTCACACTCGGAAAGTTTCTTTCCCATTTATTTCCAAGATACCTAAAACACACCCAAGAGAAACGGCTCTTGCGAATTAGTGATGTTTGAATTGATATCTTCATATCCAACTCAGGTTTACAGTGGTATCATCACCCACCCTTGTAAAAGTTTCCATCATAAGAAAAGTTAAAGTCCTGCCAGGTAACAAAACACCATACTTGGTTTATTCTACACCTCAGAGAATAGAGGGCTATTGCCACACCTCATACACATCCAAAAGCAAGATCAAGTTGATTTTTAGACAAAATGAAACCAAAAACTCATTACAGAGAACAACCTGTTTTCCAGCAGTCATGAGACTTATAAGGACAAATATTAGAGGACTGTACTCAGTAACAACTCATATCATAATGAGGGATCCCATGAATACTGTGCAATGTGTATCACAACCTGGAAATGAAAAACGCATGTTAACTGACTCACACACAAACTTTTCCATTGATACTGATTACTCTTCATTTTGATTAGTAGCTAAAGGAAATTCTCTAATAGTTGAAGAAATTAAATCCATTTTAAGTTTTAGCTACTATTTAAAGCTTCCACTTGAGAAAGCATATAAAAGCCAGCTTGTCTTCTTCAAAATGTCACTTTAAAGAAGAGGTAGCTGAATTCGGCCCTCAACTAAAACTTTAATGCACTGAACTTCATAATTTTTCTACAGTAATTGCACATGTAACTATAATGAACCATGATGTACAGAAAAGAGTTTAAGTGCTAAATTACCACATAGGACTAAGCCTGGACAAAACAGACAGACTGAGCTCAAGAGAGGGAATTTGCAGGGAGTTACCACTAATGGTGAACTGCAAAATCAACATATTAAGGTAAGAAGAAACAAAAGCTTGTCAGAAGTTATATAACAAGACAGCAGGACCACTCTTTTTGGGTAGTGTCCTTCTGCGAGATAATGAGCATTTCTTCAAGGCAGCAAGCATCTTCAACTTCCAATAACATCAGTTAAAACCAAGGACAGTGTCATGACATCATGCTAGGTCAGGGAAGAATAAAAATTTCTATCCAAGTAAATCATAAAGATGATAATTAACTCAGTTTCCCCAAATGGTTCTTGTAAATACTGCATTTCCAGTTTTGGAGGGGTTTTGTTTGTTTGGGTTTTTTTTTGGGGTTGGTTTTTTTATATTCTGTCATTACATGATAAAATGGGTCTGATCTACCAGAAACTTTTCCCAACCCAAAAATGATTATAGGATTATTTTAGTAATAATCCCATAATTACAAATATTGACACCTGTCAAGAACCAAAGGCCACCTGGATCACCATGTTCAACACTGAAGGAAAGAAACAGACCTCAAAGTTCTAGAAGCAAACAGATCACAATTGCCATGTGCTTTCAAATAAGCTAACCCAAATTCTATGTATGACTATAGTTTTTCTTAAGGTTCAGAGATGCTGTACAACAGACTCTGAAAGAAGACAGATAGCAAGAAAAAAGAAAATATTACAGATTAGAAATTATTCTGGAACAGGCAATTACTGTCATCATCCCCCCTCTCCCCAGTGTTTTAACTAGGGTTTGGTTTACTGCTCTAGTAAATTGATGAAGATTGCAAAATACCATTAGGGAAGTAAAAGGACTAAAATTCACATAACAATGGAAAAAATAATGCACTGTACTTGGTAACATAACTGCTATTTCTCTACAATGTCCTCCACCATGCAAAAATATTAAGTTACAGTAAAACATTTGAAAGGACATATTTTATTTGGATTATTAAGAGAACTTTTTAAATATTTAAAACCCACTGAAAATACCCATATTTATCTACTAGTTTCTTCCAGTCTCTCCACCCTTTATGCAGTGCTCATAGAATTATTTCTGTGGACTTAAAGCAGTGTTGGAGCCAAAGCAAACACAACTCCACCAGGAAAGACAGTGGCCAAGACTGATAAAGTCAAAAGAAACTAGACTCTGGTGGGACTGGGCTTGAATCTTCAAAATTTTCTGGCAAAGGATCAGTGCCAATGAGACTGACCAGAGGTTTGTTTTTTTTTTTATTGTCATTGCTTTTTGTTTTTCTATTTTTAAATTGACCAAGACTATAAATAGAGACGACTTGTGTTAGGCATACAAGCAACCCTATTTGAAGGCTACACAAACACTCAAGCATATAATGACATGTCTTGCTATTCTAGAACACATAAATTGACTATAAAGTAGGGGGAATTCCATATACAATGAATAAAGAAAAAAATAATTTTAAGGAGCTTAGTGTAACATTCCTGGTGTTAGCACTGATTAGAAAAAAAGGATGTGTCTAACCAAGTTATTTTTAGTCAGACAAGTATATAAAAAAATTAAGTGCAATCTCACCACCCTAAGAACTTACAAATACTCAGCAAGAAACACTATTCACAGTTGAATGGAACAAACCAAAAGACAAAAGAGGTCTAATATCTGTTCAACAACCAAGATGGGTTTCTTTGGCTTTTTGAGGGGAGGTGTTCTTTGCAGACAGACACATGCATGTGGACAGACACACAACCCATAGGTTACACCTGAACTAAAGATATGACAAGCATTAACATGAAGGTCAAAGAGGGACAGCAGCAAGAGCTGAGAAAAAGAAAGTTGGGTATGTAAGGAAGTAGTGCAGCAAGTCAGCAAACTAATCTAAAGGTAGAGACAACACTCCAGTGAAAAATTAACACACTTGAGCACAAAAAAAACCTACCAGCATCAAAAGGCTACAGAATAATACTGCATCTCCTCTTATTCCAAGC
This sequence comes from Nipponia nippon, assembly GCF_047370975.1. Classification (NCBI taxonomy): domain Eukaryota; kingdom Metazoa; phylum Chordata; class Aves; order Pelecaniformes; family Threskiornithidae; genus Nipponia; species Nipponia nippon. The sequence goes on along the minus strand of NW_028262336.1, from coordinate 40,214,383 downwards.
AGCACTTTGTAGGGATGCAGTCCTCAGCCTCAGGTGGGTCTAAGCACTTAGATCCTATAAACACATGGGTCCTATAGCCCAGAGAGAGACAGCCTCCAATATACCACTTAGCTTCAGAAGACATGCAAGGAATCCCTAAGACACCAAATACATTTCCACACACACTACAGGGCACACAGGCTTTGGTTTCTCATTTGTCAGCCACTAACCAGTTGGATATTAGCTGCAGCTGCTACTGGCTTTTATTATGGGAGGGAGGCACAAGGGACACAGTGATGGAATGGTTTTGCATTTTGTTTTCTTCCTCCCCTCACCACAACTCTCCTCCCATTCCCACATCTCTCAAGGTCAGAGAGGACATGTCTGATTAAGAGCATAAAATTATAGAAAGTTTGTGATTTCATAGTATTAGGTGACTAACTATATTTTTTTTCCCCTGAAGAAGTCCACTAAAGAAGCACATGAAATCTTCACTGTGGTCATCAGAGCCCCAAGAGTAAAACTGCTGATGTTGAGAGCCAGCCCACCATGTATTTTTTTCATGTAGACATTAAGCAAAGCACAGTTTCAGAGAGGCAGAATACTGGGATTTTGTTGATATTACCATTTTTAAGTGAAGAGTATTTGCTTTTCCTCTTTCCTCATCTTTTTAAGGGAATTACAAGTTTAAACAAAGCCTTGTAATTCTCCCATACTACTTTTAATAGAGCATACCATACCAATCAGGAAGACAAGACCATTAAAAGCCAGTGACTTTCTTTAAGCTCACCTGGCAATGGCCTGGAGGAGTCAAGATCTCCTCCCCAAAAAAATAATTGTCTTGATTTTCCAACAGCCTTAGGGAACCACAGAGAAGCACAGGGGCAGCACAGCATAGGGAGAGCTGGGCAGACAGAGCAGTGAGGGGATTCTGTAGGAACAGACACAGGAAAATGAGGGTGGAAAATACATGGGCTAGTGGATAGATTCTCTGGCAGTGACAGGCAACAACCGTCCTGGTTAGTGCAGCATGAGCATCCCAGATGGGTACCCAGTGGCCCACAGCGAGACCAAGGAGTGCTCTTCTGAAAAGATAAAACTCTGATCCATTCACAAGATACTTCCTATTCCCCTGCTACTTCCACATTTCCCTCCCTATTCCCCACCAGTCTCTCCCAGCAGAGCTTCACAGGTCCCTAAGCCCAGGCCCAAAAACAGCAGAGCCACTTCCTCACCTTTTCTGTATACAATCCTGTCCACAAATACTTATTCACACTATGTGCAAGAACTCCCGCTGCAGTAAAAAAATAAAAAGGTGTCCAAATACAAAAATATACATGGGAGTTTCAGCTGAAAACTGAAACAAAAGGGAACTGAAGTTGATAGCAGGGATTTTCCACAGAAGTGGGCAAAGTGAGAGAAGAGAGGCAGAACCTTGACTAGAAATAGGGAGGGAGAAGAAACTTGTCTCGACTGCCACCCAGCTTGCTGACTATGAGAATAACTGAAGCATTTCTGGGTATACTGCAAGGCACTTCCTCAGAAAGTAAATTGGGTCCAAATCCCAAAAATCCCATTGCTGAGATGAACAGATGAGGTAACTTTTAAGCAACACCTGTAATACAGTTGTGTTTGTATCCATAAATATACTGAGGCTAAACCAGTGATAAATAATGATGCTGAATTTCAGCACAGCACACTGGGCAGAAAGTAAAGCTGAAAGACAGACATACAGGGATAAAGCAATGCAGGAAAAGCTACAGAAAGGAAACTGAAATTGTTCAAAGATAAATTCAACTATGCTTCTGGCAAGTATTCTAGCAATAGAGGTAGTAACACTGAGAAAAGGCCAGTATAGATAAACAGGAAAGTACAGCAAATAGTCAAGGTTAAGAGACAGGCATAGGTATAGCATAAAAATACTGGGTATACCAGAAAAAATACACAGTAGAGAGACTGAAAAATGACAGTTGAAAAGGTAGATCACAAAAGTACACTTGCCCAACATGCTCTGAAAATAGAGATATTTTCAAAGTACTTTAAGTACAGCAAGTTGGAAAGAAAGGATGTATGAAAGTAAGATTTGAAGTATGGCAGAAGGAGCTTTGGAAGAAGAGGTAAAAAACAGTTATTTCCCCTCTCAAAAAGGATGACTATCCAAGCAGACACTGCAGTCATACTCCTTGTATCTATCTATTTTTGAGTTTAACTGGCATGCGTAGATTGAGGGCTATGAAATATTCCAATACTGCTAATTTTTAGTGGCTTCCTTTCAATTTATTATATTGTGAACGTACAAACACCCCCCCCCCTTATTTGAGTGACAAGCTCCAAACGTCAAAATGTTGAACTGTATTTTTGACATTTGCCAGAAGTATTTCTGGAAAGGACAATATAATTAGTTCTGGACTTAATTTAATCCTGCCCAGATAATGATAATGTCATGGTAATGACCTTCAGTCATAACTGTCAGCTCTCTGGCTATATCACTACTTCACTATTTGCTATCGGCTTACCCTCCCCTGCTTTCACCTTGGGCGGAACCAGCCTATATGATGTGATACATTGGCCTAGAGTGACAGTGCATACAGTTATCAGATTTCAGTTATCGGACTTGCTTTTTATTGTATTAATCCATTCCTTATTTGGGATGAAATCTTTAACTTTCTAAACAAGTAATCATTTCAATACCATCAAAAAAGTCAAAGCAAATTACATCAAGTCCTTAAATGTAGTTTATTACCAATTTTATAAACCTCTACCAGATTACAAAAGCAAGGAATGTACTGGCTCTCCTCTACTAAGTTGTTTTGTTTGGTTTTTTAAAACCTAAAAGTTGTACATATCTCCTTAAATAAACACTATTTTCTTCAGAGCAAGTCAATGCTCACCAGGGCAACCCACAAAAGCATCAGAGCATTAGCAACGTATTTTGAAGAATCAGATACATGGCATCCTCTAAGGGTGAAGGGAGAGCACTTACTTAGTGGCAAATACTTTTATTTGTGAAAACTAAGCATCTCAGACCAATTGTTGAAGAGCAAACTGATCTCCTGCAGATATCAAGTAGTTTATTTGAAGACTTCTGCTTCCTATTCATCTTTGTAAACTTTCTGAAATGTCTGATTCAGCTACCTGAGAACCTGGAGTTTATTTCTCTCCAGGTTAAGAGCTGCTTGTAATAAGGTCCTTGCAATGATTTGCATCTTCAGGCAGAGGTAGTCCTAAGCGTGCCATACAAAAGTTTCTGATCCTTAACAGGGTTTCCTTAGCTTGAAAAAATACTAATTAGTATTTCTGAATTAACATTCAAAATTAGATTTCAAATACTTCTGAAACATTCACTTTTTCTCCTCGGGCACCTTTGAAGATTACTTGTCAGAGCATCCACCAAAGGAGAGTTGCAGACACAAGCAACACATGCACTTCAAATTCACGTTTGTGAGACTTCCTATTTTTGCAAGATTTGGCTAGATGCTCTGCCTACCTGCCTAATGCTCTATCCTGTCTGTCTGTTAACAGGCTGGCTTGCATACGTGGCTTTCATTGCTGTCCAAAATAATTAGACAAGTGCACATCCAGTCCTGTCCCAAATAGTTGACACATTTCCTTTGAGCTGTCACCACTACAGCACTTCTTAAAAGCTTACTGCTGTATGCTTCTGTGGTAGACGCTTGTAACATGGAAGTTGCTAGTATTTTTGGAGAGTTGCCTATAGGTAATAAGCAGCATGGGTCTAGTATTACTTTTCCTTTTTAGTCTGGCATAAGAAACAGACAGCATAGCTACTGAAGAGGTTTACTTTTCTTCCTGTGCAGCAGCAGTAAGCCTCCCCATATCAAGTGCAGGACAAGCAGACGCCATCTGTCATCCAGATTTCTACATGCTGAGGAAACACAAGCTACTTTCATTAAAAAAATAATTCTGGGCAGATGTGAAAATCACTGATAATTCATTTTTTGGCTTTCCAGTAAAATTTCTTTACTCGCACTGTTGAGTCAACTGGAGAGCTTGTACTTTTATAATTAAAGAGCACTATAAGTGAGCCAACCTGAGATCCCCTAGCTTGAGTGTGCAGCACCCTCTAATGAATTTGTTTTCTAGGGCATCAGAGTAGGGTCCTGGCTGTACCTTGCACTCTGCTTCTTAACACTTGTGTCACCCCCTTAAGGAACCAAAGGGTTGCTCAAGTCTGCCTGTGTTTTAAGAGAATAGAACGCAATTTTATTTGAGAAAAAACCTAAGCACATACCCATGATTTAATCCTGTTTATCTGTGCAGTTTTTATTTTCAGTGTTTTATTTCTTGGATGTTTTAATGTGTTTAAGTTTGTTGTCACACTGCCTAAGAAGCTTAGACTAAGGTACCTACCTAAACAACTTGATAAAACCTAACCTTGATAAAAAACCTAGAAAGGTAGATTTTATTCCTATTTTTAAAGGAGAGAAGATATTTAAAATGGCAGTTCAGAAAGACGACAGAAAAGCAAGCGTTCCTCAAACAAGCAGACTAGCCTGTCTCCAGACAACTTTTAATTCACAGGCAGGTACCTGCACTGGAATTTTCAGGTTCAACTGCCTAACTGGAAAATCATTCCTTTTAAATCCCGCCTGCTCCAGCTTAAATCACAGAACAACATCCCAAACATGACCTTTTAACATAAAGATTTTTTCAACTTAAATGGGACACATGATGAGTTAACAGATTTTTTTAATCAGCTGTTGACAAATAGAAAACAAAAGAAACAGGACGTGGTGGAGTTTTTCTTTCTTTCCTATTTGTCTTTTCCCCATATTCCCCATCCTCAAAGCAGAAGATTACTTGTCTTAGAATCTCTCCAGACCCAGCTACTCACCATCTCTTGACACTTAGTACTAAGATAAGAAATCTGAAAAAAAAAAAAAAAACCAGGTCCTATGGTGCTTCAATTCACACACCTCACAGACTCATTCTAGCCTTCTGAAAGGTTGCTCTGTACTGTTCCAGTCATTCTGCTGTTAAAAAAAAGGATATTACAGAAAACATGACACTGCTATAGAAGACAATCAACCCAATACAAAGACTGAACAATCAGAGTTATTTAAAGTTGCCAGAAAGAGTAGGTCCATTCTCTGAAAAAGCACAAATTGAAAGCTGACTTCACTGAGTTCTGCTTCTGATGGGAATAAAGAATAAGAACAGCACTAGGGCAGGAGTAGAGCCAAGGATAATCTGAGACACATTGAATTTTAAGGTTGTTTTTTTTTTTGTAGTCAAGTTCACATAATTACTAGCTTAAAAAAAAAAAACATGCAAAAACAAAAGCACACATATGAATTCTTAACACTTACCTGGGAATAAGCCCTGATTAATATTCAGCCAAAGTAGATTAAATACCAGGGGTGGATGAGAATGTTTCCAAAAGGGAGATGGGAAAAGAGAAGCACATCCTTATTTTCCCCAGAATCGATCCAGAGACAACAGAAATTATGAACTACTTAACCACAAAAGATAATTCTTTATCCCTATGGATGACCAAAGCTTCCCCATACCAAGAACTTTCTGGCTTATTTCTTTAACTGGGAAAAGCCTAAGACCAAGTAGTAGGAAAAAACCACACTGCCAGGCATAGCAAGCTACAGCCATTGGCGACTAAATATTTGTCCCCATCAACAAAAACACCCTCTGCTCTGCTGTACTTCCCAGGACACTGGAATACACAAAATTCAGGCTTGCTCCTGGCTACTAGTGCTGAGGAAACAAGGACTGTGAAACAGCAGCAAAAGAAGCCCCTCTCCATTTCCTGATAATGACAGATGCAATGCCAACTCTTCTCCAAGTTCTACCCATCTCCCCTTCTTGGTCACTTATCTGAGCAGCAACAGTCACTTTTGCCTAAACACCTCTGAAGTTTTGAGACATCCCAAAGGGCAGTGAGCAGGAGTAAGGACACAGGGATCACAGAATTAGAAGCTGTGAAAGTTATTGCTGTATTATGTTCATGCTGCACTGATTTCCCATCTAATAACAGTTTAGCTATATAAGAGCGCAAAGCTTGGAGAAAGAATCTTGTTAGATGCTGGAACAGATGGCTCAGCCATGAGCAACCCTCAGCTCAGCTCCCACTCAAGTGGAGTGTGTACCAGTAGGGCTTGATAGTGTTTTGGCTACAATAACCACAGGATAGCACCAGCAGGTTGGTGACAGCACTGTATCTAGTATGCACAGTGTACAGAGATGGTAATGGAAATAGAGGAAATCAGCATGCCGCCTACTTCTCTGACCTCAGTTCATCACTGGTCATGACTGTCTCTAGCACTGACCCACAACAAGACTTTCACAGAGTTAAAAGGGAAAGGGAACAGTTTGTGGAGTCTTTTGTTCTCACCCCCTTGATCTGGTACCTGCTGTCATTGACCAGTGGTCAATTCTTTAAGATCTCTCTTCTCAGATATATAGCCCAGCTTCTCTTTTGTCCAAAGAGCTATTTGCAAGTTTTTAGGAATGCTAAAAACAATTCAAGACACTTAAATAAAATACTACCAAAACATAAATAAGCACTCTAAAATTAAAGATCAAACATAGAAATTATTCTTATTTGTATTACAGCTGGGCAAGTCATTATGAGGCAGCTGGCAGCTGAGAGGCATGCCAACATCAATCTATCAACCTGCATGTTCCTATATTAATATATGTCACAGGTCTTGTGACTTGGATTTCCTATACCCAAATAAAGGTGTTTCAAATTGCCTGACATTTAGCAACTTAGCAACCTACTACCTTTACTTATGTTATATATTGCCTTCTGAGGGTCCAGTTCTGTTTTGATCCCACTAAAAATCAGCTGAAAGATTTCAATACACTTCGGGTGAGAATGCTGGCAAGCAGGGCTTTGGAGACAGAGGGTCAGCAAAGCCACCTCTTGTGTGCCCACATGCCCAACAAAGCAATTCACAACCTCCTACTCTCGTGCCCAACAAGGGAAGACCAACCCTCCCAAAACACTCACTAGAACAATCCGCAATGCCTGAGAGCTGAGACACCTACAAGCATCCCAGTCTGACATGCATAGGGACAACTGTGTCATTTTTCAAGTACACTCACTAGCCTCAAACTGTGTTTATTCCTGCATCTTGATTTGGAAACTCAGGCCATATCAAGAGTCTTGAAGGAAAATTTATGAAATGGCAGAAATCTTTGCAAGATAACTAGAGAAGTACCATGATATTGCACATGTTGGTGCCTACTCAAATTCTTGGTAAGGATTTCAGCTGTAGCTTTTAGAAAGGCCATTAACAGTAACTGGAAGAACACTGGAAAAGTTGAAAAGCAAGCCACATAAAAAGCAATACAGCTAACAAATGATTCTTGATCTACAGCACTTCCTAAAGTTTAATGCAGGCTGCAGATTACAGGCAATATTGTTGTAACAACAAAGGCAAGGCTGTACTGATGCGAACCTATGGAAGCACAACACTAAGAAGTCTTTACTTTATGCTTACTAACGCAACTATGTGGTGCACATTAGGCACTGTAGAACACTGCAGTAAAGCTCTACTATCCTAATATAATACAGAGTACTTAATGGGAAGACACATCAATAATACCCCATTCTAGATCTAGTATTTCTCACGGGAGTGGCTCATTTTTAGACTGCTGATGCCCCATGTCTGCTTCAATAGTGTATGAGAAAGAGGCCAGTTTCAAAAATAGCAGTGGCTGATCTTTGATGCTTTTTGAGAAAACATTTCATGTTTCAGGTGCAGCCCCTCTAAAATATGTTCCTGCTTATAACATCTACCTCAGAGCTGCCAATGACCAAACACTGATCCAACAGACCAAAACTGTAGTTTTAAGGATGAAAACTTACTTCCAAACCAATTATCCTTTCATTTCTTTGCTGTGGTTTGGGTCCTCATCCCTGACTGAGGAATACATACAAGGGATGCTTTCTCTCTCACTGCTTATCAGATGAACTTGCTTTCTTCTTCTACATGAACCTGTCAAAGCCTAGCAACACAAATGCTGCAAATCAGTTCCCACTCTGCATAGGTGGGATCATACTTAAACATCTCATTTCTAGGTCTAGCGCCACAGGCAGGCTATTTTGGACCAAACCACTGAAACAAAATGAAAAAGAAAACAATATAGTTACAGAACCAAGCTGGCTTTCACCACTGGCACAGGACCTACTCTCTCTGCCTCAGGCTCATTCAACATTAAGCAAAATTCAGTTGGCAAGCAGTCAGATGGCATGGTTGAGGCACTAATTTACTAATAAAAAGGAATTCACTGCACAGTGCTTTCTTGCTGTTGCTTCTGTGATAATTGCACCAGAAGAATAGTTTGTATTTGCTTTACTTTTTAATGGTTCCAGTTCTTACCAGTATTATGTTTCCAATATTCTTGCCATTATGTCTAAAGCAAAAGGTATTACTGTGTAGGTAAAAGGACCCTTTAACAGAGCCATGTTATATTTCTTGTTCACTTAGAGACTTTGCATGGCCTTTGGCAAATCAATTTACTTTCTCATCTATAAGGTAAGGTAGTAATAGCACAGTAGCTCCCAAAGGTGTTCTGTGTTGCCCTAACTTCTGAATAGAAAGTGCTTCATAAATATTAACATCATCCAACAAAAAAGCATAAATTATTAGAAGTTAATGATGCAAGTGGATCTTCTTCAGGATCTGGAAGATCAGCTAGCCCTAGTCCCACAGAAAGCCAGGCAGAGTCACCAGGGACAGCCCGAGGGGCCCACTTCCCTGCCAGTGAGTCTGCACATGGTCCTGAGCCCCAGAGGGTGGGAGTGATGCCTTTCTTGCCCCTGAGGCACAGGTGCTCAAGAGGTGGGCGCACAACAGCCACAATGAACACGGATGCTCTGAAGAGAGCAAGGAGGGCACGACCACCTTCTACAAGAGACAGCAGAGATAGGGTTTAGATGTTAACTGGACTGAAAGAGACAGCTGGAGGAGTTTAACACAAGGCTAGGTATTCATTGTCCTGGCTGGCAGTTCTGAGGTGGATTTCATTAACTGATCACTGGGTAAAAAACAAAATTTCTTCCCCCAGCCTCAGCAAGATGATATGAATAAACAAAGCTGGAGAATTACCAGTATTTCAACATAATGCTGTGATACAAAACCCCCACTTGAGGTGTGGTGGCTACTGATAGATAATTATTGACTAGAGGTTTTCATGCTTTCCTCCAGACTAATAGCTTGAAACCAAGGCTTGCTTTCTCCTTCTTAATGCTAGTAACCACATGGCAAACAGAGTTAAAATTTCTCTCTTGATCTAGCTAAAAACAATATCATAGATATGTACTGTATATTGCATTTAGATATTTTGCTGAAAAGAGGTATTTAAATATTTATAAATATGCAGAATTTTCTTTTTTGTTTTTTATGGTTCCTTCTGCATCTTACTCTTTTCTGACCACTACAGTTCAGTGTTTCTGTTCAGTGCTAACAAGTAAATACTCACCACAGCCCAAAGTAAGCAAGGGGATTATTTTACAAAAGAAAAAAAATATTTAGTTTTTAAAAGAAACAGGGGTACTTCTGACCTCATACAAAGAATACAGGAGAAACTGAATTTTCTGTCATTCTGCAAGGACAATGTGCGCTGCCAACAACACTGCATTCATCATTGATGTGTCATCTTGATAATGATCCTCATTGTCAGTGGCACAGACTTGAGGGCACAGTCTTTATTTTACATAGCTCCCATTGATAAGTAATTAGTTATGAACAGTAGAACATATCACAAAACCTAAATTAAGCAAAACTACCTCAATAGGAACAGTGACACAATGTTTTCCACACACAACAGGTCTCAGCTACTGTGCTTTCATACAGTAGATTTTTTTTCAAGCTCTTAAATGTCTGTATTTGTTTACAATTATATTACAATTACATAACTTCTGTAAGACAATGAAATGTAAAGCTAAAGAACAAATACAGCAAGAATGAGGCTGACCATACTGGCAACCCTGCCAGTGCCACTGAATCAGAGTCTATTTGGCAACATCCAATTAGAATATTCACTCTACTATGGATTCTCAGTTTAAATTCATTAAAATGAATCGACCATTAGGTATTATCATCTATGAATTGCTCTGATAAAAACCTAAGCATTAAGAGGTACTATGAACATATTCAAAATTAAGTTCTCGGTTCTTCTGGGTTAAAAAGTAGAAAAACATTTGAGATGTTTCAAGTACCAAAACAAATCTCTGAAGCACTGAAGCTAAAGAAAAAAATCCATTTTAAAAGCTCCTTCCATTATCACGATTTTCACGATTTTATTTGACATCTATTCTATTTGTATTTTGCAGAAGGCAACACTACCCTCCCACTCATTCCAAGGCAGGGGAGGTAGCAGGGAAAAGGGTCATAAATAGGTGTGAAATCAAGCTTACAGGGGGAGGGGGAGAGAAATCACAAAACTAAGAAGGGTATGTTTTATTAGAGGCAGTGTAATTTGGGCAAGGGGAGGGCTTAGGAGGGAGTAAGCAAGGAGCTTACAAAGCCCATTGCAGTCTTTGCTGTCACAGGGCTGCTGTGCTGAATGACTGCTGAGACTTGCTATTCATTTCCTCATGACATTTTCCTTCATGTCAACAAGTAGGTCAGTTACACAGTTAGTGGATATAAAAGAATTAACTCCAGCAGAGAACTTTATTTCACCCTTCTTTCAGTCGTTTTCTCCATGGCTGAGATTAGACTTCAGAGGTGCAGTAATAAGTAATTGGAGGGAGGGGGTACAAAACAGCTTTGACAGGAAGAATCCCATAGATGAGCCACCACACGTTTCAGCCACTTGTATACAGAATCATGACTTACTGCTCCACATAGATTTCACTCATGATAACTGATTCAAAGGGAGTAACAGGCTAGAGTGATATAAAGTACTTTCTGAAAGAAAAGCCAACTGCAACACATCTCATGGCATTGAAAGCCTAACACCTGTCTCTGAAGGGACAGATATAGTCCAGCTAGGATCATAGTCTAGAGGGAAACACCAATTTCATAGATTTTTATAGACCAGAAAGGGCTTTTGCCAGACTAATTCAAAGTGAACGTGTACAGAGGCTTAGGACACAAGCAGTCTTTGGAGCTTTCACAGTTTAATAATTCCCTTTAACAGTATTTTAAACTCTCCTCCTATTGATCCTATCTCCAAGATCCAGTACTGAGTATGCAAAAATCAGAAGCAGAGAGGCATAACCTTAAGAGTCTCATGGATACACGTGACCACACACTTCAAAAATACATAACCTAGCAATCAAATGCAAGTGAAAAGGCCATCATCACCAGCCAGCCTGAGAACAAGTGCCATCACTCAGGGCAAGCAGCAGCTACCACACATAAAAGTGCATTATAGGTAGCATCGAAGAAGATGGGGAGCAAGCAGGGATTTGTGAAGAGAGTTTACAGCACAGATGGTAAATCAAAAGGGATCCCCCCATTAGTCTCCCATGAATCAGAGAGGTCCAGGGAAAGAAGCATTTGAGAAAGCACATTTACAGGAAGACATACAGGACATGAACCTTGAAAAAGCAGTGCTTACCAAAATTTATAGCCTAGAGAATTTCACTAGGTTGTAAATTACATTCTTCATGAGAGATTCAATTGTGCACATATGTATGCAAGATTGAGAGTCACAACGCAAATATACTCCTGTGTATGTATGCTAACTTATGATATGTGCCCCATTGAGTCTGCACATTTAATACTCTGCTGCAAAGCTTATGGGGTCTACAGTCCCATTAAGCGAGCTCCAGAAAGAGCTTGCAAGCTAGAAACTTAGACATCTATTATCCGATCATTTTATAGAATACATTTGCTCTTCCTTAGATAAGCACCTTCCAGTCCTCCTGTTATGTTACAACATATATGCATCTGCTTTGAACAGATATTTAATGAAGTTATTCCTTGCAAAAGAATATCTGTTTATGTTTACACTGCATTAAATATTTAAAAAACTTGTTATGGAAAAGCACTTAAAAGAAATCTTTCTAAAGATGAATAGATTTTTCCGTATCTTTTCCTCTTAACCTCTTCCAGCAAGAGCTATTAAAATTGGAGCACTTATAGCGCTATGCTAGAGTATGTATCTTGTAAGGGAATGCACATAGGTGGATAACGTAGCTGAAAAAAAACCCACAAAATTGTAAAGCAAACCCAAGACCAGGGAATCCTCCTTCCCTATACTAATAATTTTTATGCCTACACCACCTCCAGACAACACAGGCCATATCTGGCCATCAGTCAAAATCTGAACTTCACTCATGTAGGCCTCTGGGTAGGAAAGGGCTCCATCTCATCACCACCAGAAGTCAGGCTACATGGGTTTAGGGTACAGCTAACTGGGTTTTAAATTACGGTACAAAACAAAAATAATCTGAATGAAGTTCTGATTAAAAACAAGGACAACAACAAAAGTTCAACTCTACTATACAAAACAGTGATTCCCCTTTTCTTACCGACACAAGAGTCCTACTGCATTCCAGTCAATCCTTATGGATGCAGGAGCAGAATTTAACCTGAAGTATTTGGGTCTGCCTTTAATAGCTTCCATCAGAGAATGGGCAAGTACACAAAAAGCTTAAGACATCACTTCCAACAGCTCTGAATTAAAGGGGTTTTTTTGTGGGTTTTTTGTTTGTTTTAAAAAGATAGCTTGACAGGATTTGCTACCTCATTGTAGCACTGACCATTAAAACTCTAATAGTTGTTCAAGTCTCATGCTTAGTGTGAATATATTCAAAAAACTGTAATATAGAAAGGGCCAAAAGCTCCAGGACATTCCCCAAAACATACTCTAAGGCTTTAAACACATATAAACCAACTGACAGTCCAAGAGTCTTGGATCTCTTTTGCTTTGAAGGAATGGGCTCAAAAAGCTTCACTTGCAGCATGACAACATTTTGACATTTACTCCACAAATCTCAACAAGAAAATATAACATTAAACATAAGTCTTTAAAAGCCTTCCCCTCTAATCAAATTACTTTCAAGCTTCAATTAAGATAAATAAGATTTCACTTACTGAAGCAGCATTCACGAAGTATCAGCCCTTTATGATCTCAAAAAGGCCAATTACTCCTCAAGAGGCCAACCACAAGCAACATATACTGTTTATTTCTAAAATGAAGTTCAATAGTTTACAATTTTCCATAGAGTTTCACTCTGCTAAACTTACATTTCCATTCTTTATACCACTGGAAAATTGCTACTGGAAGTGTATTGGTTTCTTCTGGTAATAACTATCCTGTGAAGCAATGGGGATCCAATTTTCCATGCTATGCGGTTATTTACATGATTTTCCACCTTTTTGAAACATCTCTCACTACTAGACAGGAGTTTGATTATCTAATTGGTATAGCTAGTTCTAGGATAAAGTGTCTTTTCAAGTAACTGGCCACCTTCGGGCATAGGAACTATAGGACAGGGGCTTGAACTCTTTTTATTCAAGATTTCCACATTACATGTAGCTATAGTTAGAAAATCTAGTTAGACAAGCATTTAGCAATAGAGAGAATACTTCATACTTCGTAATTAGAGAGACACACACACAGGAAAATGACCAAAATTCTAATCCACATCCTTCACCATGCAACCTTCTCCACAAACAATGCGTTGATTGAATACTAAACTCTTCAAGGCTACAACAAGTTGATAACACCTACCACTAACTGGTTATATAACCATCTAAGTAGGATTAGCATCATAGGCTGCTGTGAAACTTGAGAGCAGGAGATGTGGTTCTGCAAATAAAATATTCATTTCCAAAGACTTCTTAAACCAAGGTGGTTTATGTTCTTCAAATTTTTATACAATTAAATTACAGCTCCATACTCTTCTGTTGAACGTTGAGACAGTTTAGGCTAACATCCATTGCTGCAGTACCATCTGCACAATTTCTCCCCTTTTTCTGAGAAGTCAGATGAAGGACTCTAGAAGTTTGTGTATTCTTTGTGTGTTAGAGCAATCCATGATACTACAACACCACATCTTACACATGTACTTCAGAATTTTTCAACACCTTTTTCCAGCTTTAGCGACTTGCATAAAATCCACTTCTACTCTTGGAAAGCGTTCACTTTTTTGTTCCTGTGAACTACAGTTTCCACAACCCTTACTCTACTCCTTCATACAACATTATTAAAATCATATGTTGTGTAATGAAGATGTCCAGGACACTTCTGTGCAGAACTGGACAGGATGCAAGCTTCTGCAGAACTGCTTGTGTTGTTCTTCAACTGAGATTGCTCCTTTCAGCCCAATCCCTCTTCCTCCCCCACAAAGGGGTTACCGCTACTAACATTTGCCAGAGTATTTTTAAAGGACACATTCATAAGTCAACATGTCACTTTACCCCTGAAAGCATTACAAAAACTCTGCAACGCTTAACTTCCAATCCTAAATATTGAAGTAAGACAAGCCCCCGAGTGCAGAGCTTTATCTACGGACAGAAGGCAAAGTAACAGATACTGATTGATCCTTATTTTTCAGCTCTACTAGTGTATGAGGGTGAGATTCTTCTTTCTTGTTCTACACAAAAAGCAGGGATTCAGTATAGCCAAATGATTTCAACGACAGGGCTTCAAAAAGGAAAAGAAAAAAGAAAAACCCACAAAATCTCACCAGGATAATGGTTTGCCTTACTGAAAGAAAGGAGTCCATTTTCTGTGTTACCTTTTCCATGTTCCAGGACATGTCTCCTCTACAGTTTACTAGCCAGCTAGTTATTTATTGTATTGTACTACAAAATGCAGTAGAACTGTTAATGCATCTCTGATGTTGAGACGTACCAGGGGGGAAAAAAAGCTACCAAAACACACACATGCATGTTCCCAAAACACTGTCCCAAGTGCTATTTTTTCTATTTCATAGAGAGGGAGAACAGGCTACAGGACTTGCCCAATCCACACTAGCAGACAAGAGCCAACCTGGAAAGAAAACCATAGATCCCAACACTCATCTGACTGCTGTTACCATCACAATTTCTGTCCAAGACATTCTTCTCAGTATAGAAACTTACATCCAGGGGGATGCAGGAGGGAAATGCTGCTAAAAAGAGCAGCATCCAGAGGGAAAATGCTGCTAAAAAGCTTTGGATCTTCTCTCACATGCCTCAGTCTCCATTTCAGTATAGTACACATCAGGGTTATACGGCTATATGTAAGATTTTTCCTAGTCTTGGTTGCTCTACTGACTGCCATGCAGAATTCAGAGGGTGGGAAGAACACAGAAGCACATCCATCTCCCAAGGTACACTCCTGGGCTGTGTCTTTCAACCTTGTATGTTTTTACACACAGGCACATGGGTTTTTTTGTAAATAAAGTATGGTCAAATTCAGGAAGCATTTATAATGCAGTCTCATACTCTAAGAGAACAGCAAACTTTTAACTTAAATCTGTTTTTCTGTGGTTAACAAAGGAGTTATGATTCTATGGCAAAATGGAAACAAACTTCATCAGGAAGGAAAAACTATATATATTCTACACATTCTGCCAATAAACACAGTACTGACAAAGGACAACTTCCATCTTGTGTAGGCACTCCCTCCTTCAACTCCACTGGTGCTTTGGTTTGTTAAGGTTGGACAAAAGAGGAAAAAGACAAGCTGAACTTGTACTCTGTGTTACTATTGCAATTTTCCTTTGAACTATGCTTGCATTATAGCTGTATCATATTTTTGATAAAAGCATATACTGAGATAACTCAAGGACATTATAAAGCTATATCTCAGAATTACCTTTGTTAAGCAAAGAGGCATGGTCCAGTTGCTTTCTCAGGAAATTGATGCCCTAGAATTCAAAAATGTATTAATGGACCTAGGAACACAGGTAAACATGACCCTGACTAAAGGAAGATAAACCAGGAGAGAATACAGAGGTTTATGTTGTTGTTGTTTGGGGGGGGATTTTTTTTTTTTAATATCTTAGACTTGTCAGTTATTATGTTTAAACTAGTATTTGACCTCTTTACTCTTCAAAACACCAATATATCAATTCTAATTAAGACACAGTCCTATGAAAGAAAGCTATGGATATTAACTATTAGAAGACACTAATTTTCTCCTAAAATAAGAAAATAGAGCTCTCTTAACCAAGAGCCTACTTTAGTTATTGCTTTGAAACATATACTTGAATATAACAGGATTCTATTAAATCACAGATCACTGGATTTTATTCCTTCGGTGGGGGGGGACGGGGATCTTAAACAGATATGCTGATCAGTGGAGTCAGTAAAAATATATTCATTTCACAGAACACTGGAGTTTGGAACCCTACTCCAAGCATCACGGGCAAGACAATGTGTGGGATAAACTATGTGCTATGAAACAACTCAAAATTCACTCATAAGCATTATGTCAGTACTGGTGCTGTATTTTAGAAGTGAGTGATTGTATGGTATTGCCAGTAAACTTTCCTGAATTGAGACAGAAACTCAGCATTCAAATAATCAAATACAAATGTCAAATACAAAACTCTTCATTATATAAACTTGAGCTGGTTCATTACTAAACATCAAGCATGTTTCCTATGTAAAAAAAGAAACATTTCACACACCTGCATTTTCTACTGATTTTGATAATTGACTCTGAAGTCTTTTGGTTCATGCTTGAATAGTCTACCTTTGAACAAATATATGCATTGAAGAAACAGCTGAATTTAGCATTAAGTTCTTATGAACAGCAATAAGTAGATAAACTTCCCATCAGGGCAGGGGGGAAGAAACAGATCAAATCCCATGCATAATTATACCTAGAAAACTCACAGCTTTTGTTGCCTTCCGGTGTATTCAGGCTTATATGGTTTGTTCATCACATTAAATAAGCTGCATACTCACTGAAGGTAAGTCAATGCAATTTCTGGTTCACAACAACCCTGTAAAGGGATATCCTCCTTCCAGTCACTCATGTCTGTATTAAATGTCTGAAGTTAGTTCTTACACAGGTAACCTCAAAAAAAGGCAGGTTTAATTCCAGTGCCAGTTTTAGGATCTGATTGGATTTAAATGATTTGGCACTTGAAGTTCTGAAAACGAAAATACGCCAAGTTGCTCTTTACTTTGACAAGTGTTGTGTAAACTGCTGCCAGCAGCATTCTAATTGAATTACATGAAAATATTTAATTAGGAACCTGAAAGTGAAATTAAACTTTTCTTTTTCTTCCCCAGTGAGCATATGTATATATCATACATACCTGAGACACAGGAGAGAACTACGTATTCCTTTCCATCCAGTCACTGTCAATTAATTTAGATTTTTACATGTTATACTTTTCACAAATTTTCTACCTGTCTAGGTAGAAGCACATAGTATACACTAGTTCTAGTAGTATTTAGCAGTTATAGCTTCAGAACTTTTTTTAAACTAATACAGCACTCCAACAATAGTACTATCTGCCACACATTCATGGTGTTACATACAAGGAATACATTTGTCTATTTTAAGTCTTCAGCTCTCCTTTATTAACAGTGCTCTGGCAAGGAACTGCCGCCAGAGCATTTGCAACAAACAAGCAAGCCTTTCACTTCTATACTAGAATCCCACTTACTAGAATACTCAACCACCCACTACTTTCAATCACTTGGGTACTACTACATCCTGTACTTTCTTTTATGATATAATACTGTTCACATGGTATTCCATTTCCAGAAGTGCCATCAGCTACCATCACGCTGGTTTTGGGACACGGTCTAGCAATTAGGGCTAATATGTCAAGCGCCCAGCCTACAGTTCAGACCGTTGGCAGTTACACTATGCAAGAGCAGCCTGTGCTGAAGTTGTAACTTTACTTGTAAGCATTGTTAACTTCAGTGAGTTGCACCAAGTTCTGACAGGACCCTCAACTCCATATGATGGAGCTGTAAGTCAGGCTCTGGGGTACAGAGCAGTGGCACATGAGCCCTGGAGGCAGGTGTACCTGCTGAAGCATCCTCTGAAGTCAGAGGAAAGCCTGCTCAACAGATTAGGCTCAGTCAGACTTTGAATATGAGGCAAAGTTGGATTTCATCAGAGAATAGCCATCCACATTTGAAATACAATGCAGGTTCATCTTGCTCCATTATAAATAGATTAACAGTAGTTAATCAACACTGCGAAGTCAGAACTGCAACATATCACACTGCTATGGCCAGGAAACTCAATTAGCCTTTCTCTTACAGTCCGGGAAGCAAAGAGAGGATGTCTGGTTTTTCACACTTACAAGCTGAAGGTTTTCAGGGATTTTCTGTAGACCTATATTGAGTAGAGTGCTCCCCAGTCTCTGTTTGGCATGTACTGGCAAGTAATTCAAAGCTTAGCTGAAGCTGGGCTCCCCATTCCACGGCTGCAATTCTTGATGAGCTTTACTTTTCTTAAATAACAACTTTTGCAATAACAAATGTTTTTTCAGTTTCAGATATAATTAAGAATCCTTCTTTCCACTAGCTCTAAGAGGTACTCACAAAAGACAAAGCCTGAGTTTTAAATATCATATCTCTGTAGTTTGATTGACATATAGCCTTATCTGTTTAGGATGCTAGAAGGTATAACATTTTGGAAAAGGAGCATTAGGGTCATCTTTCATAATGAAGTTGGGATTTCAGTGTTGATACAGATTCATACTTCAGAAACATCCCCTTTCATTATTATAACATATGTAATGAATAATTTGCAATACAATTTCAGGAAGTGAACAGTTTAAAACTCAGAAGTATTTTTCAAATTACAACAGCTACAAGAGATGAAAATAGTTAATATCATTAAGCAGAAATAATTGTTTTAAAAAGCCTAGACACAAAAATACAGTGCTTTCACAAAACTTAAGCTCTGGAGCTTTTAAAATACTCTAGATTTGCAGAAGCTTTAAACTCTTCCTGGTGAGTGCTTATGTTTTGAATATGAATTAGTTGTTTGACTGCAGTAGTCATGTGTCTATGCACTGTACCTTCTCTTCTTTCCCACAACAGATGATTGAAATCCTGACATATCACATCACTAAGAACTTTCCAGCAGACTATTTTACATAATTCTAAATGAGTCAGGGAATTTTATTTTTTTTTTTTTTGAACCAATTTCTAAGGGGGAGGGGGGGGGGCACACTAAAAACCTACTGTAGCTGATTTTTCCCCAAAGTATCCTGAGGGAGCTTGTATTAAGAGTTTAAAGAATGGAACTGGCTTTGGTATTCCATTCCCAGTTGCTAATTTATTATCTGGAAGAAGTCACATGAGCCTTGAAAGAAATCTTGATGAAAAGGGATCTGTCTCAGCCGCATGGGGTTTAATTGACTTCTCAGTCTTGCAAGAAGAATGCATTAGTATTATCTATGTCTCTGTTTAACCATCAGCCAAATGGCAATCATAGTGATGAATTAATTTTCTACACTGCCATGCAAATCGTAACCTCACACTCCTTTTGTGGACTCATTTCTGTGTAGCAGGACACATGGTAGAAACCCATAAGACCACAATTCTAGACAAGATCATATGGGATAGCTCAGTGGGAAGGGAGAAGACTGCCTAAGGGCCATCACATTTACCCATCTGGTTGTATTCAAACAACCAGTTCTCATTCTTTTTCCCCAAGGGGGTAGGGGAAGTTTAGCAACTTCTACTGTAGGACTTTATATCCAATTAGTACTCAGTGTTTCCTTTAATTATCTCTAATGAAGCAAATACTCTTCCAATTACTTTCGGAGTGTGGAAGCACAGGAGCCTACCTCAACAGAAGCAGCCTCAGGTTATATCCACATTGCACAGCTCCAATCAAGCCAGCATGCAGATAATGAGCAAGTAGCATATTTCAGTGCAGTATTACCAGGCCTCAACCTGTAGCTCTTTTCTGCACTACTGATAATCTTCACAGCTATGAAAAACCAACAAAGAACCCAGCAGTCATCCCAGAGGACAGGGCATCTTCCAGTACTACTGCCATTATTGCTGTTGCTGGCCATCAACATCATAAACAGGAGGGGGAAAAATATGACTGTATTAACATAAATTTAGCAAGTCCGAGATGGATTGGGAAGCAGACCAGAAAGTTTTTTCACACAGAAGTGTTCTTCACCCATCTGTTGGGTGCAGGAACCCATGGGGAAAGAATCCCAACCAAGCAGTAAGTCTTATGCATATTCACAGGATTTTCACAGCACTGCCGTTTCAGTCAAGCTGGAGACAAGCAGTAACCAGTGAGACTTTTCCAGAGTTGCAAGGTTATGAAGTTATCATTGTTTAAATCCACACAACTTGATTTCCACAACAACCAGAAATCCTTCTGAGGTGGCAGCTAGCATTCAGCTGAATAATTTAATATTTTGCAAGTGCACATTGCCAATCCTTAGTTATTTCCCTCTAGTGTTCAGCAAAACATTACATTTGAGATAAAAGTGGAAAGATCACACAAAGCCTAATTGAATTAGCCTAATTATTGTGGGTGGAAAAACCAACATAAAAACAGAAGTGCTGTATAGATTTTGTTTTCCCAGTTGCTAGGGTTTTTTTTCAGGAACATATGTGCTTACAGTGATGCTAGACAGCTTAAAGAGAGGATGCCCCTAGAATTGTAAGGCACACTTGGGACTAAAGAAACAGGTTTAGGTCATAGACATACAGATTTGCGCTTCACACTTTAAAGGCAGCCTGCAAGGCTGAAGACAGTTCATGAAGATGTTTTGCAGCAGATGTGGGCCATCAAGAACAAAAATACTATTGAATATAAATTTATTTAACAACCTTTATTATGCTAGCCTACTTCTACTGATCTTATGACTTAAAGTTGAAATGTCATATTAATCCATTTGTAAGCAGTTTGATAAATTCCAAACATCAAAATAGCAAGTTTGCCTTGGCATTAGAGAAAAATGAAAAGGGCAGACTCCATCATCTAGCAAAAAGTTAACGTCACAAAGTCATGAAGTCATAGCTAAATAACAGTTTCACTTCAATGATTGCTTGTTAATATACTGCCTCAAGATAAAAGTCAGATATTATTTCCTAAAATATGCCTTGCCTTTTGAATAAAACAATTCCAGACATTCTTTGCAGCAAGTTTATTTGGGGTCACAGCTCATCCAGAAGTTTTCACTAATTCACATTCCTTACAGCTCCTCCTCCCATCCATCATTATCTTAAACTCAGGTAGAACACTAGGTTTGGGGAAAGTCTGATTTACATTTTTTTTCCCTTTTTCTCCTTGTACAACAAGGTGGAAATGAAAATTGCTAGGTAGGACAAACGTCCTAAATAATTTGATAAGAGTACACTTCCTGTTTGATAAGGACCACATACACTGACTGAACAAGAGGTACAAAGAGCTTTTGCAAGCTACAAACAAAATATAAACTTGCTTTAGTTACTGTATATTTCTTAACTAATTTCTTTTCTTGTTTGGAAGACTGATTGAATTGTAAACTAGTGTATTATCTGCCTAATAAACAGATTGATATTTAAAAATGATGATCCAAACTATGGCTTCAATATCCAAGCCAAAGTGCACTTTAGAAGCAGCCCAGGAACCACTTCCAAGACTTTATGCAGATAATACTGTTTACGGTATCTGACTGCATGCTGCAGCATAACTCAATCACATTGTGCTCTTGACATCAATCACATAGGATAAGGACAGCATAAAACTAACGTTGAAATTCAGTACAGTACTTTTCCCAGATTACACAAAACAGCACACTGCCCATCAAGCTCCAGAAATAAGAGGTGGGGTTTTATTTAAAGTAATTACATAGATTCAACTACAGATGGAGCACCACACATGCAGACTTTGGTACATGGTAGGAGATAGCTTAGCTTTTACAAGGAAGACATTCATACTTCAAAGTTACTTAATGCCAGAGACCCCTTTAATGAAAATAAATCCATTACCTTTAATGTCCAACAAGTCTTACAGCTAACCACAAAATATGGGTAGGTATCTACAGAATAGAATCAGTTGTAGTACACAAGAAAGAACCCACATACCTGCACTTAACTAGCTAAAGTGCTAATTGTTTACAGGTGTTGCAATTCTAAAGCCAGTTTAAGAAACCTACAGTGTTGCTTTAGATTTACATTTGAAATATCAGAACTTTTTAGCATACAAAAATATTGGTGCCAAGGCAACAGTATACAGAAGGTAGGCAATTAAAAACCAGATATTTAAAGAGCAAGATACTAAGTTTAATACCTTAACTAATCTGTTGTTTAAATGACCTTTTACCATTGAAATAAAATGCTCATTTTTGAGCAGAGACTACCACTTAACAGGAGTTAAGTTTTAGGACATTATGGTAATGGTTTTAGGAGTGATTTACCTCTGCTCCAGTTCTGTTCAGACTGAAATGACTGAGTACTACCAGAAGCTGCAAGTGATCAGTACTTCTGACCATACCAGACTCCATGCTTTTTAAATGCAAAAATAGGGAAAAAAATCCACTTAACTATCCAAAAGTCAATTTTTCAGCCTACAGAGTAAGGCATCCACTATACCAAGATGAGGAGATTACATGGTGCACGGTTAGATTCTCCTTCTGATAAAAAGAAATAAAGCCTGTTAAGTATAATAGAAATAATGGAAATGCCTCAAAATAAGAGAAAAGCAAAACAAGCTGGAAACTTAATTCCATCAAGAGAAGCATAAATAATCTAATCTTATTTGGGAAAAAAAGGAGCACAATAGTTTAAAGCACAGGATGAAGTCCTAAACTCAGCAAAATCATTTTGATTTCAGTGATGAAGTTCTTTTACACATCTAAACCACATACTTAAAAATTACCTCCTACAAGACACCTTTACAGGCTGTGATTGTAAACATTACCAGAAACTTCGTTTCGCCATATCCCAACTTTCAGGCTAAAATCAGCAGTTCATTCTGCTTATTAGATCCAGCAAATCTATGTCCTGAAGTGATATGAACAAGAACAGGATATTGCTACTGCATCACTAGTGGCTTTTGTCCTACAATTGCTCTGCATGCTACAAGTGTCCCACAAAGCCATGACTGAACAGGCAAGGCCAGGAATTACTCTGAACAGTTTATATCCACATTTTAATTCTGTTTCATTCAGATTTATCAGCACATTTTTTTTCTTTAAGTGACATGAAAGTATACCCATCCAAAACCAAATTTTGTATGTAAAAATATTTATGTATAAATAAATACACAAGATATTTATTTTTACACATGCATGAGCTTTAGGACCATGGACCCTGTACTTTCCCCTCAAACAGTCACTTGGCTCAGCCCCTAAAGCCGTTTTGGATAAAATCCACAGTTCTTCCCACACACAGCACTTTCAGGAATAAAGATATCACATACAAGTCTCCCTTCAGTGCAAAGCACTACTCGTGATTCATCAGAGCCAAATCTCTACCTTCAGCAGCCACGAAGGTATTTCTTTTATTTTTGAAGGGGATCCAACTCTTTGGGTAGCAATGCCACACCAGCATGCCACTAAAGCTCAGACAGATTCAGCAGAGATATCACTTACCTTCTCACCCAGAAGCACTCCGTGAATGCCATTTCAACACACTGACAACGAGCAGCACGCACATTCGGGCATGGTGAACGCTCTGTCCCAGCACCCTGGCATGATCACATCGTGGTCATCAGCACAGCAAAGCTGTGCTGGCAGACAAGGTTCCCCTGATCAGCAAGTTACTACACCTCAGATACAGCATATACACTTTGTTATAAAGAACCATTTGTCAATTCATTTGTTTTCCCCTCAGACATACTGCTAACATTCACCAGGCATCATTGTCTGGAGGGGGAGTGTGACATGTGCTTCAGCCAAACAGGCAGAGCACATCCCATGCTGTTCCCTCTGCACTGACAAACCTGTGGAACTCTGTCAGGTCTCCAGATGCTTGAGGGAGAAAGGGAGAAGCACCCACTCAAGTTACTCAGTTTGGGATATGTACTAACAGCTCTAGTCACCTACAGTTTCCACACCAATGAAACTGGGGGAGCAAGGTGGAGAAAGAAGGGAGAAGAACTTCTATATGCCTATTTAACTATCTGTATCACCACTGTATATTGTATCTATACCTTTTAATGGCATTAAAGTACAAAAGGAAACCAAGCGTCCAGAATATATACTTGTTTAACACTGCTTAGTGCCAATTCCTAATATTTGTTATTCTGTATAAAGACCAGAACAGTTGTCTTCCAGTCAAAACCTTAAGTCATGCAATTTAGCAGAAGGAAACGTGGAGATATCGAGTCCTTACTCACAAACCCCGAACTACATCAAATCATTCTTCTAAGCAAAGTCATCATGTCATAACAGCAGCTTGCTCCAGATCTACATAATTTTGCACTAGAAGTTAAGAAAAATGAGGTCTTAAGCCCTTTTTCTAAAGGCTGCATATGAACTGAAGAAATTAGAGGGCTTTTTGTTGCTAATCATGATTACAGTTACAAAGCTCTGCAACAGTAATAATAAAATCTAAATCTTCATTAAATTGATGAGACAGTACTTACAGCATGGAGATCTTTGTTGTTGTTGTTGCAGAAAACCACTCTCTGCTTTGAGTTGTACTTGTATTGGTTTTTAAAACAATTCGTCTTTTTATGTAGCAAGCATCCAAATGCATTTGAGACTTGGTGGTGGTATTTTACTGTATAGCCAGGAAAGAAATTCTGGGCAATGGAAACCACATGTTCTTCAGAGAAATTAAATCAAAGATGGTTTTATTAAGTTCTGCAACATCTATTTCCCCAAGCATGGTCTCCATGTGTTCAACAAGCATGACATCAAGTACAATACATTAAAGATCCACACTTACTAGACTGGCATGTTTAATAATTGTTTGGGAAGTGACCACAACTTGTAACACGTTCACATGTGCAGTTGTTTTACACTGTCTTTTTGCTAATACTAACTTAACAGCTGTCTGGATTGATCTTAGACCACTAACCTTGAGACCCAGATGGATTCTGGTTTAGCACCGGTATTTTAAGAATTGCCAGCACCCACACACAGGACAAAGGAAGGATGCTCAGCCTAAGTCTCACACCAGCAAGGAACATGGTGATCCATCAGGTCTGGGGAAGGCCCAGTTCAGATGGCAAGCATTAAACTGAACGAGCCAGGTAGCAAAATGTTCTTCTATTAAGAGAAGGTTCACAAATGAATACTGTTATGGCCAGAAGGGACCATGAGACAGATGACTGGACTGATGATTTATGACAGGCTCTTAAGTATTGAGTCCAGTAACTTGCATTTCAATAAAGCTCAACTTAAAAAGTACCATGTGCTGGCTCAAACACCTCTAGAGATGCTGGATGTATCCCCAGAGGTTAACCATCTTCCCTGCTCAAGATATCACATGGTTTAATATGAATTTGTTAGCTTTCACTTTTCCCTTCTTGTTGTGCCTTCCCCTGCTAGGCCTTCAGCACCCAGTATTTTCTGCCCATGAATATACTCATGAAAAGTAATGAAGTCAGTTCTATAACTTCTCAGAAAAAGATTAAAAAATTACTAGCTGAGCTCCATAGACATTCACCTTGGATCTCAGTTTTTGTGGATTTTTTTAAATACATTCCACATACTAGAATCAGCCATGTCATATACAAGAGTCAAAAATAGCTTTCCTACACCTATTTTCCTATGTCATTACATTACAAGCACATGCTGAATGGAGCCCCTGCAGCGACCACTAAATTCTTCTCTGGTACAGTCCCTCTCTCTGGCAGCACAGCTTACATTCCTCACTCCTAAGCTCTGCATTTGCATGAATCTTCTTCGAACACCCAGGCAACCCAAGCCATTCCATATGAGTGGAAGTGAAAAATGATGAGTTAGTGTTGGAACTATAACTATCCCCATGGAGATGCAACAGGGATAACCCAATTCCATTACAATTCCCCAACAGCAACTTTCGCAATACAACAGTTTTGGGGCTTTTAAACAATTTACTATTTTATTGCTAGTATAAGTTCTTTTTGTATTGTAATATACTGCAAGAAAATACTTTATCAAGAGAACTTGTTAACAGAAAGAGTATTTGGCAGAGCCTGCTTTCCCTTAAATTGTACTAACAAGCTTTAATTTTAAGATTTTATTTTGTCTTTACATGAAGTGAATCTTCATAACTTTTTCCAATTATTTTACCTAGAAGAGACAGCAGGATGCCCAGATTAATGCTATCTGCATCAGCCTATTCACCTTTTTAAAATATTGGTGCTCTGAGCTTTTGAATAAGACCTCAAAAAATAGGAGCATAGAGTATTTTTATATGGCAAGTACCTCAACATATTCTACCGTATCTTTTCTCTAGCTTTATGAAAAGGCAAAACCTGCACCTACCAGAGGTCAAGTTTTGTATCCAGGAGGACAAAAATTCGCTCCACACCATGCCAGAAAGCAGCAGACCCCTGAAGCATGGAATCAATATAAACAGAGTGAAAAACAAGTGGGATACTATCTACTTTTAAAGCTCCTTCAGTATCTGATGCCCCAAATCTCCAAGGACTTACTGCGCTAGCTTCACTTTCAGTTACCAAGAGCTTCCCTACTGGATCACAAAATCCTTTCTGCAGGCCTGGAAAGTGCCTCCTGAGAACAATTTAGCCTCCTTACCATTACTACGTGGTTAAGAAGGCTGTGCCAGCATTTCACTCCCAAGAAGCCCTCCTAAAACTTCCAATCTAAAATTGTTCAAGGTGAACACATGTTCAAACAAATGGAGCATCCCAACTCCAGAAATTTCTTACCTAGGTAATAGGTTACAGAAAATCCCAAAACAAAATGAACCTATCCTCAGGCTTGCAAACACTATCTCATCAAGTTCTTCTCAGTTTACTTGTGCAAACAGCTGTGTTAATTTGTTCTACATTATTTCTCCCCAAATCCGTAGTCAGATTTTAAGCAATGCATTTCAAAGTTAGATGATCACGATGAAAGATAAACAGGAGTAAGAGATCACTGTGGGGTATATTGCTGGGGAAAAAAAAAAAAGGTATATCTGTGATGAATATCACCATGGAAATTGAATTTTCTCATCTCTTCAGGCTTATAAACATCTGGAATAATTCTATGATCCCTAAACTGATCCTGTTTCTTATTCATCATAGGGAATAGACCAGGGAATTGTGTCCAATTAAGAAGCACAAATGTTTTCTCCATGTCTACTGCTAACATCTAAATTCTAATACTACTTTATAGCAGGAAACTGGAAAAACATTTTAGAGCTATTTGAGATCTTACACTTATGACACCATACACCCAACATATTGCCATCAAAGTTGATTTGGAAACAGACTTCCCAAGTGAAACAGAGAATAAGGGATAATTAGGAAACACATAGGTAACATTTCTTGTCTAGCTTTTCAGAGTGTCTGTTCTCAATTATGATTTTTTAAAACAGGAAATCAAACTTAACATTCAAAGTAGTTACTAGCTATAAGAAAAAAAAAAAAAAAGCAGGAAGAAGGCGCTCCCAGCTCAGAGAGTTGTAAATACCCAACAGTAAAGTTACTAACTACAACTTCACTTCCTGGAAATCACATGACCCTGAATATATTATTTTTGTCAGCCTTCAAGTTCTCTCATCTCTAACCAGCAACTGCCCAGATACACAAACAGGACAGTTATAACAGGACAACCCTTTAAATGAAAAGGGCTTTTCTTTGCATTGTACTCATCCTGCATTTTACACCCCTCAAACTGTGAGCTAAGTATGGAATAGGAAACATGTGCTGCTATAAGAGGCAACACAACCAGCCTAACCAGGAATGACTATGGAGATAGCTCACCAGACACTTATTTCTTTCACAATCTCTTCACACTGCAAGGACTTAGATAAAAGACCCAAAAGCAGGTCTTAAAAAAAAAAAAAACACCCAAAAAAACCAAACCACACACACACACCACCTGAACAGCCACTCAACCCCACCAGGGCAATACCCATCCTTTTAAATGCCAAACTGAAGGAGAAGCAGCTAGTATGAGAAGTGCAGTAGGCTTCTAACATTAGAAGAAACACTTTGCTACAGGAGCAAAAAATCTTCAACCCAGGAATTGCACCACTGATACTTCAGTGGGAAAACACTGAATATTGCTGCAAGAGTGTCTTTACACTACTGGAGTAAAAACAACATTCACAAAACCTGTCACAGAAATTGGAAGTTCTGCTTAGTAGCACCCCAACACTTTCAAAGTTAAGTTTCCCATAGCAGCTCTAGTTATTCCATAATAGCAAGTATTCTGTTGCTGTTTCTTAAAACAAGTACAACACAGATCATTTTTAAAAAGTCATTTAACTGTGTAAGGAGACCATTATTTTAAGGCTTGTCTACTGGGCAAGCACATACAGCTTCAAGAAGAGTTAATATAATTTGTAGCTCCACATGCACTTGTGCTGCAAATGAGTAAATGCTGAATGGTCTATAAATACCTTTACTACCACAGATTTGGTTTCTCTCCAGGGCTAAACGAAAAGAGCCCAGGCACCTGAAACTTTATCCTGTGGGATAACGCTACAGCTGCTTCCATTTACAGCTTTAACGACCTGCCCCGCTAACGCAAGCGGCACAGCCACCCTGCCCGTTTACCGCGGCCCGAGGCAGGGGACACCCGGGGCGGGGGGCGACGCTCGTCTGTGGAGAGGGGGACGCAAACGCCTCTCCTGTCACAAAGATGCGCGACCCGCCCAGCGAGCCGGCGGGCAAACCCCTTCTACGCTCCACAGCGCAAGGAAAAGTTGAGCTAATAAGAATAAATTAAAAAAGAGCACTTAAAAAAAAAAAAAGCGAACTGCCGCCCCCGCGCTCCCCCGAGCCGCTCTACCGCGCTCCCCCCCACCGGGGCCGCCCTCAACCCGCCTCCCGCCGCCCCGCCGGCCAGACCCCCGCCCGCCCGGAGGAGAGGAGCGGAGCGGAGCGACGCCTACCCGACCGGCTGCGGATGATGTCGCGGAACTCATCGGCGGCGGCTTCGTCCCTACCGGCGGCAGCGGGGCTGGGGCGTCCCGCCTCGGCCATGCCCGAGGAGTGCAGGGCTGAGGAGGGAGGGAGACAGACAGACGACGATGGGCGGGCGGGGGAACCGGGACAGGTGCGGTGCTGACGCCCGCCCTGAAATAGCTCCGGGGCGTCGGCTCCGGCTCCCCCGCCCCCGCCCCGCGCGCGGTCGATGAGGAGCGGAGCAATTAGCGAGCAAATGGCCCCCGGCGGGGCAGGAATGACGGAGCGGCCCCCACCGCACCGCCTGCGCGGTAGCGAGGGGGGAACGGGGACGAAGGCACCGCGTCGCTGTGGGGTGGAGGGGGATTTCAACTTTTTTGGGGGGGACCCGCACGGCTGTACAGCGTTGCGGACCCCCACTCAGTCAGCGCTGGCCTCCGCGGAGGTCGGGAGGAATCCCCCGGCAGAGGGGTGCGCGGGTTTCGGGGAGCCGAGTCTCAGGGAATAAATGAAAAACGTGCCGGAGTTTGTCGTCTTCGCCCTCCTTGGAGGGGCGAAGGTCCTGCAGACCCGATCAGGCGGCACTGCCCGCACCCCGGAGCAGCGCCCGGCTCCCCCGGCCCAGCTTCGCTGACAGGGCAGACCTCTGAAGCCCCCTGAGCGATAGCCCATTGGTACCTGCAGGCTTGTCAAATCTTTCATCTGTTTTTAGCAAAAGAGGTCATGGAAAACGTTTCTCCTTGCGTTTGATATGGAAAAGGGATGGCTTAGTCCCCTGTCATCCCAGTCAAGGGACAAAGCGCTTCCCGCTGGCATTGCTTCCTTGCACCCTCCCATTAAAGGTCAATTTGGTCGGCTGCCCACAAGCCCACCGTTATTCCTTTCCCTTCAATTTTCTCTCCACACTGACATTCAGGACTTGCCTTTTCTGCTCAGTCTCCCTCACCTCACCGGGCCCCCAAGTGGCTTGCATTGCCTCATGGGGGAAGCAACCAGGGATAAGAAATAAATGTGCTGGCGTGTATCTAAATGCTCACTCTCCCTATAACAGAAATCCAAGCTCTTAAAAACTGTGCCTTTAAGTATGGACACTAAGAAGACAAATAATCACCTATTTTTATTTGTTAGTTTATAGGACAACAATGTGGCATATTTAATACAAATTTAGCCTAACTGCTTCTCAGCTTTAACACCAATTCATAGATAATTCATAAACAGATACAGAGGGACAGAAAATTAAGCATAAGTTGTAGAAAGGATGTATGCTTCCACTTGTACTTTCTGTAGATAAAGGACTTGAATCTCTTTGTGCATGCCAGAGTATATCAGAAGAAATGTACTTGTCTGAAGATAACAGTTAAATAGAATAAAACTGGGTAAGAAAACCAGGTCAGAGACAATAAACAGCTAGAGGAAGACTTTTTATAGGCAGCAAGGCACATGCTGGTAATCAGATCCTGAGGAAAGGGGCTTGTCCCCATGTGAAGCAGTGGGGCACACCCTCCACACAGGTGGTGTCTCATGGCTCGGTTCCACCCTCTTGTTGTTCATAAAGAGTCTTATGAGATGAAGTAGGTGGGAAGTTTTGCACGGTCTGATATTTCCAAAGGTATTTTTCAGCTTTGTTTGTAATGATCAGTGTTTATTACTCCAAGAACGTGAGTGGGAAAAGAATGAAGTATTGCCAGCCTTAAATAATAAAAAAGCATTACTCAGACTCAGAAAAGGCATGAAATTGTCCTCCAATTATTCAGGGGAGAGATATCATATTTCTTTGTCCATATTCCCATTTTCAATTCCCTCTGGTCACCCCTGGTGTGTGCCAACTCTCACAAACTTCCAGTGATGCAATTTTGGCTCCCACCACAGGGGTTCTTGCTAGAAAACCTGACAGATCAAATGGCAGGCTGGGTTACAGCACTACAGCTAGTGAGAAGAGTCTGTAGTTTCTCCTCCAATATCATCATTCTGTTTAATACCCTGTTATCGCCAACCCCCAAGTTTTTCCTAAGCTATCAGATAGATTCTCCCAGTCCCACAGCAATCCAGACATTCGGTAATTTGTGTCTGTCTTGTTTTCTTGACCTCTGCTTCTTATTTTTAAGTGGACTTTCTTTTTGCATTCTGGTGCTTTAGGGAAGACGGCAGTTTGCGCGTGCCTTCCTCTCCCCCATAATAAGCATAGCATTGCAGAATTTAAAATGGGATTCATGCATTACTCAACAGCCGATCCAGAGCCTCCCATACGTTGTCTGTTCTGTCTTTAAAACCCACATGGGGAGATGGTATAGCTGCTTCCCTCTTCTTATTCCAGCTCATCTTCTGTCTGTTCCTGAGGGCAAAATGGAGGGAAGATAATTTTGCTTCTTTATGGCCAAGTTCTGATCACAGTTCTTCCTTAAGAAAAATGTAGAAGGAAGCCAATCAGGACAGAGACGAAAATTTCATGACTGACACTTCTGTCACTCCAGACTGCCTGTATCAGTAGCCAAAATCTCATTACTGTAATTTGACGACAGTAGGAGCACTATCTTAACTAAATGCTGAATCTGTTCTACTTTGTTTTACAGACCCAGCAAGACTGTATGCAGAACTTCAATGCTAGAAGTCTTAACAGATTTGGTTAACTTTATGAGCAGGCATAGTCCCTTAGTGTTCAGTACCTGAGGTTTTCGGACTAAGTAAGAAATCTGCATCCCAGTTCTGCAAACACTAGCTGATACACCCATATATATATATACACACACACACGCACATGTATATATGTTTGCAGCACTGCTGTTGTTAGTTAAGTTCTGAGAGTCTCCAGTAAGAATTGCCCATTTTCTGCAGTATTTTACATGGTGTTTGTTATCATTCTGCTTATGGGTCTTGTTTCCACATAAACAGAATTCTGGTTTGAGACAGAGCAGGTCTCCAGGAAGCTAATCTAATCGCAAAACTTTCTTAAGTATTTAAACTTCAAACTCCAAATCAAGGTAAGACACTAGAGCAACATATATTACATTCTTTCAATAGTTATTCCATAATGTTAATAACAGAAAAAAAATATTTTAATACACTTCCTTCCCAGAACAATTATTCTAATCATGAAGAGGTTTTTCTACTGAGGCCCCTAAATGTTACAGTAAATGTCTTTGTCACATCACAACAGCCAAATAGTGAAGAGATTGGTTTGCGACACTTTGTCTAATCATACACATCCAAAATCCTTCTTACTGATTTGAGCACGAGTACATGTGTGTTTTAAGCTCAGATGCAGAGCCGGGCTCTTAGAAGATCACGTTGACACCTGTAGCGCTGCCGAACCTACATTCAACACACTCTGTAAATTCTGAAAAATGTTATGTCTTTAAACCTTAATTGAAACTACCATTTCCAAAACTTAGGAACATACTGTGTGTTTAAAAAAAAAAAACAAAAACAAACAAAAAAACCAAAAATAATCTGTTGATTTTCATAGCCAATGTTTGACATGTAACTTTGCCAATCTTGCTCTTTGGGCATACCTATGTGTGTGTGCGTGTGTGTGCATGTACTTACATGTATGTATGTACATGTGTATATATATGTAGCACGTACTTTGTTTGTTACTTAAGGATGAAGAGAATATGTTCAGGATCAATGACGTTAAACACTAACTGGCAACTCTTGCTACTCCGTTCTTGCTCCAGAAAGCAAGTTTCACTTAGTTTATAGTCACCCATGGAAAAAATCTTATTCTGTGTTTGTAATGTATGCTATTAAAACTATTTGATTAGTTGTTTGTCAAAAGCTGGGGCTGGTTAATTCAAATACCAGGGAGGCCTTCCATTAGATATTACATTTTAGGATGAACAATATATTTTAATGCCATATTTGAAGATTACTAAAAGCCCACTTCAGCAAACTATTGGCTTAATAATAGACTCTAAAATATGCTCAGAGTCTGAGGTTAGCAGTTCTGGGTGACAGACTATCTATCCTTACAGGCATATCTATGCTTTGATTCCATTTAAATATACTGATTTCTTTTAGTTGTGTGTTCAAAGGCAGACTTGTTTCTAGTCATGTTGAGGCAGCTGCTTATTGTCAACTACAAGTTGGAACAAGCATTTGCGTATTCAAAATTAGGCTTTTATCTACCATTTTCATTAATATATGTAACATAATAAATATTAAAATATGACCAAATTCTTATATGGGAAGAATTCCTGACTTTCAGGTTGGTAATTGTATCCCTTGTGAAGAAATGTACAAGAAGTTAGGAGAAAATTTAACATTCTGGATTAAATTTTTTTTAAAATCCTGCAAAATCATTCATGCTTTTTCCAATGGTTCATGTTACATTCTGGGTTTGCTAGGCCATTTGGGATACGTCAGGACTTTTTCTGCAGCTTGATTAAGCTAAGTAAGGGAGCTGTTGCTAAAAGTCAAACTCAATCTAGAAAAACACTCTCACCCCTGAAAAAAAAAAGTTGTTATTATTTATTCTGCCCACAGTGCATGACCCACCCCATATTAAAACCAGTTTTTTGCCTATGTAGGATTCTGATACTCACATTATCTTTTAATTATTTTATAAATCAAAATGAATAAACAATCAGTCAGTAAAAATACATAAAAGCTTTCCTTGTGATAATTTATGCTTTAAAATGATTGCTTTGAAGCAAAAAGGATGTGTGGCTGTGCTACAGACTTCATCTGATCTGACTAATTTATGGCAACTCCCTCAGCTAACAAGAATCACATGGTATAAATGGGAAATGAGACTCTACTGGTATTGAAAATAAAGAGGTAATTTCTTTCCATCTTTCATAACTGCTATTCAAGACTGCATATAGTTTTTTGTCACAGCTGATTAAAAAGCTTGTTTTTCATCTTAGAATTAGTTTTATAATGTATTCAAGGAAAACTGAAAGTCAGGACTTTAAATACAGTAAAAAACCTGAAAGCTTATTTACTGATAAGTACTTACTAAATTGGTGATCTGCTTACCTCCTGGGAATACAAATACTGGTGCAAACTGCATAGAATCTTGTCATGGGCTTCCTCATGAAACTGTACTTGTGATGGATAGTGTTATGCCTTTTTTCTGCATTTTTTACTGCTACGATGTTTGTAAAATTGAAGATTTATTAGAAAGCTATACATATAAAACAGTGCTGTGAAATGCTTACTTTAGATTTGATTTTTAGTGTACTTAATTCTGGAGAAAAATGTATGTTGAATCTTTAATAAAAAGGCCTTTAAGTAACTGAAACTAAATAAAAATAAATGCCAAAAGGAATTATTTATTGCACAATGACGTATCCTGTATTAAAGCCCTTCTACAAAAAAGTTACAAAATAACCTCTCAGTTACAGCACTCATAACCGTATTTACAAAGCAATCAGCATTGCCTCATGCATAGACTTAAGCACTCTCTGTGAAGTAGCACCTAATTACATTTTCATAGCTATCATTAGGCATCTTTTGGCTTATACTGTCATATGCAGTAAATGCTTAAATATTTAGGTCCCTATCCTCAAAGACATTTAGGTGTCTAGCTCTCATTTCTAATTTATAAGAATTAGGGACCATTAGGGACCTTTTCCCAAAGCGAGAGTATTTGAAATTTTCTCTCTTGGAAAGCCTGCTGGAAACTTTTGTGGACAAAACCAGATTGTCACAATAATCTGAATTCAACACTGCTGTGCATACAATGCAGACTTCAATGAAATAGTCTGTTTAACATTTTTAAAGTATTCTTCACCAAATCTTTATGCTATTTCTATTAGTATTATAATGCATTACAAATAATCTAGTATAAATATACCTACACTTGGACAAAACTGCTCATCAAATCAAAGGAATATTCAATTAACGCATGAAGTATTTTATTTCCAGAAAACCCTCATCATTACCCAAAGTAAGATGGCACCATACTCAAGAAATGTTCTCTTCTCCCATTTTCCAGTCTTCTCAATAGTGTTGTAGTAGTTGGTTAAAACACCAAACAGTCCTTTTTTTTTTTTTTTTTTTTTTTTGGTATAGCAATGTTGCACTTCCTGTAATAAATATCCCCTTAAAGTTTACGACAAAAGTCTTATTGGTTGTAACGTGAGCTGCATTTGATCTTGTTTTAAGTCCGTCCTTCATTATTTTTTGGGCACATCTGCTGGGGTTACAATTTACAGAGATACAGTTAAAGAATAGATCACTATGGGTGGCATATGCATGATCATATGCACAAGTTATGGTTTGTTCTTTATGCCTAGAAGAATGTTTTTTCTTCAGTCAAAAAATATCAGAGCAGGAAGTCTTGGGGCATTGCGCAAAAATGCAAGGGGAAGAAAGGAAAAGGGAAAATGAAAATGTATGTGGCTGATGAATGGAGTTTCTGATCTGATTATTCTTCATAAGTTCAAGTTAAAGTTTCACTCTCTCTTTTTTTAGTCTTGTGTAGGTGTAAAAACACCTGTTTAACTTTAGGAATGTGACTAGAGATAGAAAAAATATACAGATAGTAGTCCTGTAATAACCTCAATAGTGAATTGATATAACAAACATTTGAACACAAATGAAAATACAAAGTCTTGATCATAGTATCATACACCTGAAGCAGAAAATTCACAAGCATTCATCAAAATGACCCAGCATCATGTTAAGTATAGTACTGGTTTCTAGATAAATTGGCAAAGGGGTGCAAAAGGAAAATATCATTCTAAGGAGCAAAGTTAATGAATTTGAGCCTTTGGGACTTACGAAATTGTTGTTAAAGAAGCAAAAAGATCGGACTGGAGTAAAACTTTTTGGATAAGCTGGATGGGCTGCAGCTTGAGAGTGGAGCATAACACACGTATGGTATTTTCTTAAATGGTTAAACCTCTGAAAAGGAGAAGGAGTAGAGGAACTGCGCTAGTCTAATTTTCCATTGTTGTTAAGATTGTAGTTGCCAGTTCAGGTTTGCATGAATTTATAGAGAGGCCTTTTTAATGTGAGGTTAATTAGCAAGGCTTTTCAAAGACTTTTCAGATCTCTGGTACAAATCTAGCCTAGCTCAGCAGCAGCTGATAATCATTACCAGTACATTATTGTTCACTTGTCTGTATGAAATTAGTGTGCAGCCGCAATTCAATTTGAGCAAGTCGTGTTAGCGCGTTACCGAGCCACAGTATAAATGGGAACTAATTGACTCTCATATTGGTTCTCCCAGCAAATCCAAGGACCACTATGTATCTATGGAGACTAAACACCTGCCTCTTTTAAGTCCAGTCTTGGAGCAAGGCTTCACTTAGGGCTTTTGCAATCAAGTGCTTCTCTGTGGAGAAAGTCAGACTTCATCTTCCCAGACTGACTCTCAGGGATTTTCAACAAGCACTAAATTCACATTCAAAATATATGCAACAAAAAACTATTTTTGAATGACATTTTGTCAAGGGCTTTTTAATTGTTGTCATTCTCAAGTGTATCTATAGATTGACCTGTCAAATGTGAAGGAACCGCTCTGATAAATCATTGTGTTTGTAGAGGGATTTCTGCCAAAATGTTTTAAATAATTGCGTTTAGATTGAAGGGCTAATGACTAAAAAGGATTGGGGAAGTTAGAAAGAAGCATTTGAATCTTTCCTCTCGACAGAAATGAAGAAAAAACACAGTAAGAGGTCCTTCTTTTCTTGTGAAATTCTTCAATTACCTGCAGAGTTAAAAGGAAGCTTTTAGTCAGATCTGTTCATGATTAAAATATATTAACTAGCCTGGCCAACTTATATAAGTGCCCTGTGCATTGAATCCAATTTCTGGTATTTGAAATATTAAGGGAAACCCAGGTATAGTTGTATCTCTGCAAAACGCTGATGTATTCTGCTGTCAAACTTAATGCACGCAGTGAGAAATCACTTTACATATGAATCACTCGGCATGGCCATGGTCCTATAGAACTTCAGGACAAACTTAATTTTATACACTCGTTTGACTATTCTTACACATCTCAGGGTGCAGCAGGAGCGGGGCAGCTCCCCTGGGGCCAGGACAATGGGGGCTCCCCATGGCGGTGTCTGAGCAGGGTCTGGCAGCCTGGGCCCATCACACCATCCCAGCCAGGAGCAGGGCAGCCAGGGTCACCGGGGCAGCCCCAGCCCTGGGCACTGGGCACCCCTCTGGGTCATAGATGGCAGAGGCCGGTTGTGGGCCAACAAGGTGGGCCCAGCTCAGCAGCGCCCATGGCCAGGCAGGGCAGGGCTGTGGGGAGCTGGAGGCTGGCCCTGCTGCAGCGTTTCTGGGGCAGGGGCTGACAGCCTCAGGGGGCTGACGTGGGGTCCTGGACTGTGGGCAGGTGGGGGGAGCCCCAGGGGGGTTGGGCAGGGGCAGTCAGGGCTGGGGGTGCCCTCAGGACCCTGGCAACATGTAAATGGCAGACTATGTTAAAGGGGTTTTGGATTAAGCTGCTACATGCATGGTATTGTATAGTTACAGACAAAGTTGCAGAAAAAATCTAACATGGTCATCTCACAGGCTAAACCAAAGGACAGAGAATCAGAAATGTATAACCAGTATTGGCCTATAGCTGACCTTCTCCTGCCCTCTCCAAGCCATTACGTTTGCAAGGCTCACCATCCTGACTGACCTTGCCCCACTGTCATGCCCCAACCAAACATGCACAGTCCTGGTGTTGCCAAGGCAAACCATCTACATCCAGCAACTGCACAAGCATGTGGTTGGCACGCCTGTGGTCAAGCAGAGTACACCGTCCAGCTCCATGGAGAGTGATAGCCAGGTCTACACAGCTCCAGGGCTGTGTTTCACAGGGACTGTGCAATCTCCTGCTGTTATTCTGTCCAAAAAGTCTTGCCATGCCCAGAGCAAGGCTTCTTCCCCACCAGGAAACCTCCTGTTTTCTCCCATATTTTTCAGTTGGCCATGAAAGAAAGACTGCTGTGAGATGTAAGTGCATTTCTTTGATGATGGAGTCAGGGTGCATCGTACCCTAGAGGTTGCTGCCTACGCTGCAAAAGATCTAACAAAGCAGTGTCGATATGGCCTGCATAGGGAGCATCTTGTCCAACATGATCATCTTTTTGGAGCTAGCACCACAAATAAGTATGTGTTGCACCAGAAGGCTTCAAGCTAAAATCACGTAAGGCTCGGAGTCTGCTGCCAGATGCATAATGCACATGACAGTGTAAGCAGACATTCAAAGAAAGAGCAATGAGCAACTTGGGAAATGTGTAACTGTTCTTCCCTCATGTATACATCAATTTGCTTTGCAAACAGAAAGTAAAATAAAACAGTTTATTTCCACCTATTTATTGGCCCACTACAATGAGGTAAACAGAACACATGCATGTTCAGGGGTAAGATGATCTCACAATAGATATATAGAAATATATATATATATCTATGCTGGTATTTTTCTTCATTCTTGCCATTTATTGTTGTTGGAACTTATGAAGTTGTGATGGAGCTGGAAATTAAAATGGCTCTGAATATCCTTTTGCTGTTTTATATGGAAAAGATTGGTACTAGACCACCATTGTCCCAGGTTAGTTCTTTGAAGAGTCTGCAGAGGAGTTAGGAAATAACAGTCCCTGACATCCATTTTCTAATGCAATTTTATTCTTTAAGGTTGTTCATAAGATGAGTAAAATGGAGGCACAGACACTGTATGTGTTATTAAGGAGTGATGGCAGGCAGGTATCACCTGGGCAGCATCCAGTAGTTTTTACTTCCTTCCCAATGCATGGCAGGATGGTAATGTGGGCATGTAGCTGTATGTTGGACCTGTTCATCTTTTATGTGTTATGTAGTGTCAGCTACAACTCATGTATTTCATAATTATGGCTACAAAAACAAATGCTCACTATAGGAATGGGGTTCATGAAAATGAAATCATTAACAGAAAGACATCACCCTTTCCAGTGGTAACAGTTACACCATTTAAGTGCAGCTGGGCCAAGGGAGACAGATTAAATCCAGCAGTCGATGCAACTTTTAGAACAACTGCAAGTTCTCATTTCAACTTGTTAGTACCATTCCTTCAGCTCTATAATGTTTTATTCTTCATCCAATATCCCTTTTGCTATCAACTGTTACATTACAACAGTTTTATGTATTTCTGGTGAGGAAATCGGCAACTAGGTTCTCACTCCACAAACGTGTTTATGCATGGAGTCAACATTAGCAAATGCAGAATTCAACTCTTATTTTCTGGACTAATCAAAAGAGTAGAGTGCCAGTGAGAAGACTGGCTGAAGAAGAGTATAAAGCAGGCTGAGCAGGGTTTACAGTGAACTCCATATTCATGAGGTGACTATCTCCCTACTACATCTCTGATCACTACTACCTCTGGCACTGAATGTCCCTGAAATCAGCACTCGTATTAAATAATTGTTCTCAAATAGTTCCATGCTGGGAAAAAAAAAGTATTTATACTTACTGCTAATAACCATCATACACATACACTTAATTTATGTTTATTAGTTGCCATAAAATTAATTTAAGTGTCTAAAATAAGTACAGGAAAAAAAAAAATCCTTGTAGGATCCACTCCAGAGGAACGAATGATAAAAACGAAAAAGAGACAAAGAAAGAAAGAAAAAACCCCACCACAAATCCACTCAAATATTACTTTATTGATTTATTTGAATTATAATTTAAAATACTTATTAGATCTGATGGGAAATTTTAAAATTTTACTGGTTTTATCCTGAACTGTACTAAAAAATGCAACTTTATAACTATTTCATGCAATGGAAAGTTTAAAATGTGTTGATATGAAAGCACTGTAGTGACATTGCCAAAATGTTTTTCTTAGCTACCATTCAGATTTATTTCGTAGTGACAAAACATTACAATATAATATACCACAAGAAACATTTTAGCAATACCAGAATGAAATATTATGACATTATTGGGATGAAAAGAGAAAGTTTCAAATGAGAAAGTAAAAAATAATTGTTCTGAAACTCTAAAATCTCCTCTAATAAAGCATTTCCACTTACACAAAACAATATTTTCTGTCATAAAATTGTTCTTTTGTCATGTGTTTTTTTTTTCCGTTTGCTTTTTTTTTCAACAAGCCCTAAGAATTATACATTTATTTTTAAAAATATAATGAAAATCATACGTGTGGGCCTGAAAGTAATAAAGCTTTGAAGTTAGTGAATGTCTCTTTCCACGGAATACAAATAAAAACATACAACTCTCTCTCTCTCTCCCCCCCCCCCCGCCGCCCCTCTTCATGCTTTCACAGGCTCATGCTTAGCTCATTTTATGACCCATACTCTCCCTACCCCAATGGCCATAAGCTTATCCACAACCAAATGAATGGCAGTGACAAATGCCATCCCACAGACTGCTTGCTTTGTTGTGTCAGGGCAGGCACCAGACACCTTCCCTTCTGTACCTGACACCCCATGCCTTAGCACCCTGCACACCTCCCAAAAGCCACCTCGGTGTGGAGGGAGGCAGGTGCAGACCACCAGACAGAAGGACAAAGGGGTCTACAGTCTTCATGTTAATATGTCAAGATTACTCACAAATTGACTGTATCTGCACAAGGAGACCTCAGGGGCCATTTAGAGAATCGATGTCTGGAACATCATTTTTGTTTATAATGAGAGCTTAAGCCTTCAACCTCGGTTTCTGACAGAAAAACAATCAACAAAAGAAAAAAAATTCAAATTTCTTACATTCAGGTTGTTGTATTTTTGGAAACATAAATGTTTTTAAATGCATCCATCTAACATGTCAATTAATGTCATCATCTTTGACAATAATTAAAACAAACTAGCAAACATCATTCCCCCAGGAAAAGAACAAGAAAATACTTTACAACAGAATAGAAGAAGACAAAAGTGAAGATCAGGAGATGAAACATTTCTGTGCAAAACTTAGAGATGCAGCTCTCTCCAATAATTATACATGTATCCAGGTCCATGAAATTAAAAGAACTGGTATGAAAGGCAGGTATTTCACAAGTGGAGTTGGCAAATCACTTCAACGTAGCAATATAAATTTGCAGGAATAGAGGATCTGTCCCAACTTTTAAGAAAATTAAACAGGTTCCTAATCTTTCTAGGATTGAGATCTGAAGTTACACCACCATGAATATATCTTCTTATGCCCTTCCCTTTTCCCCTGTAAAAGGAAGGATCAAAGCTGTCTTGAATAGTGTGAACAAATATTGACATAAATTACATGTTATTTTAATCAGAAATGTGTTCCATACTGCTATTCATCTGGACAGTCTTTATTCATACAACTTGCAACATTGAGTTGGATGCAGCTCCTGCCTGGATAGGGGTGACTTGCATCAATGGTATTGCACAGGCTGTGATGCAAAGCCAGAGCAGTATGGAGCCCTCAGATCTCAAGTCAGCTTTCAGTGTCCACATCTGCCCGGACACAAGAGAGAAACTGATACGGAGGTGAAGTGACTTGCACTGCATATTTGCGTCTGACTGATGTTCGCACTTTGCCGTTTGAGGTCTAGGAATATTGTCCTAACATGCATAAATATTTTATTTCAGCTTCATAAGAGAAAATAATTTTAATCAAATTATGATGAAAGACCGAAAAGAAAATAATATTAATTTTTGAGGAATGAAGTGCATTGGCAATGTTTTTAACATATCAATCTCACATTTTTCTCGATTCTGGAGCATTTTGCTCAATAGTTAAAATAATTAAGAACAGACTTATTGTTTCCTGTTCTCCATGGCAGAATAAGAATTGTTGCTGCAAGGTATCTTTTTTCATTATCAAAATAAGAGCAATGCAAACAACATTTATAAAAAAATGACAGTACTTCAATAATAAGTTTGCCAGTTTAAACATAAATTAATTCAGAAGGTAGACATTCTGTATTGAGAAAGTCAATATTTCTCCATATGTAGATTTGCCTTAAAACTATCCATACCTTTCCAAGCCCTGGAACAGTGCCAAGGGAGCCAGTTTGACTGCATTTTGCAACCCAGATCCTTTAAAGCTAGCGCAGCACCGTAGCACATTGCCCCTTCTGGACTATCTCAGTGAATTGGCT
Source organism: Nipponia nippon (assembly GCF_047370975.1). Lineage (NCBI taxonomy): Eukaryota > Metazoa > Chordata > Aves > Pelecaniformes > Threskiornithidae > Nipponia > Nipponia nippon. Next base: position 40,172,517 of record NW_028262336.1, on the reverse strand, counting down.
GGAAAAGTCACCAGGCAGAAAAGTTAGGGTTCTTTTCTGACATATTTTGTTTGTATAACAGCCACATAACATTAACAGCTATAACAAGGGTATCAGAATATATATGTACAATGCAGGCAAATTACTTTTTAATGCAACCCTTTATTCTTGTAATCTGATTTTTGCTCCAGTCCTGCAGTGAATGCTGAACCAGTGGAGTCAGCTGGCCAGCTGTAATCAATAGGGTCGGAAGGGAAGACAGAGCTGCACTAAAATGCAGCTTATTAAGTCCTTTGCTATTTTTGGTTGACATCATTAGAATTTCTGCTTTATTCATTAAGGCTGTGCTTCAACAAAGCATGCAAAGCCATACAAACACGCATCTCAATGAATAAATTGTATTACAGTTAAATATGTGCTTTACTGTTTTCCTGAATGGGTGTTTTAGCACTTTATTTTTCTAATTAAAAGAAAAAAATGTAAGAGAGGAAAATGCAGTCATGTAATTCAACAGTTATTATGTGGCACAACTCATACAGTAAAACTTAATTTAATCTTATCTAGTATGCTAAATAACTTGCAGAAGTTCCTAGTGACCTAGTCAATATATCTTCAAATTTGAGGGGAATGCTTATTACAGATGTTCAAAACTCATTACTAATTAATAAACATTTAATTTATATAGTTTCTTTAAATTCATATGATTCTTTCTCTGTAGCGTCTGTTCATGTAATGAGTTTAAAGTTCAGCTGCTTTAGAATTATCCATTAGAAACAGAAAGGGGGAAAGAGAAAGGAAGAATATACATTTTTTTTACTCAGTTTGTTCAAATATAACTTGAAAGGACTTCTTTTCCACTTTAGAAAATACCATCTGCATTGGAATAAACTATGGCATATTTAATACTGTAATGGATTTAAAAAAAAAAAAACTTATGAGGGGGCAATTACTGGTCTTTTCTGGTGAGATTTATCTTGTAGCTTTAAATGATTTAATATCATTACCGGGGACAAACTGCACGTTCTTACACTTCCTTTAAAGCTCAGAACTTACCTTTTCACATCAGACAGCTACAGTGTGGCATTGCTAACCTGAAAAAAAGACAGAGAGCTTGACTTCAGCTTCTCACAAGTGAAAAATTAATGGCAATACTAAGAACGTAAGAATGGTCTTAGTGGTTCAGGACTTTGTACAACTTTTCAGCATCCTCCAGCAGCATCCTCCAGCATGTTTCCAGCAGTGACCAGCAATTTCTAGGTGGGACTCTAAGAAATGAGGCAAACACACAGCAATCTTCCTCCTCATACCAGTCCAACAATTGCTGGCTTGTGAACATCCAAAGCTAGAGTTTAGATTCTGTTTTTAATATTTTTATGATGACTTTATCATCCAGCAATCTGTCTAATCTCATTTTGAAGCTATCAGTGTAGGTCTCTACAGCATCATGTGACAATGAACTCCTTAGCTTAATCTCTGTGTCCTCATTTGTTTGTTTGGTCTGCAATTTTTCATCTGAGTTCCCTTAATTTTTGAATTATGAGAAACAACAATCAATTCCCTCTCTACCTTCTCAATTTCACTCATGATTTTATAGTTGTGTCAAAAGCTCCGTAAAGTGTATCTTCTCTGGGCTGAAGAGTCCTTGTCTCTCTAATCCTTTCTCTGGGAGTTTTCTGTAATTTTTTTCATCATCAATGCTCTTCTGTGTACTTTTTGTTATGTCGTTCCAGAGGCAGGGAGACAGGATTGCCAACAATACTCAAGATCCATGTGCACAAAGTGCCATTATGCTTTTCAGCTTTGTTCTCTGTTTGTTTCCCAATAATTCCTAAACATCCCATTTTCTCTTTTGACCATTGTTGACTCCTGAACTAACATTTTCAACAGTCCAGTTACTAGACCTCTGAAATCACTTTCCTCAGAGATAATGGATAGTTTAGAACACCTCATTATAAACGTAAAATTACCTTTTACATGGCTGTCAGCCTTTTTGACTTCATCTACACTTAGTCATCTATACTACTGAGTTTTAACACACAGAGTATCTCAGTATTGAGAGTTTATTGACAGTTGTATTAACAACTTTTGCAGCCCTATGTGCCCTCAGTACTGTCAACAAACTTTGCCATTTCACTCTGCAGTCTTTCTCCAGATAATTTATCTATGTATGTAATAATACAGGGCCTAGCGTGAGTCTTTATGAGACTCCAAGGACGATTTCCCTGTATTGACAAAACTTACTATTTATTCCTACCCTTTCTTTCCTATTTTTGAATATTTATTTGCTCATGAAAGAGTCATAGAAAAAAACAATGATTGGATTTATTTGACGGGCTGTTGAAAGCTTTTTGAAACACAAGTATACAATAGCAACTGATTATTGATTCTCTAAAGGATGAGCAAGACCAAGCTTCTCGCTACAAAATTCACATTGATTTTTCTCAGTAATACCATATTTATCCATGTACTTGCTGACTGTCTTCGACATTATATATTCTAATAATTTGTCTGATCAGTAGTCCCCAGATCACCGTGGGAACCTTTTCTAAAATTTAATGTAGTATTTTTTGCCTTTTCCTTTGGTATCCAGGCCATTTTAAGAGGAAGGTGAGAAACCACTGTTAGTAGCATGCTATTTTCAATTGTTCAAGACCCTTTAGAACTCTGACAACTCATTACCATGATGTTAGCTTTTCCTGCCTTTATCCTATGAGACAGATCCTCCAAAATGTTTCCCATAAAGTTTCTATCATGTTCTCTTCAGAGAACAAAAATGCAAAGAACTGATTTTACTTCACTCAGCTTTTACACAGCTTCTTTCACCAGGAGCACTCAAGATACTTCTCAAAAGTAATAAGTACAATCCCTATTATACAGAAAGAAAAAAAAAAAGCAAGAAAAAAAAAAGCATTGAGAGATGAAGGGCTAGATTTAATAAAGGACTGACAGCAAGATAAAGTGCATAAATAGAACGAGAGGAAACGGCCTCAAGCTGCGCCAGGGCAGGTTTAGGTTAGACATTAGGAAAAACTTCTTCACCAAGAGCGTGGTCAAGCATTGGAACAGGCTGCCCAGGGAAGTGGTTGAGTCTCCATCCCTGGAGGTATTTAAAGAACGGATAGATACGGTGCTTGAAGACATGGTATAGATGGACTTGGCAGTGATAGGTTGACGGTTGGACTCGATGATCTTAAGGGTCTTTTCCAACCTTGATGATTCTATGATTCTATGATTCTATGATCTTGTTTCCTCTGCGGTGGTTTAGCACAAGCCAGCTTTGATATGAAAGTCCCGTAACTGTTTAGCATGTCTCAAGCCTGAGTTGATGCACTACCCTTCACTGGAGATAGGATCTGTCTCCTGACTCCCTGTCTTAATGTCCTGATCACTAGGCTATACTGCGCCCATATCTGAGCCTATTTTAAAAGGTCCTTTTACAGTAATGAAAAAAATTCAGGATTGACTTGGGGTTGCCCCAGATTAAAAAGGATAGCTGAAAAAAATTCCAAGATATGAGCAATTCTATTGTTTCACAAATAGTTATAACCCAAAATTGGTCCAGGCATATAATGAGATTTAAATGTGTTTCATGACTCCTGAAATAATTTCTCAGCTCACATCACAAGTGAACACACAGATGAGGGCAGTTACAGAGCATCTTTTCTTATAAATTCCTGATGGCTATGCCTTGTGCCCCAGTGCTCTTCATGTTTGTATACTAATGAATGAACACACACCCCATCATAAATTAATGCTTCCTTGTCTTGCATAAATGAGGTCCAGTAATTCTGTAGCTGGCAAGCAAGGAAAACAGGAGAGGCTAAACAGGATTAGCTGAATATCAAAGCATCCTCTTTAATTACCTGCTACAATATGTTCATTTATTTTTGTCTCCAAGTAACTTTTTTGCCATTCATGCCTGATTGATCACATAAGGACAGGGCTGGGAGCTAGGACAGTCTATTCATTATCTTAAAGGTTATTATAGTGGGTGCTCTTATTAATCAGACTTTCAACAGGAGAGGTATGAGGTTGCCCACTGCCATTCAGAAAACTAGTGCTCAAGGGGACCACCTAGGCAAGTGTAACTCACACCAGCAGGTCAGCTAATCTAATTGATGATGATCGTATTAATTTGGAACTGAATATTAAGAGCCTGCAGCACTGGATCATCTTCATACCATTCTCATTATACAGAGACTTCATTCATTTGGGAGGATAACAAATGCGTAGTATTGATAACAAAATTAAATGGAAGTATGTAAATTAGAAAGAGATATTTATTATTAAGTGTTTACTTGAAATAAAGAAGTATTTTAATTCCAGTATCATTTAACAGACTGCATATGAGCACCTGAAGAAGTTCCACAAATGCAAGATAATAACTTGGCAGTTGAAATTAAGGATTATTATTTACTTCAAAAGTAGGGAAGTAGAAAGATGAACTGTGTTTCTTTTGTCAGCTGCAAAGGAGTCCCTCTGAGTCTTGCTAAACCACCTCTCTGGTTATATAGTGCCTCTCTGAACAATGTCTGTGTCACTGTGAACATCCTGCATAGATTGTGGCATAGACAGCCGGATGCAAGCAATTTTCAGGGATGCCAAGTTTCTTAGTCTCTGTGGGCTTAGGCAAGGGAGAGTTTCTAGGACATTTTGCACAGCTAACCTCTCTAGAAGTGCTCAGAGCAGAACTTGAGGCACTTAATAAATTTTACAGCTGAAAACTGAAGAGCTCTTGGCCCTCTGCTACCCAAGCAGTTTCTGCAGATTGCTGTCATGGACCTTGATGTATAAATTCTTCCTGTGTTGCACGGCAAGCATAGCTCTGTAAGATTTTTCCTTTGGACTCATAGACGATGCTCTACTATAGTTTATGTTCTATATAACATCTTAATAAAAGTGTTAAACAAGCCAGTTGTATCCAATATATAAAGTAGAAAGAAAGTAAATGTATACTGATCATCATCTGTGCTGGTTTATAGAACTGACAGCCATGGGTGTGGCCTGTAATATTTTTTCTTTCAATGTGAGAAAACTTTTGGTAAAGGGAGCTCCGATTTATCTATCTATCTATTTATTTATTGGCTTCATGCTTCTGGCATGTTGTGTCCAGAGTAGTTTTTTACACATTTTCAAACAGATGGGTATGATTTGGCACAGCTGGGTTTATCCTACCAATTGCACAGCTTGGAAAATTCCTGACTCGTTTGGGGTAAAATGAGTCATAGCTTCCAAAAATCATTTGTCACTGCTGTAAAACTAAAAGACAATTGGTCCTGATTGGCAGTTTCTGCTCAAAAAAGACATTTTCTCTGAAGGAGCAAGACTGCTGCAGATAAAAACATGAGGGTCCATCTCAGACCTGCTTTATTTGAGGAAGTTAGGTTTACATGTTAATAAACAGGAAATCTTTCTCTAGTCCCGTAAAACTAAAAGGATTGTCTTACAGTGATGCTGTAGGATGCGCTGTGTAACTATTCCAATGCCAGAGAATAAACCCTGAAAAAAGAAATAGCTAAGAGGTACGTTTTTTTTCTACAGTAAAACCAGGATTCGGCCAAAATAACCTCTTTGTCTTCATGAACAAAAGTGTGTAGTAACAAAAATTTGTTGAAGAGAAGAAAGGAAGCAAACATCCTCTGTATTTCTAGACTTACACCTATGAATTCATACACTTTGTGCAACACTTACTTGATTCCTCCCACTCCTACTGGGCTATCCCTGCTCTAAGATTGGTACCTTTGAGTGACAGGTGAAACCTGCAAAGAAACCAAGTCCAGGAGAACCAGCCAGAGAAAGCCAGCCTGTGCTTAGGACTTGTCAGAGTGGAGTTACGGTAGGAGATATCCATGGACTAAATTCCACTCCCTGCTGTTTCTTCAGGGGGGAAGTCAGGCTCCCAGCTGAGACCAAGCAGAAAGGAAAAAGCTCCTACACAGACTGCCATTACTAACAAGGTCCTGCTCTACAGAAGGCACTACTTGTAATACAAGTTTTTGCTTCTCCGTCCAGAATAAATTTTGCTGCACTTTCTGCAGTTGGACTTGTTCAAACTTTCTCCCAAATACAGCCATAATTCTGTCCTCCCCTTATGAATTAAGATTATAATTTTACATAAGCAAAAAATCTGATAAAGATTTGTTATCAGCTTTTCTCCGAAATAACAAATGACCCCTCTTAGGGTCCCCCTCTTCTACTCTGAAGAGATTGGCCACCCATGTCTTTTTCATGTGTTAGGATCCTAACACATCCTAACAGAACATAGTGTGACTCTTACGAATATCATTCTGAAATCTTAGTGTATTGATATAACACTGCTTTCAAGACAGGTTCTGCTTTGCCCTGTACTGCAGAACCCTGAGGAAGAGTATCATTGCTGTGCATTGCTCTGTTTTTATACATCAGTAAATTCTTCCTCAGATCATCATGTTTGGTTGCTTTAAAATGTAAACAATGCCGCTTAGCATATTTTGGGTTAGGTAATAAATGAGCTGATTGCTGAAATGAAGATTTTTTTTTGATCAAGGAATCTATAGAAACCAGGATTTCATACATATAAATTCATGATTTTTTTCAGCTGTAGCATGTCAGCATCTGCACAGAAAAAGCTGAACCATGCTGCACTTCTTACCAAAGGGAAGGAAAGAGTCTACTGATATGTTTATACAACAAATCCACATCTTTCCATTGCTGTCTTGATTAAAAGAGCACCAGTATTTAAGGCTTAATTTAAGCTTTTGTCTTAAAGTTTCTGGTAAATGATACTGGTCTAGACCACTCCACTGTGTAAAGCGTAACCAAAATTGTACAAGAAAAAGAAATTCTGTGGTTTTCTGAAACTAGTGGGTTTTTTTTTTTTTGTTTCTTTGTTTGTGTTGATTTTTTTTCCCCATTAAACGAGTGGTTCCCATCCTGGACTCTAGGATCTGCATTCATACATGACCTCGCAGTCCACATGAGGTTTGGGGCACTCTTAAACACACCTTGGCAGTGGAACAGGGACCTCCTCCAGCAACCCCCCAGGGCATCTCAGGCCCAGCATTTATTCTCTAATCGGTGCTATTAAGGAGCTGTATGGTTAAGGCCATTTAAAGCTATGTTTTTTTATAAAGGTCTTGGCCACATGGGACCTATTAAAAAAATAATTCAGGTCTTAACCATATGACTTTCTCCAGATAATATTAGAATAATTTGCAGCAGAGAAAAAAGAGATTTAATGCTCTGAGGTCCCCATCAAATCACACACCCTTGCTCTCACATGGATCTCCATTTTCATGGGATGAAAAACATGTAACAGAAAAGTCACAAAAGTTTTCTTGTATATATCTCTTGGGGTTGATATGGGCCGTTATTATGATTTATTTGTTATTTGTTGTGCACTGACAGGATGTTTGACTATTTGCAAACAAGATGGATGATGTTACGATTGTGTGACCTTGCAGCCTACTTACTAATGAGTTAACACAAGGAAGCAGGGACCCCAGCATAATGATGTGCTTGCAGACTTGGGATACTACTGAATTATTTGTGTTATTGCTTGAAGACACATAGGTGGTAGTTTCCCTATTAATACCAATCAGTTTCCAATTAGTACCAATTAGTAATTCAGCTAAAGTGGAGGTAGTGCTGTCAAATTGCTAAAATTTCTCTCAAAATTACTTCCTGGGGCAAGCTCCTATCTGAGAAGGAATTAGATTTTTCAAAGCTTTTCTGTCAGTAAGTCAAAAAACAACTGCTAAGCTAACTGGCATGTTAACTCAATTGTATTTTAAACTATCTTTGTTTTTATTTTTGTCATATAATTTTAGCTGATTTTCTTTTTTCTGTAGGATGTAAACACAGACAGCTCGTCAGAATACAGGGTTCAGCGTTCTTGCTGCTAGAAAAAAGGCCCAAAGTGGTAATCGCTTCCCCTGCAACAAATCTGTAATGCTCAAGTAAGCCAGAACTGAAATTCCTAGGGCTCTGAAAGAAGTCCTAGCTGTGGTGGATGGTATGACAAGTTAAAGACCTCAGAGATGGAATATCTTGATATACTTTGTTATTAATTGTTCCACATTTTCTTATAGTACAGTAGACTCATGACTGTTCATAAGGTCTTACGTATAAGCCTAATGCAAAACATTAAAAAGCTACCCAATAACTCTAAAATGTATAAATCAACATAAAATAGCTCTTTTATATGATTTGATGTGTGATTGACTACTGAAACCATGGTCACTCTGTTTCTTGCTAACCTTGCAAAAGCAAACCTATTACTTCTCTTTCAGTATATTAACAAAAAGCTAAGTAAAATAAAATCTTTCTACAGTGATAGTTGCACGCCATTACTCGCAGAAGAATATAAGGAGCAGTTCAACCTTTCTTTGCACTGATGTAGCCCACTGGAATTAATGATAGTGCCAGTGAGCAAATGAGGTCAAAATTGATCAATAGATGAGAAAAAAACCACACCGTTCCACTAGAAGCATATTTCTGAGGTAGCTTTTCTTCTGTTTAAAGTTGAACGTAGTTTCTTCCATTGTAGATGAGCTGCAGAGATGGGAACAAATACAGTTATGATTTGGTATTGTTTTGAGGGTTTTTTTTCCTAGTCTTGATATAACTGTATGCAACATCTACAACAAACTGATCCTTCAGGTTACCATTTTGATGGAAGAATAATTCGTCAGGAGCCAGAGCACCAAGTTCCATGTGTGAAGGGCCAAGACTTTCAATCTGGAAGCTTGATAGTCCAGTGCTGGATTATGCAATAATTGCCTCTTCATATTAAATTCAGCTGACAGCATCCTGCGCTATCAATATCAAATAGATATTTATAGTTTCAGGCTTTTTAATAGTTTAATCAAATTAAAAAGTAAAAGGTGTTGTTAGACGAAAGCAATGGCATGCATATTGGAGCGCCTTAATCTGTATAAACTTGTGCATTTCTAGCTAATCAATTACATGGTGCTTCTTCCTTTTTTCTCTGACTGTTAATAACTACCATATTAAATAAAGCCTTAAATAACTTGCTAGGATGCTCACTGGTCTCTAGCAGGCAGACTGAGTGTCTGCCAGCTCCTTTGCTATTACATCTTAAGGTCTTTAACTGTCTAAACAGCTGGATGATTGCATATAGCACTGGCAAGCAGCCACTACCCCCTCCAAACCCCAATTAAAACCTCTTTCACAGAGCTAAGAAAGCGCAAGATACAGTTTTATTTTATGCAACGATCAATGACAGTAATTTTTTAAAATGATATAACACTATAGTTTCGCATATGCCTCAACAAATATTCTTCTCTTTGGAACTGCTTAACAAACTACCGACAATCCTCCCCCACGCCTTTGTCATTTGATATTATTTGCCAAACACATAAATACTTTTCAGTCTATAGACTGTGTGCAGCTGTTTCTTGCAGTAACTGATGTTTGAAATTTCAGCTACATTTATTAGTTAGAACTGGAAACAGAGGCCACATGGTTGGTTTTTGGTAGAAAAAGTATACCTGTTAGGAGGGAAAGAGGCATCTTCGGGGGATGATTCATCCACCCCTATATTAGTATGGGATGAATCACCCTCTGAAAGTGACTGTTGACTACAGAAGGAGCCTGAATGATTGACTAGTCATCTAGACACCTAAATTACAAACAGCTAAAGTAAGGTGATTCCCACTCTTAATATATACTTCTGACAGACAGTGATATACAACTGTTAATGCTAAAGCTGTTAATATTTAACACAGACACTATTATATAGCATACTACTGTACCAAGTCTCGTTATCACTGAGCTAATCCCAAATTTGACTAAAAAAAACCAGCAATGGTCTTAAGTTCTGTCTCAATCAATAAAAATAAGATTTAAAACCGGATCTAAATATGATGAACCATGAATATGTATATATTCTTTTGCTTTATCCTTATCTTTATTTTTATAAGCTCTGCTTTCTTATCTGTCCTTGACACTGCATGAGTCATATTCTAACCCAAGTTAACAAAGTTTTATTCAGTGGAAAAAATGCTACAGTCTGTGGTGTCATTCTTCTTTTATATATATAACATTGTGTATGTCTCTATGCCCAAATCACTTCCTTCAGCTCCTCGTGTTGGCAAACTTTAATATTAAAGGACTTTCAGACTGATAAATCCCAAGTATTTCTTTTACCTAAGCAATTAAGCTGATATCCTCCAAAAAAATCCTATTCAAATAAATCAGATATTAGTTGTTACAGAACATATTTTTTCTTTGTTTTCCAAGCAGGTAGAAGTGACTACTTATTCACACAATTTAAAATTCTTCCTATTGCTTTTTATGGGAGCACATACATCCATCTATGACACACTGCTTATCAGAAGGTCTTTGAAATCTTCAACTTCACTGCTTTCTAGTAGTGGCATGAAAAACTGCTACAGCATACGTAACTTTTGCACTGCACTGTTGTAATGTGCTTGTCCATATTAGGATCTGCCATTCTGAGTCTGTTCTAACTCAGCATAGGCAGACCCTAGCAAGTGGTAGTGGAAGTTCTTTTCTATAAAGTCACCAGTGTGACATCACAGCCTATTGTGAGGTGAGTGTGTCATGGCCTGCGTCAAGGGACAGTAATAGCCATTTTGTGGGAATTCCAATATCCCAGGGTAACCCAGAATTATCTCCACAAATTTTTGAGAAGCACTAGATATTTAAACATATATCTCATAAAAACCAAGGAAATACATACATTTTTAATTCTGTCTCGTTATTTTACATTCTTTTTGTCTCATAAAGCACTGGGGTAAGCAATAAAACATTTCTGGAAAAAACCCAGCCATGCCTCCTACTTGTATATGGACTAAGAATATGGACACTGTTTCTACTTCTCAGTAAGAGGTCAGTCTGATTCATTGAATGCTGCTTTTTTACCCCTTGGAGAGACCTCATTTTGATTGTCTGCTGTGCTTGTTCAGGAAAAGCTCCCCTAATGGTTTCCAGTGCCAAACTGACCTTTATATTGTGTTTATTATCCCGTCTGTCTGGTATGGTATTTACTCTCATCTGCTATATCCTTTATAGTTTCCTGTGTCTTATGAGAAAGATACAGTTGTTTGCCTTTGAAAATTTTCTTTTCATACTTTTATTGAGAAACATACCCTATGAATAAAGTAATGATTCAGTCTTTTGAGATAGTTATAAATCCCTCCTATAACAATGCATTTTCCTATAATTAACTCTGTGGCCAAACCTTCTCCTAAAAATACTTCAAAGGAATTTTCCATGCTTCATGTGTGATGAGAGAACAACCTTTGGAAGTGAAAAGATTAACAGAGATCATGTTATCTGTTTTTGAATATTAACATATTATAAGATACTTAAATAATAACAGTGATGAAAAGAAAAGAAACATGAAAACTAAACTTTGTCATGTGAACAGACTTCAGTGAAGCATCTTTCACATTCAAAAAATAGTTTCAGTTACCAGTAAGAAAGAGGAAACTTCACATTTTTCATTCCATGGAGAAGTTTTATATTTCAAAATGTGCTCAAATGTTAAATTGGAATTAAAAACTCCAGTGTTAAAATATTCCTGTGATGACAACAGTAAAAAAAATTTTGATAATATTAAAAATTTTAATTTAGTTTGTTATTCATTTATATAAACATATAGTTCTATTTTATTCCATATTATCTGTATAAATACAAGTATATAATGATGTATAACAAAATAACGGTATAATTTAGTTCATTAGATGATAAGATGACATTAGCAGATTCAAACAGAGGTGATCAATCTATTTCCATGCCAAAACACACTTACTTTGTGTCTGTTTGGCATTCATATTGCTTCTGTTCAGAGTAGCATTTCCCAGGCTAGGATCTTATTGGATCAAAATGTGGGAAAGAAATTCCACAAGAGCACACCTTTAGGGCAGATTTTTATTGCTCTTGTTCCCATTCAGTCTAAAACCACTATCATGAGAAACAGAAGGGGTTATTCAGACCTTCATCACCAGGTAAAAATGAGGAGTTGAGAAAATGAGAGACAACCTGAAAAAATTATAGAAATTCTTTCAAATCTCAGGAGACGGACGCATTTTGGACAAATGTTTCAAGAGTGGGTGTGGGATGCTGAGCTGAAATGCTTTCTGTTAACCATCTCTAATTTCGTTTCCTACCTTGCATTGTGATCCAGGAAGTCTGTTCTCCAGCATGAGTCATTTTGTCACATTCCAGATCTGAAATGAATAAAGCTATTAACATTTATGGTGTGCTGTAGTTTTGCCATATCTTGCAAATGTCTGTTTTTTTCATCTGTTGTCATTGTCAGGAGTAACAGCTGACAATGTAAGAATATATGCTCATTACCAATGTAGAGAAAAATAGTAATGCCCTTTACTAATTTCATAATAAGAGCTCATTCCAATTTAAGATTTGTTAAAATGTAATTTAATCAGAGCAGGAGCTCAGGAAGAGTACTTTATTATTGACTGCTGCAGTGGAGATGAGTTGCCTATATTAAGAGAGCCATTCCATAAAGGTTTATGAATGAAATTTACTTTATGGGGTTTTGGCTGGATCTGAGCACCAGAATCTTTTGTGGGTTTTTTTGATCCAACTCATGGGAAAGCCTGCTCCAGGAAACATTATAACTGGTGCAAGAAAGATGTGAACAGGAACAGATAAGGTTAAAAAGAAGAGAGAAGAGGAGGTGAAGGTTTTGACCTGTAATTAAGAGCTTGGTGACCAGAAGAATTGCTAGAAGAAGAAAGAATGATTCACTTAGGAAGAAAGTAAGTTCAGTTTTACCATGTTAGGACTGAGATGAATTCTGAATTCTGAGTTTCCACAGGTTGAGTGTTTTTTTTCTGTAGTGTCTTTTGGTAATGATGGATAGATTTGGGTGCACTAACTTGCAAAAGTTTGTCTTACCCAAAGGCACTACTGTACATCATTCAGATCATGCTATAAGACTAGTCCTTAATTGTGTAATAGGTGTAGGAGTCAAAGCTATAGGTACCTGCATTAACAAGATTAATATGGAGTGTTCCATTATAAATGAATGAATTTTAAGACCTGAAAAAGTTAGAATAAGGAAAGGTGGGGTGTTTCTTATTTAATGAGTGATTTTGTTTACAGGGTGCAATAAATTATTTGTTTACTTCAGAATTTTGATATTCTGTTAAGACCAGTACAAAACATTGTTTCTATGTGTGTCATTTTGTAGGTATCTGTGTTAAATACTATCATCAATAAATGAATTTTAATGAAGTATGTTAACTAGATTCCTTCATACATCTGTAAATGGATATAAACTGGACACCCTCCCTCACTGAACTTTTTGGAGCCACCTATAGTCAGTGAATTCAACTGATAGAGGGTAATTGGTGCTAGTATTCTCCCAGGGATGCCACTCAGTATTATGCTTGATTGTCAATCACACTGCCATGGATGTTGCAAATAAAAACACAACTTGCAGCTGCTCTGCCAATGAGGTGATTTGCCTGGTCTCCCTCCTATGGGTGTCATGCTGAATAACCTCATCATCCAAACTAAGAGGGTGGGGTCTTTCCATCACTGCCAACTTCTCTTAGGTGGTCTATCTGTTCCCAGAAGTCTATCAATCATAACCAGTGTGTTATTAAGATAGATTAAGCTCTCACCATCTCTTCCTTACTGCTACCAAACTGTAAATCTCTAGCCCTAACTACTTTATTTCTTAAGCTGTCCTCTGAGGTCTGATAGATAGAAAACTTCACAAAATGCAAAGCTAATACAATGGATGAAATCCCTCCTGGGGATTTTTGTGATCTGTCAAAATTCAGCATATGCAGAGGAAAGATGATAAATATAAACCTATAAAAGGGTTTGAAGAAGAAAAAGTGGTTTATTTATTTAGCAAAGATAGAAACGTTAATGAATTTTGCTGCATGGAAGCATTATCTACCATGGATAGTTAGGGCTCAGGCTTGCACAATTAAAAGTGATAAATGAGACCCAGCTACAAAATAATTGTCAGGTTATGAATGTCCCTAGAATCCTTGTATGGGTTTGACAATATTAAATTTATCTCAATTTCTTATTAAATAATGCATATATGTGAGGAGAGCACAAGCCCTCACAAGTCTTTGAATAAAAGCTATTCTTACTTGTTATCAGTGACCATGAACTCATTGCTTTAACAGAAGTTGTAATATACTTAAACTCCACCACGAGTGCTTAACTTAGACACAACTTTCCTCGTTCATTCTAAATCTCAGATTTTCTGTACATGCAGAGTACAGTTTAGATACCTTAATAATCCTTCAGTGAAAGTGGAAACAACAAACAACTATCTGCCTTGTAAGGCCACAAGTGGATTTTTATTGCTATTTCTCCCATAAGCAGGGTTAATCAAATACTACCAAATACCAACTGGTATTAGCTAGATAGAACAGGGAAGCTGTAGAAATGTGGCAAAGCTGTATTAGTTGCTTTATCCCAATTAGTACTGTAGTCATTGAATATTCTTTAGGTAGCTCTGTATAATATTGCTAGGGGTTTGAAACCTGAGTTTTCTTTAAATGATCCATATGTGCTATTGGAAGTATCCAAGTTTTTACTTAAAAAACAGAACAATTACCCCCTTTCCCAACACTTTCTGACATTTGTAAGGCAATGTTATTTTAGCTTTTATCTGGTTTTAAAAGAGAAATCTGAACTGCATCTTTCAACTCATGAGAAAATCTGGCCATTGATTAAGATACTATTTTTCTAGTTTAAATACAAAGTTTTTTCTGGTTCAGCTTGGTCTAGTTTTAAAATACTGTGCCTTTTCATGTGCTCTCTTACAGGTGCTTCTTAGTACTGCTAGAGCTGGAGAAGCCCTTATCCTTGGGATATTGAACTGGCAGGAAGCATAATGCCTGCTAATAACACCTGTGAGACTATGATTTATAATTTTTATGTCTGTTTGACTTAACATGCTAGACTAGGAGAAGGATCCAAGTCAAGCTAAAAGACTGCATTACTGGTAAATGTCAACTGGAGAGCCAAGACAGCCTGGATCTCTTTAGAAACATTATGATATTTCCTGGCTCTAAGATGTGATGGGAAATTCAAAGACATGGCATGAGTAGAAAGCTTTCTAAGATTTAAATGTGTGTGTCTCATCCTTCAGGGAGTGAACTCTTCTGCGGTAAATGAAAGCCCATTGGCAGAGAACTCACATTATCATGTTTACTATAGAGTACCACCTTGGCAAATAAAATCCTTTCACAGGACAGTCTCCTAGTTAGCCAACCCCATCACAGAAATCAGTGACTGACTCACTCATCTCTCCCAACTACTAATTTTTAAGATAAAGAGTTGCAACTACTTTTTTAGTGACAACAGTCATGCCTTAGATGAATAGTTTTTGTATGTATTTGACATTTCTAGCCTCAATCCATTGTGTGAATAGAGTCATATTTATGAATTCTTTGTTGTTTAACATCTGTGCTATGGTTCTCTCAAGCTCCTTTAAGTAAAAGCACATCCATTTGATGAACCGGGACTGAGGAAATTAAAAGAGAAAATACAAACAGTTAGTAGCTGGCACCAGAAAAGCCTCAGTCTTTCCTGTGCTCTTCTCATGATGTATACCATATTCGTGTTTTGTTATAAACTCTAAAACTGCTTCAGCTTCACCTTTCTGTCTCCATGACCTAGAGACAATGGAAATCAGCATCTTGACCTTTCCATATTTAAAATTCTTAGCACATGCTGGAAAGCAACATTTTTTCCTTCCTGGTTAATTAACAATTAACAGACAGAAAATCTGAGAGGCTGTAAGCATTATGACTAACAGAAGTAACAGAAATATATTTTTTAAAAAAGCTAGGAAAACAGAATGCATTTTCTGTACATTTTGCAGTTGAGTTTTGATCTAGTTTATCCAGTCCTCTAAATAAATACATTCGTTTGGATCATTATCCACTTGGGAGAATGCCATAAAAATATACCACTAGTTGACTTACAGAAAGGAAAATATTACAAATTATAAACTGAGCACAGCTGGGCAATATCCTGGTGGGAGCAATTATTTCAGCATTATGAAAGGCAGGAGATTACAAACCCTGAAATGAAGAAAAGCAATGACCTTTCTTCACTAGAAAAGTCTTGCTCAGTAAGTCTTGCCTGAGAAATGGGTGGTAACACAGACTGATATGTCAAGCTGCAAACACCATAATTAATGTGAATGACACTTCTTTAGACTTCAGGGAATCAGCTACTGTTAAAGGTGTTATGTCCTGTAGGAGATGGTAACTGAGATTGGGGGTTTGAATGAATACTTTGCTCAAGGCATCCAGCATCACCTTGATAAGTACAATTCCCTCACCATACAGCCTTTCACACAACCTTTTTTATGCTTTTGATCATAGCCATCAGAGACTAGCAGTGGTGCTGAGGGGGATATATCATATTAACTCAGAAGCTCATAATCTAGTATCTTCCATTTAAATGGCTTCCTTATCTTCAGTAACAAAGACTTCTATTGTGAATTTTTTTTTTCTTATTTATTTTGTAAATGATTAAGGAGGATAAAAAATAGTGTAATAAGAAAATCATCATAGACAGTGATGTTACTAATCTAGTTAAAATAGTGTTACTACAAAACCACCATACCAAAACCCAAGCATTACTGGATACAGCACTGTCATTTTCTTTCTGTAGTGTGTGCTTCCATTGATTAATAAAGTATCTCAGATTGCTTCCATAGATGTATTCCAGCAAAGTTAAGTAGAGATCTGAGTACTTGGGCTATTTGCATTGCTTCTCATTTTTTTTTCATAACCTCTACTCCGACATAGCTTGGATAAGAACTAATTCACTTTTAAGTCTATTACATAAAATAAATACACACCTATGGAAACATTCGTGAAAATTCTAGTTTAATAATGGAAAAGAAAACCTTAATCAAGACGAAAAATTACTCTCTGATTCACAGATACAGAAAAACCTCAAATATCTCAAATCTTAAGCAATACTCAGTACATAACATGCAGTCCTCATAAGGCCTGCCAGATAATGAATTTGGACCCTAGGTAATGGTCCAATCCACCTGCTTTTTGTCATTGCCTGGAAGGATAAATGCCAAAATACAGTATGTCTGAATGCTCCTTGGATAACCATCCATATCAAGAATCACCTGTTTTGATACAGGAAATGATTTCCAGGCTAGAAATGCACTATAATCCAGACATAGATCCACATAAAGTACTTCCAAATCTTCACAGAAGCTTGAAAAGTTAGTCATGCTGGGGAAAGATACTGCTTGTTTTGTGTGTGTGTAATAATCTAGTGATATGAGCAAGCAATCAAGTGAAAGAGTTGATTTATAAGTCTTTATTGCCCTGGGTAGTTTTGAAGCAAAGGTTCCCATGCCTCAGGAAGAGGTACTAAACATCAGCTTCTAGGTAGATGCTGCCTAGCAGTGCTGGTCAAACTACATGGTCTGCATAGTCTAGTAACAAGTCATGAGATGAAAAGTGGAGTATGCACTCTGTTTATAGAATATGTGGCTGGGACTGCTGTAGGATTTTCATATTTTGAAATATAAAATCATTGATACTGCATGCCACCTTTCTCAGAGTTTTTTGACTGCTGCTGCCACCAAAGTAGATGTTTTAGTAGAAATTTTTGGCAATTTTATGCCTTTAATTCCCACTCCCATTTCCAACCTTTCTGTATTACAGCCTACTTATAGCCAGTTCCCAGGAAGTAGATCGAAGCTGCCAGTGTAAACTGCAAGGAGCGGAGCTAGGGAGGAAAGGGATTTCCTGCATTTCATTCTCATATAACAAGTAAACATTAAGAATATAAGCAATACAGGAAAAAGAAATCACTAAATTCTTTTAACACAGGGCATGGCATTTGATGCTGAGTGGTGGGAAATCCATTTTATAGTACATCTAGCAGCCTTCAGTCAGCTAGTTCCTCCTTCCAGGATAGTTTAAGTTGTTTATCCAGTATCAGAAGCTTTCACATTCTGGGTCATAGAATTTGAAATTCTGGCTCTCCAGTGAGATACAGGCTTCTTCCTACTTGTTTGCCTTCTGTCCCATGAAGCCTGTCATAAAAGTGACAGGCTGAATTTCACAGTAAAATGCGTCCACCTGTCTCCTCCTTCAAGGAGCTTCAGTCAGTTCATATGGGTGTTTAAATCTTAGGTGAGGAGTAGGGTAGGAGGTACTTCTAGAATAGGAAACTGCTCTTAGAAACCTTTGAAAAAGGACTGCCCCATATCCTTTGGTTGCTTTTACTTGGAAGAGAGATAAGCGGACTTATGCTTCCTAGTATTAGCATACAGGCTGCCAAGATTAGCATGTACTGCTGACCATTGCCTCTTGCCCCAGGGAATTGAATGTATTCTGCCTCTGATACCAAATGCAGCACTTACAGGGGTGGAACTGGGGAAGGAAAACTTATGGAGGAAGGAAAGCCAGTGGAGGAATGGGAACTGGTAGAGGAAAGGACACGGTAGCTTGGACTAGTCCTTTCTACATTGTCTCCTGTAGTAGGGCTGCTATTCACAGCTGGGGCGGTGAAATAACATGTTTTGGCTTTCCTTCTGAAGGGTGAAGGAAAAAAAAAATAAGGACGCTGCTAGAGCTGGTTCATCTGTCCTATTCTTTTTTATTCATTCATTCCTCACTCTCCCTCCCCCCCTCCCCACAAGAAGGACAAGAGGAAGAAACAGCTGGGACCATGCATTGACTGCCGTCTTGTGTTTTGGCATAGCAGAACCACCCCCTTGCTCTCAAACTAGGCTTTGGATTTTATGAGTGCCTTTGGCAGTCACTGTCTCCATCCCAGAGCAAAATCTGCGATGACTTTCAACTTTGGCTCATGCCAAACTTTGAAGGTGCCCTCAGCTGTTCATCCTACACTCTTTCACAATACTGGGGGGATATGGTAATACTGTGGAAGGAAGAAGGAGGCAAATTATTGAATAGAAAAGAGGGAAGAGAAGATCCAAAACAAGTTCAATACAACTCAGGGGAGAGAAGCAAATTTCTAACTTAAGTGTGCTGAATCTCTCTGAGCTACTCAGAGCTTCCTATTTGGCTCTACTGACAGTCTATAATGCTTACTTTAGAAAGATTGGCTTATTTCCCATGTTTCCTAACAGTCTGATGTCTAACATATACATTATTTCACTTAAGATAACTACACTGGATCCCACTCATTTTTATTAGTAACTTTTATGAATGCCATGGATCTTATTCATGTTTACATCACGGCAATGAACTGAAACAAATTATGATAACAGTGACTGCAGGTAAACTAGCTTGTGTGCTCCAGATGACTGAGTACAGTAGGTGACTGGAGGTTTTGGAGGTGACTTAAATTTCTCTCATAATACTGTGCCAAGAGATATGACACTGATTGTTTGGCTGCCTGACAAAATGTATTACAATTAAGATTCTTTATTGTCTCTTCTGTGTTTCTTGGTTTTCGTCTCACTTTCTTCCTCTCTGCAAAGTTTGTAAATAAGAAACTGGAAAGAGTAGCATGATTTTTTTAAACAATTCTGACTATTATTTTACCTATTCTTATGTTTCTTGTCTTTACTGTATAGAAGATAGTGCATATATGCACATACCTTTCTGGGTATCTGCTTCTCTTAGCAATCTCTCGTTGCTGATTAGTCTATTATTTTCAATCCTGTGATTTAAAGGTGAATGTCTGGAAGAGATATCATATACTTTTTCTTTTTCTTGGTGTGGAGACCAGCTGCAGAGCTGCTTCATAATAACATAGGGAGAATCTTCTAAATCACCTACAGTGACCCAGCAAGTATTAAAAGCAGCAAATTTTCTACTGGTCTAACATACTGTTTCCAGAAATTCTTTATAGTGGAAAGAAGAGACCAGATGGAATCTAATGTCAGAACCAGCTACTGTAGAGCAGGGAAGCACTGAATTCCCAGCTCTGCGCTGGGCAAACTTGATTACCCATAATCTGTTCATGCCAAGCACAGCTGACACAAGACAACACTATAGGAAGATATGAGCCAAGGGAAGGGAATCACCGCCCTGAATTTATATGTGTCCTGATAAGCAGCTGTGATGACTTAAAGTTAAGTCTGTCTGATGGGCAGGTAAGTATCAAAACCGTCATTATCCTAACATAGTCTTCATTATTTTCTGAGAGGCTCTTTCTTGCTTTCAACTTAATAAAGTGTCTGCTTGGATCTGAACTTCAGTGAGGAGATTTGAATTTCTCTTGGGGGAAGATATTATGGGGAAGATATTATAGATGCAGTGGTAGTATATGTACACTTCAGCGGGTTAAGTACTGCTGAATTGCTATTTAAACACTAGGTAGGCTCTTTCTCCATTTTTCAACCCAGACTACAGAACGGAGTCTAGGAACTGAATGGAAGGAGCACTTTAGGGAAAGAAAAGAGAGAGAGAGATTAGGTTGATTATGATTGTAGAAATGAACCTGAATAGTAGGATCCTCAAGTAGCACATATTGAAAATGTTGTCAATGGCAATGAAACTAAGAGCAAAAATGTCAGCAAGGAAAATGAGCAAAAAATAAAGAAGTAAGAAGGGAGACAGGCTGAAAAAGCATCCATAAAAAGTGTTTCAAAGCCATTGGTTGATACATTCACTGTCTATTGGGGTCGGTATGGAAATTACTACTGAAATTGCTGAGTGTTTTTTTTTCTTTTTTTCTCATACTGAGTTGAATTCCAATCACAAAACCATTATTACCTTACTTAATGTGAATAAACCATATTCCTTTCTTGTTAACTCCACAGAAATCAACAGGCATCCAAATCAAACAATAAAAAAAGGCATTAAGGGTCTTCACTTAGAGTGTTGCTCACATATCAGTGCTGGTTTGGTTTTTTTTTTTGGCTGAACAGTTATTTCAGGAAATAGAACCTATTCTAGATGTCACAGTTTTTCTTGTGTTCATACTAATTGGACTACAATCCACACTGGAGAAACCTGTTGGCAAACCTCATCCAATATATGCACTTTTCAGTAGGTAAGACTTAGGTAAACTCTATCTTAGAAAATCAGACAGTTTTGCAGAGGACCTGCAAGATTTATGCAGAAATATTCTGCACATTGGATGTTTTTGTAAACAGAAACTGCTGAGGGGATATAGCCCAGGGAAGCGACCTATAAACTAGAAGAAAAAACTGCCAGCAAAAGTCAAGCCAATAACACAAGAGAGTGAAAGAAAGAATATCTAATTTCTTGCAGTCCTGAATTAGTCTTAATAAAGTTACTGTTATGTGAAATCACTGTAATGGAACCTGTCTATACATCTCCCTGGTTTGCTTCATTTCTCTCTCTAACTGAGAACTCTTTGGGAGATGACCTGTGTTTTCATTTTGTGTTTTACAGGACACACAATTTGGGTTTCAGATTCTGAGTGAAGACTCCTAAAAGATACTGAAAAACTGAATGAACATTATCAGTGATGATGATGATGATCATAACAATAACAATAATAACAATAATAATGTTATTAATAAATAATGATCCAACATTAGAACACTTAAAGAAATAATCAGGTTGCATTTAAAAAGTACAAAAGACTAATTTCTTTTAGACCTCACTCTTCAGAAGGCCATCATCCCTGGCAGAACAGAACAGTAGAGAAGAAGATCAGGTTACACTATATTATATGAGCACCTCTCCCCTTTTTGTCATTCCAGAAACTTCTAAGTGCAAAAAACCCCAACAAAAACAGTGCTTAAACAACACAGCTGAAACATCTCTCACATAAACATGGCACCTGTAAACATATAAAAATTATTTCTACAGCAGTATCTCTACCATTTTACACAACCAAGTTTGTGAACCAGCTTTCAAGGGGTCTTGAGTGTGCTTTACTGAATATAAACTAGTGAACATGTGGGCAGGGGTCCCTTAATTAACTAAACTTGGAATAGCTAAACTTATTTAAACAGTGCAACTTGATGCCCGAGACCTCCCTTGTAAACTGTGTAGAAAGATTACAATCCAGTAACTGCAAAACAGGTAATTTTATAAATGAAAAGCACTGTGAAACCCAATCTGCGAGACTGTTAAAAGTACTATCTATTTAGAGACAATGAAGCTATAATCAGGTGACACTAGGAATTAGAGTCTCCAGATTTTTAGAGCATAAATCCAGACAGAATCAGCCCTAGGTTGTTTCAGGGACTAAGACAAAATCCATTTTTCAAGTAAAAGCTATTGTTTGTTTTCTGTGTGTCAGTCTTTTGATCTTCTTGTCAGTAGATAAATCCTTTGGTCAGTAGCGTTGGCCCATGCATCACAGAAACACATTAACAGTAAATAGTACCTTCCAGCTCTTCAATCTGGGCACCAGTGAAGACTGAGATATATAGTATGTAAAGGCAGACACAAAAAATTAAAGAAAGAGAGATGGCCAGTCCTTCTTATGACTAACATCTTATAGCTCCTGTTTCATTTCTCTACTTGACCTGTGATCTCTGTTTTAAAGTTTCTATCTCTAGACCAAACAAAACCATAATTCATAAATTGTATGAAAGACAGTATCTTAACTTTAGTTACCTAAAAGCCCACTTACATGTCTCAGATCAGTTAAAATGGATTTTTAATTTCTATTTAATTTATTAAACGTCTAGACCATTTTTTTAACCTGTTTAAATGTCTCTCCAGATTCATATACACTATGTATTTACAGTATGCAAATGATCCAGTGGCAGCTTCTTATAATGACTGACTTTTCTTTGTTCTTAAAAAATGTTTGCTATTGTAATTTTGGTTATATCTACCATGATGCCTGGCTATCTTAATTACTCATAAACTTCAAAACTGATCATGCATCTTCACTTTTTTTTCTTGGTGAGGTTGATATCTGTTGTCATGTCCTTTCTCTATTTTCTTCTGAAGACCAGAAAGCCACCCAGACTTCACAACAAGCTGTAAAAACTGGCAGCAAAATAAGAGATTCTGGATCAAAGACTAATGCACTCAAGGCTAAATATAGTCCTGAGTAAAGCAGAAGGTGATAAGTTCCAGCATGTCTGCTGATATGGTCACTGCGGTGGAACTACCTTTCCAAATCATAAGATTTCAAAAGACTTATGTTTGATTTTCAAATATATTTCAGGGTTTTAATTACTTCAGGTATTCCTGGCATCTTCCAACATTATCATTAGGGCATGAATATTTTTCTTTCGTGCTGTCATCTACCATAACTCTATATTAGACTGAGCTAGGAGCAACACATTTCACTTACCCTCCAGTTTTTGTTTTAATCATGCAAGCTTGAACAGGGCAGACAATCAAAACATTAATTATTTCTTCCCTCCTTTTACATGTGAATAAACAAGATTCAGAATTCCTTCTGCTTTTCTTACTTGTAATCCCTTTTTTTGCCTCTTTCTTTGGAGTAATTCCTTCAGTGAAAAGGTATAAAGGCTGTTCCATGAGCAGCACATTTTTATAAAGCCTGGTTTCCCAAGGCACTCTCTGTTTAAAGTCTGCTTAGTAGCCCATACTGCTGATTTTCCATTTGTCAGTAACATTAATATGTACCCTCTCCTCTACCTGGTCACATTCTCACAAAAGTTCTAGAACTTAGCGTATCTGAGACTTACATCACCAGATTTAGTAGGAACTGGCTGATGCATTCAACTACTAAGACAATGCTAACAGAGTGATTGTGTAAGTTTCTTTCCTTGGGAAATACATTAACAAATACAAATGTATGTTAATAATAATAATAATAAATGTGGCCTCAAGTCTAGATGGCTCTCACTTTTCATGTACTAAAGGTAAAAATAGTCATAAGGTACACATATGTGCACACACATACACAAAAGAAGTTCTGCGTACTGCCTTCCCTTACCTGGGACACCTGGAGCTGTGCAGCCCAGTCCTGTTCCATTTTGTACCCCATCACCTGGACCCTCCAGAGGTTACCACCAGTCAAAGGACCTCCATCAGTAAGCAGCAGGGGTTCACAGCTCAGATGCTGTGCACATCTCAGGTTAACAGCCAACTAGTCTGCTTGGTTGCTAAGAAATTGATTATTCTTTTTATTCTTTGAAAAGACAGTGGATAACCTTAGATTCAAGCCATTTTATTATTTTTAGCATGGTTTCCTAAGAAAACAGAGACCACAGTGCCTTTCTGTTCCCTGATAGTGGCCTGCATAGTCCATCTCCAGAATGGTAGCGGTGTAGGGACCCAGCTCTCTCAGTAGATTGTACTAGTCAACGACTATGAACATAAAGCTGGCTTTAACTCCCACGTTTATAAGTTTTCCCCCTACTGTGCTCTGATTGCTTCAGCTTTTTGGCATAACTCAGCATGACCTGCCAGATGGCTTTCTCACAAAGGGAATTTCCTCTGTATCTTCAGACAGCTTCTGGGATTTTTCCAATGACAACCCTCTTTTAGTTCCGGATATTTCTGGGTCCTTCCAGTTCACTTCTTATATAGGCAAAAACCACTGTTAAAATACACCTCTTCCTCATTCTTTCTCCCCCCAAACAAAACAAAATGCAATATTTTACAGCATTCAGATTATATAAGCAAATTGCACAGTAGTCTCTTTTACAGTCGGCCCAATATGGATTTCTTTTTAGAAGAATTACCTACCCCTGAGGAAAAAAAAAAAAAAAATTCGCGGCTAATTCGCACCAGACTCCAGTTATCTACATTAGCAATTAAAGGCCGAGAAAACTTTGCTTACTTCTAAACCTGTTTCTTTGGAGAGAATGAAACTGTTTTTTCTAGCAACTTTATGAAATGCTTTGACTTCTGCTAGAATGTCTGCCTTCATTTCCTTAGAACTCACCTCCCTCTAAAGATTTTTCTTCATTTACTTCTCTTTGAAAAGTCTCACTGTCCTTCAAGTTTTGTAGATGTTCTTTGATGACTGGAAAGGGATGTCTGTAGTTTCTTGTGAGTAGACTTCTGGGCCACAGGGAATACTGACTTTGTACACTGTCATATATTTGGAAAGCACTTCTCTTACTGTTGCTGTGTAGTTTTGGGTTCAGTCTCAAAATATGGATTTTGAGGGTTTTAATTTTTTTCTTCTTTCATATATAATTATTTAAGATACTTTATGCATGCTGATATCAATCACAACGTTATTGTTTACTTTAAAAAGCCTTTTTTTCCAAGCATTCAGTTTTCAAACTTTCACACAAGATGAATGTGCAAGTGGGAGCAAGATATTAAGAAAACAGCTGAAAAATGAAGAGGCAAGAGAGAATCCCCTTGAGCATCCTAAAATTTTAATGTTTCCATGGTTTAGTTCCCTAGTATTCCCAAGCTTTCCTATTCCTTGGGTTTCCATTCAAAGTTGCACTTTTTTTTTTTTTTTTTTTTTTAGAAAATAAATTGGAAACCTTGCCAAGACCCAAAACCAGTTTCTTCTGCTGGCTTTTCTGGCCCACCAGATGAAGAAAAAAGAAGTTTTCTTTCCTGCTAGAAGATAGAGAATACTAGATTATAGTTTTTGATTGTGGGAATAAGTCATCTGAATGCGGTAGTCTGATGTTGTGACCAGATTGAGCAACATCACAACTAGTAAGGATATTATGAGGGAAGAGCACCTCAAAACATCCTAAAAGATGGACTTAGAGTCCACTTCTTTGATATGCCTGTGAATTTGCTGGAGCCCAATGAGCTCTTCTAAAATTTCAAATTTGTCAATGGGTATCTTCCAAGTGTACCTTTATGTGCTTTCAAATTGCTCCTTTGCAATAGATCTCATTGAACTTTCAGAAAATTCACATTTGATTTTGTTAGGGAGTTATTCTTTCTAGGAGAGATACATCATTAAATGACTGGGGGATGGGAGGGATTGAAAACATAATTAATACTTAGATTAAAGTTCTGCAGCTCAACAGCAGTGTCTGAATTATCTCCATTTTAGGCAATAATAATAATAATTACTCCTCTAACCACAAATCTAGCAAGCAAAAGTTGAAGTGGAAATTACTCTTTTAAGAAAAGTAGTAATAATAATGTTTGCCAGTCATAAATGAGGCTCAGAGTCACAAAAGCCTGAGTTCTTAATCTTTAACTGTTAAGAGGCTACTATATGATTTCCTATAACATTTATTCACATTTTTTTTGCATTATCAAACAGTCATTCTACCTAATGGAACTCACTTTTCCAAAATGGATACTTAATGAGGGAAAATGAATACCAATTCCCAAACTAAAATTACACCTCAGGGATTACAAATGACGTGTTTGGATATTCCATCTGAAAATGGTTGCTTTTTTGTCACCATTTTTCTTGACCCCCAAGGACCCAAACAGACGTTGTAGCAAAGACTTTTTAATAGACTGATTTTATCTGCATGCTGCACAGTCTATTGTATCCCTGTTCCAACTGTTGGGCTCCCATCCATTGGGGCTCTTGTTTCAAAAACATGCCTGGAGCACTCTCTGGAAGGCACAAATAAACAGTATGAGGCTTCCCTTGCTTCAGGGAGTCCATTGGGAACATAAATCTTTTGCTCAAGAAACCATGAATGGTTTCAGTGAGGTAAAGGATAATCTTTTCTCTTTCCTCTTTCCTCTCATGCAGGTGCAAAACTACTTCTTGGCTTTGACAAGGCCTGATGCATCCCTGGAATAACATCTAGGCTTTATTGCAATTTGCAGGCTGTATATCAGACTTCAATAGGAAAAATGGTAAATTTTTGATTTAATGGTCTAAGCAACCATAAGACAGCAAAAACTTAGGATAATTCTGTCCACTCAATTCAGAATGTTTTGTTTTGTTTTGTTTTGTTTTGTTTTGTTTTGTTTTGTTTTGTTTTGTTTTGTTTTGTTTTTTTCTAGGCACTTCAATTTAGAAACACATTCTTTTCAGAATAAGTTAAAACAACTGAGAACAGTAAATATACCCGGAAGAAACACAATTAGGAAAATGTTAGAAAGACAGAGTGATAGAATTAGGTATTGTTCTGATTCTCAAACTTCACAAGCTACAAATGTTAACCTTGACTCCAGGCTTGTTTGAAGGATATGCAAGCTGACCTCCTGTCCTCCTGCAAAAGACTTAGGAAGTGCTGTCAGGTTGTCCGGTCTAGACGTGATGCTAACAGCTCTTCTTTGGATCTGTCTCATTGAATCTGATTTAACACAAGAGACCTTTTTTGAGTTTAGTATGCCAAATAAAGTACATTAAGTGATAGCATCAGATTTGCCATATGTCTTTGATAAGCACCTAAGATCATATTTGTTCTTCTAATGGCAGCATGACAGCTCTCAATAGGCATGCTGGGCTAATTCATCAAATGTGTCCTCCAGTTATGTCATAACCAACTAGCAAGCTTATAGAAGAATTTCTGGTCATTAATAACCTGGTATATGACCTTGATTTTAGCTAGAACACTATTCCTTTTCTATTACTCTAGTGTGGAAAATATTCCAGATTATCTCATTTAATTTTCTAGCCCTCCTCTGCATTGCCATTGCTTTCTCATTTTGCATCACTAGAATGTTTTATTAGTAAACAATAATTTTTTGCTTTTATCAATCAAACGATTAAGTTCGATCAGACCAATAACTGCTGATTCAAGAATTTCATTAGTGACCGTCTTCTAGACTAATAGTTCGTTTTAGCACAGCCTTCATTTTTCCACTCTAGGTGTCATTAACACTGTATCAAAAGCATTTTTCCCCAAAGAGTATTCATAACCTTTTCTTGTAACTAAAGAGAAGTATTTTCTCCATGATCTGGAAATGCTTACAAAAACTGCTGTATCTGGATAACACTGTCCCAAGTTTAATTAAGGACGCTCACATACCCAGTCCTGGGGGGAGTGTGGTGGTGATGGTGGTGTTAGTTAACGTTTGGATTATACATAAACAACACTTGTAAAAAATAAAATAAAATCTTCCACTTCATCTAAGACTGTGAGGACTAGAGCCCATACCAAAGAGCACTCTAAAAATGGCACTATTCCAATTTTATTTTTGCAGTACCTCATAAATTTGAATCACGATGGTCAATTCATTACCTGCACAGTCACAAATGCAACAAGATAAAAAAAAGACTTTTGGGAAAAAAAAAAAAGTATTTTCGTATATTCTTTATTCAAATATGACATATCATAGCCTGACTCCTTGCAAAAATTCACAAATCATTATTATTGCTCTTACAGTAATCAATCCCAAGAAAGTGGCACTGGAAAAATGAGAGGCTTAGTTATAGCAGGAACAAGGGCTAATAATGTTTCCCCTCATAGATCTGTTATTGTACTTTACCTTTAATTATGTCTCATATTATTCCTCTTCCTGGCTTCTCACAAGTTCAGAGAGAGACAAATCACCACAGACCCATGTTTGAGGCCCTCTAACAGATTTTTCTTGTGCTTTAATGAAAATCTGGAGTTCAGTCTTCAAAGAAAAAGTAATATACTAGTCTCTTTTGCCAGCAAGCCTTACTACAAACCTAAACTTGTGTCCCTGTTTAATATGTTATTTAGAATCCACATAGCTGATCTATGAACATAATATTTTACCAGCTCAGGAGAGACACATGCCAACTGACCCCTCCCACCACTGATCTGTGTAGCATGTAAATACAAATATTTTGTTCTGGTGGAATCCTCCATCTTATGCCAGCTCTCAGTTTTCCTGTGGTTTCATAAATGTAAGCTTATTTCTCTTACTACTTAATCATTTCTTCGACTCATTTCATTGTCCTTTTCTATAAACTAATCATCTTTCACAGTACTGCAACATTAATTATTATACATCTTTCTGCCCACTAGGTCCAGAAAACAAAATACTATAGAACTAGCTATAGCTTTCTAATTAAGACTGAATCAAGGGTTTACCCTCATTGTTATGTATGAAAAAGACAGCATGTGTGTTGCTGAGTGCAGAATGAATTTCCTGATCATTTGTATGTAAATCTCTTAATTCGTTTATAAGTAAAAATAATTAAAAATATTGCCTTTAAGAAATTCAACACCTGCTGTACTGTTACCCTTTATATCAGCATGACAGGACAGATCCTTCAGCACTTACTTCTTATTAAGTCCCACCAAAATCATACAGGAATTCTTTTTAAGCAAGTTTTCTTTTCTTTTTTTTTCTTTTTTCTTTTCTTTTCTTTTCCTTTCTTTTCTTTTCTTTTCTTTTCCTTTCTTTTCTTTTCTTTTCTTTTCTTTTCTTTTCTTTTCTTTTCTTTTCTTTTCTTTTCTTTTCTTTTCTTTTCTTTTCTTTTCTTTTCTTTTCTTTTCTTTTCTTTTCTTTTCTTTTCTTTTCTTTTCTTTTCTTTTCTTTTCTTTTCTTTTCTTTTCTTTTTTTCCTTCCCTTCCCCTCTCCTCTCCTCTCCTCTCCTCTCCTCTCCTCTCCTCTCCTCTCCTCTCCTCTCCTCTCCTCTCCTCTCCTCTCCTCTCCTCTCCTCTCCTCTCCTCTCCTCTCCTCTCCTCTCCTCTCCTCTCCTTCCTAATCCCCTTTGACTATTAGTTTGCTTCAAGCAAAGCCTAAAGAACATTTCAGTAAAGAGTTTTATGAGCAGAACTCCCCCTTTCCAAGGAACCGCCATCTCCCACTTTTTTGGGTTGGACAGAAGGGTACAGATTTTTGGAAATAAAATTTGGGAAATAGCCTTTTTGTGAGAGGCCAGCACAAGTTTCCCCCGTGGAGGATTCTTTATCTCATTGCAAATGCAGGACACCGCTTACAACAACTAACAAACAACATAATCTGACTGCCGATCTTAACCATTTAGTTTCAGAAACTTCTTAGGACAGTTGTGCCACCCAACACAGAGGCCAGAGCGTAGAGCAAGGACCTGAGGTCTCCTTCAGGGAGTGTGAAGAGAAGGAGGAGGCAAGAGAAAAGTAATGCAATGTACATCTCTGGGGGCGGGCGGGGAAGGGATGCAGGAGGAACTGGAACTGGATGTAAAATGCAAAACAAATGTGTCCAGCTCTGAGCTGCACAGACAGAGCTGTGCAGCCAGAGGCTCCCGCTGGTGGGACTGCGCTCTCAGCTATTGCATCAGTCTAGGCCCGCATGACACAGACAGTGCCTGATGGGGACTCTCCACGGGAGGCTGCAGATTTTAAACTACCCATATTTTAATTTAAGACCAAAGTCAGCTCTGCATCCTTCCATCTGAGCAGTGAGGCGTGGAAGTATCATGCTACCATCTCTTTTCAGTGACCAGGTGGTAGCTTAAAGCACGACTGACCATGGTGCAGCAAGGGCCGGCAGTGGGGACCTCCCCCAGCAGCCCCATCCCACTGTGCCCAGCGGTGGTGAGCAGAGCCAAGCTGAGGCTGGTGACTGGGGCCTGCCACAGACCCAGGACCACTGGGCACAGCTGTGGGGACGGGGTGGCTCTGAGTCTGGCACAGGTGACCCGCTGGTGCCCCTAGGGCAAGCCCTGGGGCCTCCCTGGGCACCATTCCCAGTCTGGGGCACAGGCTTCCCAATGTTCTTCCTCCCTGCCCCATGGCTTTCCTCACTGCCAGGCGCCAGCCCATGGCACCTCTGTCTCAGAGCCGGTGCTGGGCAGGGGCTGCTGAGCCTCAGGGCACCCCAGCCTTGGCATGATTTCCTGCCTTTTCAAAAGAATGTGCACGTTTCATTAGCACATGGGTGATTTTGATCACCATGTACTTCAGCTGGCCTGATTGCTTCTACAGATGGGTACGAGCTATATGAAAGCAGCTAATCAATAGTTAGCTGGGTGAGGAAAAAGCAAATAACCAAGGAAAGTTTTGAAAAAAAGACTCTCAAGGTATTTACTGCTACACAATATTGACAAAGACCAACTGGGAAGGTAAATCTGCCAATCAAACTAATTGGATTTAGCAGCAAATGATGGATTGAAGATGTATGAAAATAACTATCAGTGTGACTGAAAAATGAAATGCCAAGTAAATTTACAATAGCAGTCGTATGTAGTATATCAGCCTCCTGTATGCCTAACCTGTGGCAGAGAGCATAAATCATAAATTTTGGGCTCTCCTGCCAAGATAGAAACATCAACCACATATAGTCCGCAGGTCCTGCTTTGAATAAATGTAACTTCTGACATAATTTTTGGTAAAAGCTGCAAAATTGTGTATGCCAGAATTAGGTTTGTAGCCAATACTTGTTCTTGTCATAGAAAGCATATCACATAAAATTATGTTAAAGTACTCTGTCAATCAAATAACCTGTATTTGCAATATCTCAGAATCTTTTGAGTTTCTGCTACTCCTTCACCATTCTGTTGCATATTTTAATGTGTTCAGAGCAAAGGAATATCTTAGTTTCATTATGAAGCTAATTTTATTAAAAAATGGTAATTATAAATTTTAATGTGGCAACCATTACACATTTTTATGTTGAGTTTCTTGTAGAGATTCATTAGAGCAGTCCTAATTATTACACTCTCTTTTCATTTTCATTAGAAAACTGAAATGAGAGATATAATTGTTTCTTTAAAAGAAAAACTGTAGTTCAGCAATTGCTGAAGAGTTAGTCTAGAACAACCCTTTTGGTTCATTCTCTTTGTATACAAGCCAGTAGACCCTGATTCCTTAGTAACAGTTTTGGATCAGTATCGGTATCGCAACTCATTTTTCCTGAGTTTCCAGAACAATGTTATTTCAAGGTGCCTTCCGTATTAAGACTAATCTAACTTTTAGTTCCTATTTTTTCCATCAACATTCTTTGATTTTTTACAACGCAAGAAGGCAGCTCTCAGAGTTTGACTTAATTAACCCAGTACAACTAAATAGTTCAAGCAAGAATTCCAGGTATATATTTGCTAGCTCTGAAAGTCTCAGTTTCCATTAAGTTAGTATTTTTTTTACTTTGTTTTTTAAGATCTTCTGTATCCCATTGCAAAAGAAACTTCCCAAATGGCTGGCAGAACACTGAGCTGTTCATTGAACTGTCATACCACAAAAAGTTTCTGAATAAAAATGCTGGTTTTTACCAGAAAAGTCTTAAAATTGACTTTCATAGTTCTGCTGAGAACCCAACATGTTTGTTTACACTAAAGTAAGAATTTTTTTGAAATGGTTACATACCTGTTAGCAACTGAAGGTTGCAGAATGTTTTTATTTTTTATATATTATCCCTGATAATATATTCAAGTAGTTATTGTTATGTATATATTGAATATAAATCATGTTTTCTCACAGGAAAACAATCAAGAATCATCTGTACTATCATGTAGTCAAAGTTAGTACTATATGGATGCTATACTATAGTATATGTATAGGTGCATACTATATATATTTTACGATACATAGCATGCATCTATAGTGTAGTATACATACTATAGTATGCATATAGTGTGCACTATACACATAGTGTATACTCTATACATAGTGTATATTACATATATATAGTATATATACACTAGTGTGTTACTTAGTACATACACATTATTTGGTATATAAACAATATATATACTATATGCATTTACACACATTATGCTTGAATAACCATTTGTGTTTCCATCTTTTCCTGAGACTAGGAAGAGATAGAAGCAACCAAACTGAATCAAACCAACAGCAAAAACGGCAGCAGTAAACCCATACCTACTGTCAAGAGCTACCGAGTAACTCCAGTCAAGAATTTTGTGCGCGGCCTTGCACTTACAAAGCAACAGCACTGTAAATGATGACATTATGAAGGTGGTCATATATTTAGTGAAACACACTGATTATAATGTGTACATAGTATTTGAACGTTGTGATTCATATAGTAGTTACTGACCATATCACCAACTGACAGCAAATTAAATGCTAGGAGGAAGAGAAAAACATTCAAGACACTGCTCTTGAATTTGGTTCCTTATGGTGCTGTATCAAATCTAATGTCA
The DNA here is from genome assembly GCF_047370975.1 of Nipponia nippon. Taxonomy (NCBI): domain Eukaryota; kingdom Metazoa; phylum Chordata; class Aves; order Pelecaniformes; family Threskiornithidae; genus Nipponia; species Nipponia nippon. The sequence goes on along the minus strand of NW_028262336.1, from coordinate 40,139,736 downwards.
CTCTGATGGCACCAGAATGGTGAGCTGTGATTGTCTGTGTCAGACCTGGAGTTCTCTCTTAATGGATATGAAAGCAACAATGACAGTAATGAATGCTTCAAGAAAATAATTCTAGCTGATAGGCTAGGTTGTCACCAGAATTACTGCCAGGTCAGCTGCTGCTGTGTAAGGTGTCGGGATAGTCAAACATCAGAGGCAGCCAAAAAAGAGCAGCTATTCTTGCACTTGTGTCTGCTCTTCTACTTCTCCACATGCTCGAAAAGAATTTAAGAACATGTTCTACTTGTCTTGGAATGAGTTCATCTAAATTTTTCTTGTCATGCATCAGACAATTTTTCCTCTACTTGAATGGTCAGATTTTGGAACCGCAATGAGATCAGAAAGAGAGACAGTAAACCACAGGCAAATGTGCTTTATATTTAGTGAGACAGATGGTCTCAATTACTATATCTTGTTTCTTGAGCCCTATATTCTCCACTTGCCCTGTTAGACACTTTGTATATTTCTAATGAGAAAATTGGGTGGATTTAAAATTCTATTTTGAGGCTTTTTTTCTGAAAGCTTTGTTTTAATAGATGACTTTAAATGATTTTTATAGGAAGAAAGCCAATATGAAACAAAGGCATTTTCCCAGACAAGAAGTGGAAGATATGTTTGTGAAAAAATCCAATATGTTACTGTTACTGTAGAAGGTTTCAACTTCAGTTAAAATAGATTCTTCTTTTTCTATGGTCAAACAGCTTGAGATTTTGACTAACACCTGAATGTAGCAGGGTCAGATTCTGGTAAGAAAATGGATTTTCCCTCTAGACACTTTAAAGTTCTGTAGTGACTGAGAAGCTCTAATTGATTACAGAACAATAGCTTCACTAATGGCTTCAGAAAAGGTATTTCCAAGCTTCCTTTGTGTGTATGTGTCTGTATTTTGTATAGCACTCTTTTTGCCAAAACATTTTGACTGAGTCTAGCCCACAAAGAATTACATTAGCATTGCATTTATTAGCATTAGATTGTATGCCATTAATATAAAAGCTCAAAATAATTGTACCAGTGCCTGGATATGATGGTGCTCTACTCCAGTGCAAATTGAAGCCAGTTGTGATTTGCAAATGCGTATGTGGTTCTTCCAGTTCTAAATCATTCAATATTGCCTCATTTAGAAAAAGAAAGCATTTTGTATATTCATTTAAATATGGGGTTATTATTATAGAATTATAATTTTCAAAAAACAAGAACAAATGTAATAGTACCTTCAAGAGGTGATGTAGTTAAGGAAGTCTATTATCAGAAAACCTTATGCAAAAGTTATTAAAGGTTTAAAACAAATTCATAGATCAACTTGCAAAAAACCCATATTTCTGAATGTGACTTCGTTTTTGGCCTCATTTATTTTATTAGCTAAAAACGAATGTAATTTCTTGGCTACTACGTTTTCTTTCAATTGAATACAATGAATGTAAAATACCATAAAACTTAGGGTTTCTTTTCTGGTATTTTTTTATGGCTTATCACTCCTTTTTCTTCTTGTGTTTTTGTTTTCAGTCATGAACAATGATACACATAACTTCATCAAAGGAATAGAAAGTAAGATATTTCTACTTGTTAATTTTACAACAGAAAAAGCATACTAGTGGCATGAAAAGGATCTCTTACTGAATAAGTAAGTATTTCAGAAATCTTTAATGACAGAAACTCACACCAAATGTTCACAAAAATATTTGCAAGGTTCTATCGTTAATAATCACATCTTTTTTTTTTTAAGTCTCTTCTGAAATCCCCTATCTCTTCTCTTATTTATACCATTAGGGGTTGAATGCTGCTGTATTTCCCAGTGTGCCAGATGGTTGGAGAAATGAAGATACAATCACCTCTCCTGAAATTTACATAAAAATGAATGTACAAACTGAGATCAAATTAAAATCAAAGGAAAAAAACTCACAATGACCTTGATGAACATGGAAAAAGGAGGGAGATGGTGAAAAGAAACAGCAAGTGATGTAAGGGGAACTCTAAAAGGTCTCCTACTGTTTAAATTATGACAATTCAAGAATTCTTCTGTTTTTATTTGTGGCATTGTGAAATTTTCTGTTGCTTGGGGAGGTACAGAACTGAGCCTGAAATGCAACTGTGCGCTTATTCCTGAGATACAGCCCTTCAGTTAAAAGGAAATGGGTATTCTGTTTTGCTTCCATTTGTTATTAAGCTATGGTTCTGACCTTCACCCAAATTTATTGTGATACATGTTTCACAGAACTTCATTTTGAATTAATTGCATAGAATAATTTGGAAGGACACAAGGCACCTAACTGGAGCTCTGCTGTATTATAGTTTAGTAGTATTCAATATTTAATAGATTCTGCTTTTCAGAAGTTTTCTTCAGAACATGAAGATGAGAGCTCAGGGAATCAGATAGAATATAGAAGCTCCTGGCTTAAAGCCACACAGTCAGAAAAATCCACTAACTATAATTACTAGTAGTCATTATTGCTGAGTATTTGAGGACTCTTCATGAGATGATCAAAATAATAACTAAAGGCCAAATCTGAATGAATGCTTATTATTACTGCTGTTATTACATAATGAAACACAGAAAGCATGTCTGGTTGTGTACAACTCAAAGACAATATTTGAGTATAGAAAACATACTTTGAAGCCAAGTAACTTTTTTCAATTCTTTGCATTTTATTGATGATCAAACGTAGTACAGCTATTCATATCTCAGGGTTGGTTGTCTGAATTGAGAGGACCAGGACTCCTTATGGATCTGGTAGGTATTTGCTTGTGGCATCTAAAACCTGAATCTAAAGCAGGTCTCAGTTGAACTAATTTTTTCTTAAAGAAAAATCCCTTCTGCCTTTCACCTCACTATTAGAGGAGGTTCTTAAAGGGCTGAAGAGATTTATGGTGAAGGGAGTTTGCTAAAAGTTATGTTGCTTCTGCCATGCTGTATTTTGCACATGGATAAAATGAGAAGGCTGCAGCTTCCAGTCAATCAATGTTTGATGTAATAGCAACACTTTAAAAAGTTAAGTTTAAGAGTTGCAAACTTTCACTTGAAATATGGCATTTTTGTGCCACCTTGTAGAAAGTTCATAGCAACTGTTGAAGACAGTAAGAAAATTACTGGTATGTAATTTTAAAGCCTCAGCTTCATTTGACAGCTCCATACTTCAGGATTCAACTTTTTTTTTTTTTCTTTTTTTTTTCCCCCTGTAGACAGCACACTGTCTGTGAATTCACTAGTTCTAGACCTGACACTTATTCATTGCATTGCTCTTCTTCAATTATGTACTTGGCAATTGCTCATGCTCAGCCTTGGAAACGGGAGACATTGTGTGAGAGCAAATAAATGTAAGCTAGGAAATGAAGGTTGTCTTTTATGGCTTTTAAAATACATGTAATGGAATCTTTATCTTCCCACTGGACAGCCAACATCTCATTCAGAGCAAAAAACTCCCTAAAATGCTACATTTCCCATTTGAAGCATCACCAAAGTGAAGCAGAAATGGGACATAACAGTTATCTCATTAGTGGGTCATCAGGTCTAAATTTGACTTTCAGAGAGGCCACTATATATATTTCAGAAGAATGCCAAATGGCAAGAGTGGCAGAGGGAACTATTATTAATGTACTCATAGTTCTTCTTTACCCTTTTCTGAGGCTGGTTTGTGCTCCCAAGCATGATGTGTATGGCCTTTTTTCAAATTTAAGGTTGTTGACTAATAAAAGGGATTATTTGCTAGTAAAATAAATGTCCAATATATGTTTTTTGTATGGAAAAACCACATAATATATAATATTTTGTGAGAATAAATAGCCATAATATACTAGAGGATTACTTTTTATTATTTCTATTAGTATTGTCTTCAGTCTCATTAAATCTTCCTTAGCTTTTTTCCTTACAAAGCAAAAAGTAAGTATAATAAAATAAACATTAAGAAGCTTCAATTGCTAATGACCATAATATATTCTAATGAGCATCTCCAGGAACACATCTGTCCAACTTTGAGATGCTGAAGAAAATCAGTTCTTCTGTGGACTCTCTAAGTTGAAAGAGAAAAAGTAATGGAATTTGAGAAGTCTGTCATGAGGATTACCAGCCTGGTAACTGTTATGAAGTGTATGCTTAACTGAAAAATAAACAATATACCTGAAAAATAAGAAAGGAAAATTTCCAAAGCATAATCACATATAGTATTCACTCAGTCTTTCTACCCTGCTTACCTGTTAGAATTATCTCATGCTTTTCTTGTCAGTGATCTCTGTGTCAGTTGCTAAAACATGAAGGAGCTGTAACTTATTCAGTAACTCAGATAATTTGTGTTTTTAACCAAATCTGTTTCCTCGCTTCCCTGGTAGCAGTTTCACAAGCCAGCTTAGGGCCTAGCTGCTATTATGCACTGGGGCTTTTCCCAGGAGCTAGGGCAAGTGAGATGATAAGCACACCTTACTAGGCTGCTCAGGAGGTGGGAAGCTTCCATACATGGAAAAGAGGCTAGAGAGATGGGAAAGGTAGCATCTTCCCAACAAGAGTCCCTTGAGGATATGTGTTAGGCACCCAAGAAGTAGCAGCTGCATGGGTCAGAGCAGTAAGTACTGATAAGAAGAAAGTCGTTTTCTCTGCCTAAAGCAACATCAGCTTTCTTTCATCATTAGTAACCTGGGAACAGAGGTGCAGGGCTGGATTTGTAGACATTGCCTGAGAGCATCTTGTGTAGCCATACTAAGCCAAAGAAATGTTTTTAACTCTTTTGTTTTGGATTTTCTTGGCATATAAAACTAGACCTCTGGCTCAGTGGTGCTAACAACCACAAAAGGTGATTTATTCAATGGGTATCTGTTAAGGATGAATGAATCCTGGATGTATTGTTGGCATCACACCTGGAGATCCTCTCATGAGCTATTAGGGAAGATTTAGAGCCGTAGTACATCTGATGTCATTCTGGGAAGGAAAACTGGGACTTGCAGATACTCAGGCTACAACTTAGGCTGCCATACTGTTTTTTCCAGACAAAAGTATTTGAGCATTTGCTTTTACTTATTCAGTCTTTCAACAAAATATTTTTTTTTTACTTTTTCAGATTTGTTTTTAAAGTGAATTTTTCTCAAGACCTAGTTTAGATGAAAATTTGTTTTGCTAGCCTTCGTTAATCAAAAAAGAAAAATAGGATATTTTACCCAAGACTGTCACAGTTCCTTGCCCTGTGATTATCCTTACTTGTTAGAATTAGTTTACTAGTCTGTTGATATCTTTCTAGCTAAGCTGCTTGAATACAATTTGATTGATTTGTTGAAGGTCAGTTTCATTATTGCTCAATTTATCTTTAAAACAAATACTACTTTTGAGAGTACTTGAATTCTTTAATTGATCTCGTGTTCTTCTTTTCTTGCCCAATGTCTTTACCATGTGAAACTTTTTCTTCTGGGAGTTATTTCACAATGTATAACAGGACAAAATTTAAGCAGTAGAATGTCTATTTGACATGTAAGCTCAAATGCTAAATCCTCTGCTATCAGTGGTAAGCAGTTAAGCTCACAAGTGAGTCAGGAGCATAGTTAAATGAGATTTCAGCCAGCCGAATGGAATTACGTATTGAAGTACTTACTCAGATAGAGGAATAGCGATCAAATGCTGGACTGTAATGAAGAGTAGCAGGATAAACTTCTGACTGGATAATAAGTTTTCAGAAGTGATTTATGCTTTCTCAATGGACTTTTATACATTTTCCTGCCTGTACTGATGCGTATGAGACCTCTTTCATAAAAATAAAAGTGGAAGAATGTGATCTCAGTTGCTTTTGATCATTCCTTAAAGGGTACTGAAATACATACTCATAATGAGGCAGTTCCTGACTCGAATCTATACAATGTCTATCTGTGCGCTTGAAAAAATAGAGAAAAATGTGTATTACAGTTGCTGGTACAATCAAGAACAGTGTTAAAACCATGTTGAGCAACATCAACTATTCATCCACCATTGAGCTTCCCTATATCTTGCACTGACAAAACCCAGGACAGCAACACTTAAAAAAGAAAATCCAAATTAACAGCTGGAACATCCTTCATCAGTTTTTCTATGGCCTTTTTAATTTCAGGTGTACATTTATTTTGAGACATTCCAAATCAAATAGTCCTACTTATTCCTATCTTTTCCCTTCTCTGGTTCAAACTATTGCCTTGTTTTTATTCTGCTTTAAAATTTTCCCTCATAATTGGCCTCTTCTTCCTCTTTCTCTTAATATACCAGTATTCTCTTGTTTAAAAAAATTATTATGCAATCACCCTGCTTCTCTTTGCTCTTTATCCACTTTTCCATCAAGAATATATTCAAGAGATTGCCAGTTTGCTTTCCTGAACTTGCTGTTCTGGATGCTTTGCAGGTTTGCTTTTCACAGACTTTGCCTCCCTGCCTCCAGTAACAATATTCTCATAATGGCCATTAATTCTCTCTTCTATGTCTGCTGTCCTTGATTATTCTCCTACCTTGTCCAAATCCTCTCTCTAACTGTTTTGTCGACATGGAATATATGATCTTACATTCATTTGCTGTTCTTTGGTAGCTGCAATTGTAATTTAATTGTATAATTTGTTAGCAGTTCTTCAGAGTTTCTCTTCTCCCTGGTATGTCACGATTCTATCTTTGGTAACCCAAATTTGATCTCCTGTCTTCAAGGAAATGAAATTATCTACAAGACACTGGTTATTTTGGGGAAAACCAACATCTACTTTATTTTGTTTTCACTGAAAGACTTACCTTCATCAAAGATTTATATATTTATAAATATTTTTCTGAATTCTGAAGAAAAAAACTCCTAACCTTTAGACAGAGGCTGATTAACAGAGCATTTCAGGTAATATGACTGTACTGGGTCTTGTTGGCATGGAGTTAATTTTCTTCATAGCAGCCTGTATGTTGCTGTGGTTTAGATTCGTGACCAAAACAGTGTTGATAACACAGGGATGTTTTACCTGTTGCTGCACAGTGCTTGCACAGAGTCAAGGCTTTTTCTATTTCTTATGCTGCCCCCCAAGTGAGTAGGCTGGGGGTGCATGAGAATTTGGGAGGGGACACCGCTGGGACAGCTGGCCCCAGCTGTCCAAAGGGATATCCCATACCATATGACATCATACTCAGCAATAAAACTGGGCAGAGGGAAGTGTAGTTTTTCCAAGGTAGCTGTTGCTTGGAGACAGGCATTGGTCTATGGGTGGGAGGTGGTGAGTGATTGCCTTTGCATCACTTGGGGTTTGTTTTGTTTTGTTTTTGTTTTTTCTCCTTCCTTTGACTTATTAAACTGTCTTTGTATTGATCCACGAGTTTTTCTTCTTTTTGTCCTTCTGATTCTCTCCCCAATCCTGTTGTGATGGAATGAACTGGGTGGTGGCTTAGCTGCTGGCTGGGGTCAACTCACCATTGGCACCCAGGGTGGGGCATGAGGGATTCATGATAACAATAGATTTGATCAGTGTGCTAGACTGAATTTAGGGTTATTATACCTGTTTAGCTGTTACTTGGTAAATTGTTACTTGCTGTTGCTGGTTGCAATGTTAACTTGTGTGGTTTTGACACTGGTTTATTCGTTCCCTCACCTGCTCTGTGGTGTGCTCCCTTTCTTGCTGTACATCAAACTTCAGGACTTGTTAATGGCTTCTGCAGCTTGCTATTCTGTTTATCACTTTGCTTTGTGTTGCCTGGGAGAGCTATAATAAAAGCACTGGCCTTGAGCCTAATGTGGAATTTGGACCCTGCATTGCTCCTGTCCCCGTACTCCGACAACCATCTCATGGAGACAATTAACAATTACACCCTTCTCTTTTCCTCCAGAAGCCACTTTGTGGGTAAATGAGGAATGGCACCTCCTGTTTCTCCTCTGGTGTAGATGCCTTCTGCCACGTTACAATGGCTATTAAGTTTCTTGAACATTCCAGAATGCTCATATTGGTGTGTGTTGTGAATCTGATTTTGGCTTTTTGTAATGTTAACCAGTTGGTTGGGAATGCCTCACAGGGATGTGCCTTGAGTTGAGTCATGGGTGGCAAGGTGCTTGGGAGAATTTGGACACGTACCTAGAACAATTTTCACCTCAGACAGTCTGGGATTTCACACCTGGACAGTAACGCAATCCTGTTGAAGTGACACAGCACTTGACAAAAGAATTACTTGCCTATGCCAAAGAGACACAACTTCTTACACTGTGCTGGGTCCTGGCCTATGCTTACTGAGCCTCTGTTCAGTACCGTCGAGGCAGCTGGTGAAGGGACTTCTGGTTTGCAATTATGGGAGTCAGGTAATGAATGTTCTGACAGGAATACAATGCTCCTGCCTTCAGCCAAGTGGAGGAAAGGGACAACCAGCTTTATTGGATTGTATGGATTCAACAGCACATCAGGTCCACGTGATTATAAGGCTCTGGTGGACACCAGCGCACCGTGTATCCTCATGCCATCAGGGTAAAAGGGGGCAGAACACATCTGGATTTTTGCAGTGACAGAGGAATCCCAACAGTTGACTGTGTTGGAGGCTGAGTTGAGCCTAACAGGAAATGAGTGGCAAAAGCATCCTATTGTGACTGGCCCAGAGGCTCCGTGTATCCTTGGCATAGACTACCTCAGGAGAAGGTACTCCAAGGACCCAAAAAGGTACTGGTGGGCTTTTGGTGTAGCTGCTCGGGTTGTAGATTAGTGGTCTGTCTTGCCTGGCATCTCAGAGGATCCTTCTGCTGTGGGGTTACTATGTGTCAAAGATCAGCAGGTGCTTATTGCTACCATGATGACGCACCAGCAACAATACCACAACAACCAAGACTCCCTGGTTCCAGATTGTTGGAACTGTCTGGGAAAGACTGTGGGTTACTCCTTCCTCAGTAAAAAGGCAAACTAATGGGATTGCTTTTACTCAGGAACCTGGGTGCACTTGGTGGGTAATGCAGAAGGTTGGGGAAATCCGAGGTGTACATCAAGGAGATTTATCCTTGGGTGAAAATAACCCATGATTTGAGTTGCATGATGTCATAGTTGTATGATGCCATAGTTGTATGTCAAAAGTACCACAGCAGGAGCTACCCAAACCAATGGAGGATGAACCTTGTAAGGAACCAGGCAAGTGCAGCAGTGATCCAACCTGAGCTGCTTTTGAAACGCAACAATCCAACATAACACACCTTACCTCCTGTCCTGAATGATCATTGCAACAGATGGAGCCTAAGTCATGGACTAAATGAACTGAACGGACATTTGAATGCGGATGGCCAGTAGATGAGGGAAAGGTGTCCACGTATGTGTCAAAGGACAGGGAAGGGGGCAGTGGTGGTTGATGAGAATTCATTGAATATTGTAGGACGTGAGCATGATGCAAGTAGTATGGAATAAGAAGGAATGGAGATTGTACTGCGTCTGGTTGAGATGGAGTTAATTTTCTTCATATCAGACCATATGGTGCTGTGTTTTCGATCTGTGACCAAAACAGTGTTGATAACACACCAATGTTTTAGCTATTGCTGAACAGTGCTTGCACTGCATTAAGGCCTTCTCTGGTGGGGGAAGTTTTTCCAAGGTAGCTGTTGCTTGGAGACTGGTTGGGCATCAGACTGCTGGTGGGAGGTGGTGAGTGATTGCCTTTGCATCACTTGGGGGTTTTTTTGTTTTGTTTTCCCCTTGACTGGGAAAAAACTGTCTTTATCTTTACCCATGAGTTTTTCTTGGTTTTAACCTTCTGATTCTCTGCCCCATCCCACTGAGAGGGGGCAGTGAATGAATGACTGGGTGAGGCCTTAGCTGCCATCTGGGGTCAACTCACCTCAGTTACAAACAGCTGAAAACCAAATCTCAGAAAGGAAGCTGTTGGTTAGTACCTTCTATAATAAGAAGTATGTGTCATTACACATCGTGATTAGCAGTGTTGTTACTTCATTTCCCTATAGCCCGTTCCATCTAGACTGTGAAAACAATGGGACTACAACTAAATTTTTGTTTTGTGGATTACTATCTAAATGAATTCTGTCATGTACAAACCAACTAAAATAATTCCAGACAAAATGCATACTCCTAAAGAGGATGGCATTGTAAAAATATATTAAGGAATTAAAAAAATTAGATTATGAATAAGCACTGAAAGACATTTCAAATAAATGCTCTACTTCAGGCCAAATCAGCCTTTATCTTGCCTAATAGATCTTGTAATTACGGGTTTTCTGTTCTCCTATAGGCGGGCTCCCTGAAAGATTCTATTTCCAAGTAAACAGACTTGGTCACTTGTCTGGGGTGGGGGTTGGTGGAGTGTTACAATATTCAGCACATTATGAGGTATGTATTTCCACAGAGATGCCAGTCCAAAAGACCCATATTGAAATTCATCAGAGGCAAAGTCCTAAGAAAGGTGATTAATGTATTTTTTAAAGCAATGCAAAATATGTATTTCTTTTTTCCTCATGGAATAAAGCAAAATATTTCAACTGAAATTCATTTAATGAGGTATAAACTTGTTCTTATTTTCCTAATACAGTTTCTTTTGATCAGTAAAGCTGATTTTTTTAAATATATTTTTTAGTTGCCATTAATGAGATTTTCTATGACAAGATATTACTAATGGAAAACTCTAAGCAAATCTTTATTCACATCTCTGACTATGATGACATGGCAAACTTTAATTCTTCAAAGAATAAAACTGTTCATTTTTTGGATAAGAAAATAACAGCCTTACAGTGCAACTTAAGTTATATTTTTATGATTTTCAATTAGACTTTACACTCCTATATATTTTTTTCTGTGTACATAATTTTTTTAGATTAGAATTAAGTTTAGGAATAGTCACATTCAGCAACTAAAACCGCTTTATGTTAGGTGACATTATGGCTTATATTATGGAATTTTATGTCAAATGGAAAATGTTAGCAAACGCTTCATTACAGAATTCACACCTCTGCTGTTGGGGTTAAACACAACAAAATTTTACTGAGTTCAATTAGTTTTTATGGACAGAATGTAGTAGCTTTTGTGATGTTCTTGTATCAGTTTCTGTAATTTCTCTGTCTAAACTACACTAAAAGCTAACAATAAAATAGGAGAGTGTTTCTTTCTTGTTCCCATTTTGCCTCTAATCTGTATTTGAATTCATTGGGGTACTCTTTGATCAGTTGTCTGTGGTTTTTACAATAGTAGCATCTGGGATTCTTTGATCTTGCCAAATTGTTTTTATTCTTTATAGTACTCTTTAAAGAAATAATTAAAAAACAGAAGCAGACTTTATAACCTTTAAAAAAAAGTTATCCTTGAACAATGATAGCAAGAATTGCTCATGACTTCCTCCCTGATATTCACTGATAGGGTTTTATACAAGATTTCTTACCCCATCCTGTAAGGAAAGGTAGCTCTGCTTTCCTTTTTTGATAAATAGTGTTATAGCCATCTCCAAAATGTCCATGGTTGCTTCCAAGCTTACTTTTGGAGAAACTTTGTGTTTTGAAGAGGACTGTTCCCGTTCTCACAAGCTAGGAACTTCCATTCAGAATCATTCATCTCTATTTGGGAATCCTGTGAAGAGCCCTTTCACCTTGCAAAACGCCAGTCATAGAAAATAAGGCAGGGGTAACATGCTGAAAGCTTGTTGAGAGAAGGGCAGTAGCCACATTTAAGGTGCTGACTGGGCTGCTAGTGTCTTTTGAGCTGTAGTGTCAGCAGATTTGTCACTTGTTAGTACTATTTATTCTCTGAATTCCTAAGACACATAGGAAATCTTATCCTGTACTGATAGTGAGGACATAATCTGTAGCCAAAGAGAATTAGAGGCAATTCAATTAGAAGCAACATCTCAAATTTTATAGGCAAGATAGAGTTATTTTTAAATTTGCTCGACATAGAGAATATATAGTTACTCATATGACTTATACTTTCAGAAGATTCAGAAATCTATTTTATACCATCATTCTCTGACAATTCCCTGTCTACTTGTTACGCATGCATAACTACTATCCAATTTGTGTTTTCATTTGCTCTGGCTAAACACTGTCTGTAACAGTTTTCTTCCCCTCTTCAGCAATGATGGACTTCACAGCTAAGAGGGAAGTTAGCAGCAGCTACAAAATCATTTAGAAACTATGTGGAGGCCATTTTTTTTTTCTTAACTTAATAGCAGGAACAATTTTTTTCTCAATCCTCTTTCAGTATTCCGATAATAGTTTGAAACACTTACTCCTCTTGAACAGTTTAATCTTGGCTTTCTCAGCATCCCAGTGTGCAAAAAAAAAAGCTGCTCTTGACTATTTTTTCCAATACATACAATAAAAACAAACCAGAAAGCAGTTTAGAAGCCTACGTTATAGTCTACAGGCTTAAGTTATAGTGCAGTCTGAACTGAAAGAAGCATTTAAAGCTCTTTAAAAACCAAACAAAAAAAAAAAAGAATGATATTCATCAGCAGACAAATTCTACTGTTTTTTGAAAAAGGACAACTCTCAAAGCTTACATGACTGCAAATCCTAGTTATACTAAAACATAGGATATGGTTATCTGGTTTTAAATGTGTTTCCTGAAACACAAGTTACTTCAAACTGAATACAGTACCGGTGCATGGCTGAACAATTCCAGTAACTTATTTGGAAAAGAAATGTGAGAATTACCAAGAAAACTGTGGTTCTTGTTTATCACTGGCATCTAGGGGGTGGTCTATGACACTAAGAATTGCCTGAGCAGCTAGGAGGCTGCAAAAGAAGAAAACTAGTTATTACTGCAGAGGGCAAAGGAAGCAATGTCTGAAAGCTGTGAAGAAACTTGCTGCTATAAAGCAGAACTTACTAGACTCTGATGACGTTTATTCTACCTCATTATTTCTAGAGGTCCCCTTTTAAGTTCATTCTTTTATTGTGACAGGCTTTGTGCAAACAGCAAGGCACACAGAACAGCTTAAATACTTTCTCATTTAAATAGATAACAAAAGCAACAAAGATGATAATTTTGCAGAGTTCACAGAGTAGGTCAGGGCACTGAGCAGAGCCTCTCTTCTCCCACTGCTTTACCGCTGCCCTACTCTTTCTAGGCATAATGTATCATCATGTTGTTTCAGCATGGGGTTTGGGGTTGTGGTTTTTTTTTTTTGCTTTCTTACTTACCTAGACACCTATGTCATCATCAACATTTTTGTTGGAGGAAACATTGTCATTTCCTAATCTGGTGAGTCATAGCACAAATTGGCTTGTGAGAAGCAGTCTCAGCTACACTGACTTCCTTGCTATAAAATGAATGAAATGAAGAAACACCAGACGCCATGTTTCAATCCAGGACAACATCATAAAATGTCCTAGGCAATTCTCTGTTAAGAAGAAAACAGCTTCTATTCTAGCACATCTCCAGCAAACATAAGCAGATCCATCTTCAGCCAAAGGGCTAATCTAAGCCAGAGGTTTCCCAGTCACAGTGTTTTGAACATTCATAGTACCCTTGAAGGTAGGACAAATGGCGGCCTGGTAGCAGTGGTAACAACATCACCCACATCTTGGTATTTCTATGTGTTGCACTTTATATGCGTGCCATGGTGTAACTCCATGTTTGGAGTTACTGTCCTTCAGCAATACCTGCTTCTTATACTTGTGTAAAAGAAAACTGTGTAGATGAATGCTACCAGCAGCAGGACCTGCATTTCCAGCTAAGGATATAAGAGCTGAGCTAAAGGCTCAAATACTGTAAGATCATGGGTTTGTAAGGTAGATTGCCTCAAGTGAGTGAGGTGAAGGAAGTCCACATAATTGTGCTGAGATGCTAGAGGAGCAGAGTTTAGACATGATGGGCAAAGAAAATGGGCCTGGATTAGGAAGCCAAAAATGGAAGACAAATGAGAACATACTGAGCTAGGCAAATGCAAGGCAGAAATCAACTGTGACTAGGATGTGTACCCATCCTTGCCCAAAGCCAACCTCCAAACCCTTCAATCTCATCTCTCCTGACAACAAATAACTGAGAAAACCACAAGCACTGTTGCTTGTCCTGATCTGCACCACATAGGGAATGAAAAATTCTGAAAGTTATTATCTGATTAGCTGGGATGGTATGGGCTTCACATTTGCGGATGACATATGCGAATGAAAAGAAAATGTCATGGTGGAGTTTTTGTTTGCCTCCTTTTACCACACTTAGTAAATAAAGCATGTACATACACAAACACACACACACACGTACACACACACACACTCAAGTGAGTCCAAATGAAATTATTGTTCATAGATTTGTTTAGGTTGGAAAAGACTTTTAAGATACATGTTAATATATAGCACGTATTAATAAAACAACTGCAACATCAAGTTATTTTGATAAAACTGCTTGTAAGATATGAATTATATTGAAAAAATACTTTGAATTTTTTATTTCCCAAATGAAAAATTTTTAAAGTTCTTTTCAGTTGGTTTTTTTTTTTTTATTTTGGAGTCATCAAGGTATTAAAGATTGGCTTTAACAACGTAACTTTTTTGACTAAGCCATGACAGCTGGAGAAAATTACAAACCACTTTCACGTTACAGCATATTTTGAATATGACAATGTCAATAATGTCAGCATATTCTGCTGATAATAATAAGCGAATATAATAAGGGTAAATGTTGCTGTTTAGGCATATCTGTTGACCAGACCCTTGTATCCACTCATTAGAAGCTCTACAACATGTCTGAAATCCACAATTCTTGAGCTGCCATGTACTGAACAAATATTTTTTAAGTAATGTAACGAATCTACTTCTCTTGCAGCATACGCATTGTACTTAAATTGAAGTGTCCTGGTTTTGGCAGGGATAGAGTTAATTTTCTTCCTAGTAGCTGGTATAGTGCTGTGTTTTGGATTTAGTATGACAATAATGGGATAACACACTGACGTTTTAGTTGTTGCTAAGTAGTGTTTATACCAGTCAAGGACTTTTCAGCTTCCCATGCTCTGCCCGGTGCACAAGAAGCTGGGAGGGAGCACAGCCAGGACAGCTGACCCAAACTGGCCAAGGAGACATTCCATACCATATGATGTCATGCTCAGTATGTAAACTGGGGGAACTTGGCCAGGGGGCAGCGATCACTGCTCAGGGATGGGCTGGGCACCAGTCAGCAGGTGGTGAACAATTGCATTGTGCATCACTTGTTTTGTATATTCTTTTATCATTCTTATTATGATCATTATTATCTTCTGTTCCTCTGCTGTCCTATTAAACTGTCTATCTCAAGCCACAGGTTTTACTTTTTTGTCCCATTCTCTCCCCCTTCCCACTGTGGGGGGGAGGGTGAGCGAGCGGCTGTGTGGTGCTTAGTTGCTGACTGGGGTTAAACCATGACATTAAGTCTACCTTCTCATAATTTTTCCTCATGCGTCACTCCTTCTCCCCCCGCTGACAAAAGGATAGCATTTAGCTCTCCCTACACCTCTGTTGCTCCATTCTTACTTTTTCCAAAATGATGGAATGGCATCTGGAGCAGCCTGCTGTTTTCTTGTTCTTTGATATCAGCAGCAACAGAAATGAAACTTACCTCAAGAATGGCAAGAACTGAAAAGTAATTACTTTCACATAATATTAAATTAAATTTTATTCCTCATTTTAGAAGTATCATTTCATGCTGTTTGCTGCCATTTTTCTCCACTGTTGAATAATTATAGATGATTTTTTCACTACTGAGTTAGTTACCTTTAATTTTAGTCAGATGTGTGTTGGTTAAAAGGACAATTAATGAAAATCTTCTTTAGAAAGGAATAAAAGTCTAGCATGACATAATAATTGGTAATGCTAACTGTAAATTTCTTTATAGTCAATATAGCTCGTCTGTCCAATCAGACTGTTGCAGTCCATAGTAATGTGGTTTGTCTTTCACAAGACCCAAACAATATATGATGGTAAAGCACATTCATTATCGATCAAGTGTGAAGAAATTAAGGCTGAGGCACAGAAAGCTAGGTTTCAGAGTCATGTCAGCAAGACAGTTTAATTAGGAATGGGGCATAAATTAAGAACAAGGCACCTAAAAGCTGGAAATTCAACTCATGCTAAAAGCAGCAGACTGACATTTCCTGCTATACTTAAGCACTTTATTCTCCCTTGATGCTTGCTATCATTATTGGAGCACAGATGGTGAAAACACGTACTGTTCAAATTTACTATGTTCATTCACAAGGGTGTTAGTTAAGAAAATGGTGTTAGTCTAAATATTATAGCTCCATTTATTCTCTTTGTCATTTTTTTTTTTTATTTTTCAATACTAAAATAAATAAACCTGGACTTGCAGTTACCAAAATGTTCCATAGACTTTCTAATAATGGAAAGTGCATGATGGCTGGTTTGCAGACATTGCAGTCTATTACAGAACTAGATAATTAAAGTTACAAACTTTAAAAACACATGTAATTTCTTCAATGATTCTTAATGCCCTGTCCAGAGTCACTACAGCCATTGTGAAAGTATGTTATTATAGGGCTATTAGACGTGATCTTTACTTGTTCATCTCAAATTACTCTTCACTGACAAGTCAAGTTTGCTGTTGCAAGGTTCCCTCACTGAAAACATTGGGTGACTCACTGATTGCATAGATGCTAATAGCTACAAAAAAGACTTGTCCAAGTTAACAACAGGAATACAACATATTTTTATTGATCATTTAGGAGATGAATAAGTGCTAGATTAATAAATATTGCAGATTATATTAAATCTAGACCTAAAAAGACAACCTGAAGTAATAAAACATAACTATATCTTACTCTTGTAAAAGAAGCTAGAAAAGCAGCTGGAGACAAAGTAAAATAACATCCCATAATAACAATGACCAAAGGTCCTGAAATCAGGCTTTTCAGCTTGCACTTAGCTTATCGTGAACAGATTTTCTTAAGTGCTTAGTACAAACAGAAAGCACTATTTGTATTTAAATATAAACTGGAAATTAATTAAAGGCATGTGTATTTGAAATCCTCATTATAATAATCTTTGTCTAAGTCTATATTTCACTAGGTAGCAGGCAAGTTTTTAATCCATGTTACACTCTGCTGAACTTACTGCCTCATTCTCTCCCTGGTTTATGCGTATGTCTGTATGCACGTGCATGCATGTGTCCTAATCAGCTTTCTTCTTCTACGTATTCCTCAGTTTCATCTCCTGCAAACTGATAAGCTATTAATTGGAAAGCATTAACTTACGTTTTAATTCAATTATAGTCTATTACTACACTAAATACTGACAAATACTGACACCAATTCAACTTTTATGTTCCTCTTCAGAATTTTCACCATTTTTACCCCTCAAACTGAATAAGGTGATTGTTGGATTTTTTTATCAGATCCTGCCTACTCTTCTCTTTTTACGTGTTCTTATCATATGCTGTCCAATTAACATGTTACCTATTTTTTTGCAGTCTTTTAAAATTTATAAAGACTTTGTAGAGGTTTTCTGATCGAAACGAGAAAAGTTCAAAATACACAGGTAATAGGGCCCGAGTTGTCATTTAATCCTTGCTATCAGTCATACCACCTACTTTCCCTTGAATGTATACTTTACCATACTGTAAACACACTGAAACCCAGTCCTGGGCATATGCTTACTGGCTGCAGAAACCTAATGGTGCACAACTCATTTTGAATTAGAATCAGTTTACCTATTCCATTCCTTGCCCAGTATTTGTATAATAGTATTTATCTGTAAGACAGTCTCTAAACACAAGGATATATTTTTCTATATATTTTCTGACTCTATTGTCTATATTTTCTTGTATACCAGATGTGAGCACAGCACAGATTTTTGCAGTAGCTTAAATGATATTTTTATTTTGTTCCTCAGAGCTTTCTTAATAATCTTAGATGTCTTCAGAATACTGAGAAATAAATGCAGGTGTGGTGGGTTGACCCTGTCTGGACGCCAGGTGCCCACCAAAGCCGCTTTATCATTCCCCCTCCTCAACTGGACAGGGGAGAGAAGTATAATTTAAAGATAAGGATAGGGAGAGATCACTCACCAATTACTGTCACAGGCAAAACAGACTTGACTTGGGGAAATTAGCTTAATGTATTACCAATCAAATCAGAGTAAGGTAATGAGAAATAAAAACTAAAACTTAAAAACACCTTCCTCCCACTCCTCCCTTCTTCCTAGGCTTAACTTCACTCCCGATTTTCTCTGCCTCATCCCTGTGAGAGGCACAGGGGGACAGGGAATGGGGGTTGCTGTCAGTTCATCACACATTGTTTCTGCCACTCCATCCTCTTCAGGGGGAGGACTCCTCACACTCTTCCCTTGCTCCAGCGTGGGGTCCCTCCCACAGGAGACAGTTCTCCACAACTTCTCCACAGTGGGTCCTTCCCATGGGCTGCAGTTTTTCACAAACTGCTCCAGCGTGGGTCCTTTCCATGGGATGCAGTCCTTCAGGAACACACTGCTCCAGCCTGGGTCCCCCATGGGGTCACAAGTCCTGCCAGCAAGCCTGCTCCAGCGTGGGCTCCTCTCTCCACGGGTCCACAGGCCTTGCGAGGAGTCTGCTCCAGCATGGGCTTCCCACAGGCTCACAGCCTCCTTCAGGCATCCACCTGCTCTGGTGTGGGGTCCTCCAGGGGTTGCAGGTGGATATCTGCTCCACTGTTAACCTCCATGGGCTGCAGGGGGACAGCCTGCCTCACCGTGATCTTCACCACAGGCTGCAGGGGAATCTCTGCTCCGGCGCCTGGAGCACATCCTCTACCTCCTTCTTCACTGACCTTGGTGTCTGCAGAGTTGTTCCTCTCACATATTCTCACTCTTTCCTCCAGCTGCAGTTATGCAGTTCTTTTCCCCCTTCTTAAATACGTTATCCCAGAGGCACTACTACTGTCCCTGATGGGCTTGGCCTTGGCCAGCGGCGGGTCCGTCTTGGACCCAGCTGGCATTGGCCCTGTTGGACATAGGGGAAGCTTCTAGCAGCTTCTCACAAAAGCCACCCCTGTAGCCCCTGCAGCTACCAAAACCTTGCCACGTGAACCCAATACAGCAGGCCAAATGTAGATTTGCTGTAAACTAAACAGAGCTCTGAATTTGACTTATTGCATGTATAAAATATAGCATAATCTAATTTGTAACATATAGCATAAAATATATACTTTAGGAAATCACATTTTAAATTTTAGGCAAAAAGTATACATGAGAGGTACTGACTACTTTCATATTTCCCCCTTCTTAATTGAAAATGTCCACAAACTTAGCCACTTTCATCTTTCAGACTACATTAGGTAGTCTGGAAAACAAAATGGCAAACTCATGAGGTGCAGAGAAATGCACCTGCAGTAGCAGAGAGATATTGATCAATCATGTGAAGCAGATCAATGAGGAGTTAGCACACACTCATGGACATTTGTTACAGTGGAATTCAGATTTACCTGGGCTACATGGCAAACCAGCACAATGTTGGCAAATGTATGTAAATCATTTCAGCAGAAGTGCTGGCTCACAGACATTACACACTATATTATGTCAACAGCATCAGCACCACATTTTTCATTGTTTCCCACATTCTTCTGTAATGGGCACCTTATTCACTTGGAAGTACAAGGAAGATGAGCTGCCAAATTATATTTGTAACTCTTACCACAGTTTAACAAGAGGGAGACTCTGGGACCATGGAAAGCTCCAGATTCTCCTTCAGATGCACCATGCTCTGTAGATAGACTGAAGCTTTATCATTCAAATAACCCTGAGGACTGGTGTGTTTGATAAATAGAAGCTTTACTCTGTATTGTCTGTGGTTTGTATCCTTCCTTTCTCAGTCTCATGAGCAGCAGCTGAGAGAAAAGAGGTCACTGAAGCCCCTTAATTACAGTGCCGGAACTGCACTGCTTTCATACTCCTAAAATAGCAAAGCTTACATAAAAACATTAACAGCATGAGATTACAGAATATTGGAAACAGCTAGCATGACAAAGATTCAGTAAACGTAAACAAAACCTGCATTTGGACAACTTTACATATAGGCAAAATGTTAGACTGCAGGCAATTCTGTAATTAGCAACAGAATCTCTCTCTTAATGGTAACGTTGCCCCAAAATCAAACCTTTTGGCAACAAGTCATCTTCTTTAAAGCCATTGATTATTGTTACTTGCATTGTACCAAAATGTTGCTCTGTGGAGCTTCCCATCTCCCATGGAAACCCAGAGCAGTACAATTCTTTCCTAAGTCAGACGTCAGCAATGGCAGACTTAAAAGAACCCAAGCAACAACAGAGACAACAACAAAACCTTAAGCAAAAGTACCCTCTTTTTAATTTGCTGTTTAGGTCAAAGTGACCTAAACCCTTCCATGTTTCAAATCGACCCTGTAGTACAAGATCACACCAAAACAAAGGAAATCATGAAGTTTCTTAATGTGATGTCATTGAACAAAAGTTGAGATCAATACAAGTTGGCTATATTTTTTAATACAAAGTGAATACACACTAGATGAGTTTTGCCTTTAAGCTGTGATTAAAGAAACTGACAAAATTGAACTTTGCCATATTTGAAGAGCAGACTACAACAGAGGACTTAGGTGTTGGGGCACTTTACCCCTGTGATTAACTTTTGAGCATCTGCCTTGGCATAGTGCTAATAGGAACTGTTCTGCTGTAGTCGCTATGGTTGTAAAAGAACAAGTGGAGCTCCTGGATACTGTGGTAATTAGAAATCTTATGGCACTCATTAAAAGTGTAGGAGCATTAACATCAGAGCTCCATTCAAGTTCCCATTTAAGTGACTATCATTAGCTCAGTTTTGACCTTTTGCTGTTTCAGCTGGCTGTCATATTTTTCATTTAATCTGCTAAAGACTAGCAGGATCATAACTGTCGTGATCCAGTCACTGGTCAGGTGCTGCATGCATAAAACGCAAAAAACATTGGTGCATCTTCCAGTAGGAAAGGTTGGGTCAGTATTTTCAGTGTTTACTTTTTGGAATTCCTGTTTCCAAGCTTCCTCGGAGATTCTCATCTGAAAAGGTAAGAATTTAACATTGACAACCTGGCCACTGTCTCACGGTCCCTAAACCCTGCACCAGTACTTCACATCCCTGAAACACAACAATGCAGCTGCCTTCTGTCCCTGTGTGCAGTTGATGAGGGGGGAGGTAGCCTTCGGCCACTCCTCAGTGTCTAATGCAGTGTCTCCTTGTATCCTGTGACTCAGTAGAGCTGCCACCTGATATCAGATACATGCATGGCATCTGACTTCAGCTGTACCCCTAACACGCTGGGTATGTGCCATCTGCATATGTTTGCATGGCATCTCCCTGCCAGCGAGCTGTATGTGCTGCACGCCTGCCACTGCTACAGCACTGAATCAACCAAGCACAGGGTGTGTTTAGCAGTATCAGTTACGTTTTAAAGATATGAAGAAATCATCCCAGACATCCAAGCAAATAAGCCCCACTCTGCTACTGTACATCAGCTGAACATAGATAAACCCTACCCTTTCCTGGGCATTGAATGCAGCTGGCAGTTACTGGCACTGTCTCGTCAGAGGATGCAGAATCTAGTCCTGCACATTGACTTACACAAGTAATCATGAACTTCTAAAGGTGAGATCAACAATAACAATTAACAAGGAGTCACGCCACACAACAAAAGTTTGCTCTTGATATTTTATTCACATACATACACACAAAACACATTCCTAAATCATCTCTAGGCTATTAACATCTTAAACACAAAAGTGCACCTAGCTGCATTTTCAGGTTTTTGGTATTGCGGACTTCTGTTGTCATCTCAAGAAAACAGTTTCTGTATTTTGTTGAAACAGAAGAACCTGAAGGCATTTTCCCTCATATAGAGAACTGCAATACTGAGTGTACTGCTTGGGGATAGGCTTCAAGTTGCTGCATCTCTACTTCAAGCTGAGAGAGTCAAACTGAATGTGACTCATTGCAGATGCTGGAGAAAAGAAAAAAAAATAGTGTTGTGTCTCAGTTTCTTCAGATATAGGCATCTGATTTGGAGAATCAGTTAAAAATTGAGGCTTATACAATGAGAAAACATTTCCATCCTCTCCCCAAGACAGCAAGAAGCTCATCTGTCTTTTCTCTCAAGATGCTGTTGTTTTTTCCAAGGATTCTCCTTCCTTCTTTGACATCTGCTCTGTTCCTGGCTGTGGAAGAGCTTTCCTAGGTTTGCTGCTTTACACTGAGGTGGGGAGCTCTGTGTTGTAGGTCCAAACACATATGATGTTCCATTCATAAGCATTAAATCAAGATCCACATTTCACCGGAAGCTGGATCCCTGATTTTCATCCTCAGATTATTAAATATTATTCCAGACAGAACAAGCAAATTGTCAAAGGTGTGGAGGACACATTAGCTAACTAAAGAGCTAAAATAACATTAGCTTGATTCTGTCTGGGTTATCTTTGAGATCATCAGCCAGCATTATCTTTTTAGAGGCTTGTGAAGGTTTTACTTAAAAGACTAATTCTAGGTCTCTTGATGTGTTTGGATTAATATATAATACCTTTTTTGTAAGAAGTGCTTTATCAAACATAAGTAATTAGGTTTAATGGAGAAGAAAGTGGATGAACTGTAACAGTCTGTGATACAGAAGAAATCAGTCCGCATCATCTCATGTGCCCTCTATGCCTTAACCAGACTGTGAGCAACCTCTGTTCAAGGATAATGTGTGTCAGCTTACCTGGAAGGTACAATTACACTTCCAACCAGCCCCAACACAAACAAGCACCCTGGCCACAGGCAGGGAATGATCCAAGTGTAATCCCATGACAGAAATATGGTCCCACACAAGGAGCAACAAGGATATGGGGCCTTCCTGAACAAGGACTGAGGAAGGACACCACAGAAGTGATTCAGCACTGTCTGATCAGAGCCTGAGTCTGCATGATGCTTTAAAGGTATGAACAGGACATATGGGAGAGCTCCCTGGGTCAGGGCAAGACCAGCTTGTGAGTTTATCATAGATGGTAGAGGATGTTATTTTAACTCCTCTTGGATGGCCAAAAGAAAGTGAGACCTGGATTCCTCCCATCATTTGGTGAGTATTTTAACTTGGGTATTACAGGATAAAGGGGATAGGAATATTACCGCTTCCTTTGGACGTAGCATGGCTAGAAGCCTGCATGATATAAACAGAAAATATTTTTTGATAAATGCCACATAACTCACAAACTTCAGTGAATGTCCTGTGTCATACAGTGCAATACATAATCCACTATGGGGCAAACAGCACACCGCCAAGGGAAGGGTGAAGGAATTTATTCTTGGATTCTCTGGATATTATTTGACCTCAAGCAGTTATGCTGTCCAGATTTATAACTATACCTCATACCCCATAGTACTGGGTGATGAAGATCAGGGATATATGAGCCACATGCTATTCCTTAAATTCTTTAACTGAAAAATAATGTGAGCAACTTGTTTTGGGAACAGCAATTTAGCTGAATTACATGTATTTATAGAATTAGGTATTATATTATTTAAGAACAGATACCTGTAGATGCATTAGTGAGCCAAGATTAAATGCATAAAGGAATAATCTTTGTTACAACACTGCACCTCTTTGCAGTATATTTTTGGATACTGCTTTGGTAATTAAAAGCTTTATGAGCAGTTCATTGCAGAATAGTAAAAATGTGTTAAAATCCATTAGCACAGATTGAATATATTCATGAAATGTTTCTTTGGTACAATAATGAAATTCACTTCACTTTTTTTCCCCTCCTTTCAGTGAGAAATTGTTCCATTGGAAAGACAAAATAAATTGAGTAAATTGTGAATAAAATGCAGTATAAATGAAAACAGTTATTTTAAACCAAGTCATGCAAGCTTTTTATTTATGCAGCAACTTTCATCTAGTAAAAAAATCTGTGGCATGCTTAACTCTTAGGGAAAAATCCCAGCAACATAACAGATATGAGCTAGATAAACTTATGCTCCCACAGAAGTATCTGGGAAGCTGCTATCGTGAATCCTTGTGCTACTAAAAAGCTGTCACATTGGGAAATAAGGAACCTACACAATAGAATTCAACGACATTTTTTTATGTCGTTCATTTCTTTCATTGCTGATTTCATGCGCATTTTATAACTCAGCTTCTTTTTCTCTTGCTCATGAACAGGCCAGAACACACAGATAAGAAAATGTTCTTTGGAAGGTGGTTGCTAAAGCTAAAATACGGTGCTTCCTAACAGAAACACAAAAATGCAAACCTAGAAAGGAGGGAAGGTCACTGTAATGTAGACATTGTTATTTGAACTCTGAATGTTTGGAAAATTTCCTCAGATTTTAATAAGCAGCCATGGTCTTGTTAGAATCAGTGTCAATTGCTGTATACATCAGAACCAAAAGATACATAAAATTAAGCTATGAAAGCCTATTACAAAATCCTAAATGTCAACTGTTTTATTTTCCTTGGAACTCAGGATCATGTATATAACAAACTTGAAACTATGCTGACAAATTCCTTTGGAAATCTTTCACAGCAACCCGCAATGCCATATTTGTTTTTCATGATATGTTGTGTAGCCATTAAAATGAAAATTAGAAGCTCAAAGGGCAAACTAATCTATCATGGCAATTTGCTATAAGATATTTAAAACCAAATGACCACAGACCAACACTACTATAAATATGTTATTACTAAGGTCAAGTATAATGGATATGAAATCCAGGTGAATAAAGGAATAGTTGCCTTTCCATCTGCTGAGGGTGTAGGTAGCTTTTCTTTTTAAAATAAAACTAATTACTACATTAAAATACAACTAATTACTACATTAACTATGTAATTTTATTTTTCTTCCTAGCCTCATCTCTGTCTCCAAATTAGTTCTGAGGAACTCCGCAGCTTTACCTTACATTAATTTGTAGCTACATTAGTTTGTAGCCTTCCTTCTCAGTCTTTCCAAAGGGTTTCTTCCTTCTCAGTCATGACATCTTTCCTAGTTGAAGCAGCACATCTCCATTTAGATACAGGTTGTGCCGTCCGGCAGAGCTGGTGGACCAGTTACTCTGCAAACGATACACAAATTTATATCTGGAAAGTGTGGGTACACCTTTGTGGAGATTTGTCACCTCAGGTCTAGCTGTCCTGTATCTTCCTTTCTCTGATGCCAAACATATAATTTATTGTCTGAAAATATTAAGTGTTCACAGCTCTTATTTACTCATGGATTGCACCTGATTCCTGGGCAGAGTATGCAATATACTTACTATAGGGGGGAAAAAATTAAAACAGGATTGGAAGTGGATGACCAAGAGGTAGTACTGTATCTAGAGGTGACCCCTTTCTTTGAACATCTATATCTTTTTGGGATAAGTTGCATTTTTAAGTATGGGCACTGTTCTCCAATACCAGCTGAGGTAGAAGCCACATTGGAAGGTGAGAGGCCACCTCCAGCTCTAGGAGCTCATCTGGGGCTGCCCTGAGGAGGCAGGTTCACAGGGGGGTTCAGCCCACACCCCCCACAACAATGCCATATATGCAGCCCCCTCTTTGCTTCAGGTGACAGAAACTGTCCCCCATTCCCTTATCCTGCCTCTTGCATTGACCATTAACAAGCCGGTACTTGTCTGACCATTAGCAAACAGGTACTGACAAGATTAACAAACAGATACTTGTCCACATTCTATATAAGAGCATTTATAGCATTTATCAGACATTAAACAGAAAGAAGATTTAAAGCCAGGAGTTTCCAGTTCACTGCTTCTTTGGTGGATATCTGACGATTAATGTGGATAAGAATTGTTAACAAGATGAAAACTTTGTAGAAATCCCCATAAGTGTAACTGCTACATTAATAGATGTATGTAAACTGTTGTGCTTAGAAACATGGAATTAAATTTCATTATAGGCTTCAGTACATAGTGTAGCTATGTACTACATAGCTATTTCTGTACATAGTTATTCTGTTTCTGGTTAGCTGCTTTGAGAATGCTATAGAAGGCAGAACACACGCTGGTTTTCAAATTTTGTCACAACTCAGAACACTTCCTTGTGTCAGCTTGGACAACACATTCTCCACGTAATAAGCTTGCCATATATTATGCAACCCTGAATTAAAAATGTACTTGGAGAAAAAAAAAAAAAGAAAACCTCAATTCTTCCCTGTATTACATCTTCATTGAAGCCAACCAGTTGCATAGAAAAATAAATAGGGTCAAACACCACCTGAACTGTTTACAGCCTCGTTTTACTTCTGTGTCAAATAGATTTGTCTTTCCTCCTTCACGTCAATATACTATGTGTATAGTTGCTAGATGGCAAAGATTTAATTAAATTACTTTGCTTTACTAAAAGACATAAACAGTAGAACTAATATTGCCTAGCATAAATATATGAAACTAAAAGTAAGTTGCCCCTGGGATTTGTTTAAACCTTCCATAACTGTATAGAATGATTAAACTACAGATTCAAATATCTTTGTTTTAAGGGACTCATGAAACTTCATTTGTTGCCCAAAATATAAGAAATATGTAAATCACTTTTTACTTTGGATAAAATCATACCTATTGTCAATTTAAAAGGCAGAATTGGCCCACTGAATCCTGGAAGTCATGGCAGCAGGAACACTGAGATGCTTCAGAACAGTTAGAATTAAATTTGCTGGAAGAGAGATGTCAAAAGTGAACAGTGCTGTGCAGTACTGTGACTTAGGAGTCTAAGCTTTTCATTATTAAAAATATGTATTATGTATCTCCCTTTTTTTGGTTAGCAGATCATCCATGAATCAATATTTGTTATTCATGAGAATTTGCTGAATACACAGGACAAGTAATTCATTAGTTCTTTAAATTTAGTATGTTTATTCTTTGCTGTTGGTGTTGTTTAGTTGCTCGCCTATAGCATTTTTCTGGTTTTGTTGATATATTTGTCAAACATATAAGTCACACACTTCTAGTAGGGGCCTCTGGTGGCTAAATATCAGACTAAAATTGAATTTAGAAAGATTATCTGTTGGTTTTCAGCCTGCTGACAGAGAACATTTGAGATCTGTGAACTAATTTTAAAGGCTTTGAAAGCTAACTAAGGAGAAAAGCAAATCTTTTTTTTTTTTTTTTTGTAATTTTAAATTAACCATTAGAAACTTGTTAGGGATCCAAAAATTTTATTTTATTTTTTAAGGCAACCTAATCTATAATTAACAGATCTTAATGCTTAATTCACAGAAATATTTGAAAAGCGGGTTATAGATTTGCTTCATTGTACTTGTTGAATTTCGCCTCGTTAATAGCTGCAATATATTTGAACTTGTTTTAACATTTTCAAGAAATTACTTCTTGCATACCTAATATGCTTAAAAAACATTTTCAAAAGATTCTCATTTCTTGAAATGCAAACTCAATTCTTTTGGAAGACCTTTCCTGTTGCGTTGTGTCTGAGCCTGACACTTAGAATCATTTCCCAGCATAAGCTGTTAACTCTTATTTGTTCCTTTACAAAAGCAGTCATTCATGTAGATAATGGCAATGAAAAGTACTGTAGTAAGTCACTGCCATTAAAGATTCTGAAAAGTTTTCATTAATGATATGTTTATTGTGTTGTGTGAACAAAAGAAAAGCATAAAAAGATCAGTAAGGCACTAAATATAGTAAATATACCAATGGAAAAGTATTATACGGAAGAGTGAATTCCACAGTGGTAACTTAACAGCTACCCCACACTTTCTTCCAAGGTTTCAGCAATAATAAATTTAATCAAATCTACTTGAAGAAAATAACTTTAACATTGGTAAGAATGGATTGAAATTTTACAGATCATCGGTCACTGGCTTTCTACACCTATGCATTTGTATTAATGATAGGATGATGGGAAGCTGACTTAGTAAAGTGTTGATTTAGTAACATTTTTCTATAAAACAAAAAATATCACTTCATTTGAAACACCCCATACGTTATAGTCATAAGAATATAACTTTGAATAACCAATGAAAGCAAGTAGCTGTATAGATGTAGACCACTGGTCAGCATGGTTTCCTGTCCCAAAACTGACAGATGAAGTAGTGCCCTAACCAAGGAGGGAAGGAAAAAAACAAGATAGATGAAGAGAAGGTATGTGGCATTGCAGGAATATGTCCTGGCTCTGTAAGACATCTCTTAAAGGCAGAATTCAATTAAATAGGGCCTTCAAGAAATCTCTTACTGGCCTTGATAATCGAACTGCACAGGACTAATATTTGCAATTAAAATTTTAGGTATTGAAAGAAAGTGTTGAATACACAGTGCTGATAAAACTGTTCTGCAACTGAGACTAGAAGCCTCTGATTATGAATGGGAAACCTCCTGTACTCTTCTACATGGCTTAATCTCCTGTACATGGCTTTAAAAGCCGTGAAACTTCAGATGATACAAACAGGGTTTTTCTGTGCTTTTTCTTCAACCTTCAGATCTATTAAGTCACAAGACTTACTTACTGTTTGTGAAGACTTACTTCTCTGGGTAGACTAAGGATTATTTCCTGTTGTTATCTTTGGGAAAGGACTTCATTGTCTTCACATCCAGGCAAGCCAAAGGCCCAGCCAAACATGACAAAGAAAAAAAATCAAAGCTCACATTTATCATCTTTTCAAGAAGTCCAAGACTGCCATGTCTCACATTTTTATTTTCTGAAATAGATTTTCAAGAGCATTAGACACCTGTATACAGTAATATTTTTGAAACAGTTATAAAGTTCAGTGATATTTCCCAGCATACCACACATAAACTTGGTGAAATGTATGAGAAAGTTCCTTTTTCTTTCTCCTGCTACCTTTTATGTTTCCAAAGCGAATCTTTTTTGTGAATATTTAAGTGGATGGAGTTTATAGTCACACCTCATATGAAATGAGAATAAGTATGGTCTTTAGTTATTTCACTGCCAAATCGGTTCTGCTATGCACAGCAGAAGGAGCAAGCATGAACTCCATGTTCTACAGTAAGTACTGTAGCAGAATAAGCTTACCAACATAAAAATAACACGTAAACATGTAGAACCAGCTGTTGTTTTAGGAACTATCAAAACAATGCAGACAGTAGATGAAACCAGTCTATTAATGCCCAACTCTAATCTTTGAGGATACTTTAAAAATATGTCTTTAGCACTTATTCCTCTCCTCAGTAGGCACGGTTGTTCTGCTGAAGAATTCCCAAAGTCATGGCACTGTTTTCTACTTAAATAATTAATGTGCCACAGCAAAGGTAAATAAATGTTTCCTAGAAGTTAAAAGTGTATGTTTTGCAAGAAGTGACAGACATTTCATTCTTAATCAGTTATCAAATACACCACTGGGGCAGGAGAAATACAAGTACAGTTGGTTCTACATAATGGTGCAAACTTTCTCTGAAGTAACTCAGATGGGTTTCCCTTCCTGTTACAGAATAAACTTATTTAATCCCAGGCTAGACTTCTTACAGCAGCCTTTTCCCCAAAAGAAAGTTCTGTATAACTGAACTTGGTGTGGTTAAAACTGTGGCTGCTGCCAGCACTCAAGGAAAAAGACAGTCACTAGGGTATGCATCAGCTGTGTTGCTCTTGTTGCTCTGAGCAACTCTGCTTCTGCCTAAGAAGTATTCAGTGGCATGGCTGCTGATGTTCCTTGCACTCACAGCTCCGTACTTAGAGATAAAAGAAAACCTGTACTTTTGCTGGTTTTGTGTGTCTTGGTGATCTGGTTTTTGCTGTTGTTTCATTTCAGCCCTCCAGCATCCTGTACATCCATAAGACTTGTCCATGCATTTTCTGGCCCTGTATTTTGTTTCAGACCATTGTAATTACTTCCACAGATCCCATGATTCCCCTGCCTTTTCAGCCATGGGATTTTGTACCTCTTTCCTTTTAGCGGTTATATGTGTTGATTTGAAATGCATCATGTGGCATCTGTCCTCATCATTTCTTGAAGTAGTGCCAGGACACCAATACCATAGTAGCAGTAGCAAGTAATTTGTCTTCATGGAAAGATGCTGAGAAATAGACAGAAGTGCAATAAGACAGAAAATGGAGAAATTATTATTGAAAATTCAGTCTTAGGACTGAGAGGGAATGATTAATTAAGCTGAATATTTGGAAATCTGCTTAAATTGTTTATAGCTGTAGCAAATTATTCATGAGCAATTTGGAAAAAAAAGCTCAGGATCATGCTGACTTTATGCTACACCTGAAATTTGGTTTAGGCATGTTTCTAACCTCTGAAAATATCTGCACAAAATATCCCTGGACCAGTAGCAAACAAAGTTGTGTCACAACGTTTCAAATTTTTTAACCATTCAATAGTAACGTTAGAGTAAATAGAAATAATTAAAAACAACCAAACCAAATCTTATTCTTGCAGCAAGTAAAATTTACATGCCAGCTCTGTACAATGTGGTGAAACTTTATCTTTTCATCTTGCAGAAATTACTGCTGCTAGAATGCACTCTTTGATGAGAGTGGAGGATCATTTGGGAAACAAAAAAACCTCTACCTCTCATAAATTTTGCTATTTGCTTTCAAAAAGAAAAAAAATCAAATTATTAAAATACAGACTTTGAGAACAAGTGGCATACAAGTCACATTTGGGGGCTCCTTTTTAAAGCAAACATTGATTTATTCCTTACAAGCCGTAAACGATATAAAGCTGCCTACATATCACTGTACGTTACCTACGATATAAATCCTTTCAATTTTACTGTACTATGACATAGTAGATGCAAGATAATGCTGACCAAGCATATGCCACTCTAGTAACAGAAACTGAACAGTGGACATGGATATTCTTGCAGTGTGCATATTCTTGAAATAAGGAACCTTCTTTTTCAGGATGCATTACTTCTTCCTCCAAGCATCTAGTTAAGCAGCTGCACGCAGACCTCAAATCAATTTTTATAACAAAGGAGAGGACACAGAAAAAGGAATTTAAAGTAAGTAGTCAATAAAAAGTAAGAAGCAACCTTGAAGTGAAATAAAAAGCCAAAAGGATGTTAGAACTTCAAAACAAAATCAGGCCTCCTCTTCAATGTGTGTAAGTGAAAAGGATATTTGATCCTTTCTACATCCTTGAAGTACCATGGCTGAAAGTAATGCTTCATTAGTTCAAAGCGCTGTGTAAACATTAGCTAATGAAATCTCATAGTATCTCTGCAAGGCAAGGTCTATTTCTCTTACATGGCAGATAGGAAAAGAGAGATGTGTTTTCTTGTCCAAGGACACACTCCAAGACATGTATGGCACTGGAACACTTATTTTCTAGTCTGTGATAGTTTCTTTTATCCTACAGCGGTTTTTAGTCTACTTTAAGTACATATTAAGAATGCCTTAACTGTCAACAAATTACAGGTAGCAAAAATAAATGTCTTTATTGAAAATATTATATAAAATTTAGAACTAAAATTGCAATAATATAGCAGGTTTTGATCCATTAAAAAATGCAGTTTTCTTTCTTCAGTCCAATACATGCAAAATCAGAAATGTGGGGTCATAAATCAAATGCATTGTTTTTAGACTGTTATTGTTGTGCAAATATTCCACATGACTACACAGAACAATGTACTTCACTTGATAGTTCATAGACAAATCAACTACAGGCAGATAAGGTGCTAAATATATTAGACTAAGTTGAGCTGATCTCATAGAGTGTTAATTTGGGTGTGAAACTGGATGGACAAATGCTTCAAATCAAAGTTCCAAACTCTGTAAGAAAACAGCTCAGGATATAGCTCAGTTCTGCAAAGTTTCTAGGTATAGTTCAGTGAACTTGGTTTTTGTAGAAAACTTAAAGCCAGAGAAGTGGGCCTGAATAATAAGTTTGCTTTGCAGAATTTAGGTAGCTCAGTATGCTAAGGCGTGGTTAATCCTGAGAAAGACTACAAAAATTATTTCTCTCTTTCTTAATCCCTATTATATGAATATTTCAAATGATCAAATATTACTATATTGAAAAGAACTGCTGTGTTTGCTGTATTTGTCGTATAGTCATATCTTGAGTTATGTGCATGTGGCCTCAGGCTTTATTAGGCAAATATATAGGTATTTCTGGGCTATGAGAGTATAGGTTAATTCCTCATATGAAAGCATTGCAGTGTCGGCTTTGTCCCTTTCTCATCTGAGTTACTTTTATGGAGACGATTTTCTATACTGCTAATTCACCTGAATGCCTGCCATGAACCCCCAGTGGTAGTCACCACTCTTGTTGCCACTCGCTGGGGACAGAGCAAGGACTGAACTGATGTATCAATAAAACCACACTTTGCACCCCTCAAGTAGCTTGCAAGTGCTGGGGTTAAGGCATATGAGTGCCTGAACGCAACTCCTGACAGCAGTTGAATGGGTACAGTATGGTGTGCCTAGCACTTGTCTTGAGCTAGAAACCCATCTGCAGACTTACAAGTCTTTACGTGTATCCTGGTATGATATACAAACGTGAATTAAGCGTGGCCAAAGTACACTCCAGGGTCCTGCAGTACATGGCAGCTCTGGAAAAGGCTGCAGAGTCCCAGTCCAGGTGAGGAATCAGACAGCCATTTCCCCCTTCGTCATCCTCAGACTCTGGCAGGGGGTGGAGGCTGACAAAAGGACACTTTCCTACCCTATAGGAGCCCCCATGGTGCCTTGTACCCTCACAGTCCCATGCCAGTGGCAGAAATAGAGCATGCCCCAGCCTTGGGGGTGTATGTGTGCCTGTGGGTGAGGCTGTGCGTACAAGTATGTGAGAGATATATGTACACATATATTTATATACATATATATACATACACACACTCTTAAAAAAATAATAATTCAATGCTAACAGATACTCTACAGTGAATATTGACTGAAGTACTCTGCAGCATGCTAGATTCAAAAATTCACCCTTTAAAACTAGCAGACATAGAGACTTCTGTGGGATTTTCTGAGAGAAACATCATTAAAGGCTAATAGGAAGTTGGAGCTGAAGACCTTGAAGAGAAAAGAAATTGGAATTTCAGCACTGAGAATAGTCAAGAGAAGAGAAAGTAGAATAAAAAAAAAAAAAGAAATATAAACATTCAGTCTTTTCTCAGGACTCATCTAAGCTACTGCATATAAAGCATGTGGAATATATGTCAGAATTCCTCAACACGCAGAATTGTTTTTTCATCTTAATGCTTTTTTGTTATTTGCTTTGTTTCATTTTCCTTACGTTTCATCAGGATTTTTTCCTAAGTTAAGAAATGTTAAGTGATGCCATTGCACATATAGATAAAAGTGACCAGTGACATTTGCTATGAAAGCAGGCCTTTTATAAATAAATATATTTATAAATCTTGTAAATCTTTAAGACAGAGAGGAGGAGATTTGGGGGAGAAAGAGAACAGGCATGCAATAGTGAACTAAAACATTGAACTTTTTAATGAAGTTTTTATGCAGTAAAAATGAGGACCAAACCTGAAGTTGAAAAATATCAGCATCTCTGCTTTCAGAGGAGTTTTACTTACTGACAGCATTTGAGGACCTGTGTCATGAACTGTATGTTACACCACCACAAACTTTCAGAGCTTTGCCCCTTACTGCAGGTTCAAACTATTCTTAAAATAAAAAGGTTGTTTTAGCACGGTTTACATATTAATAGGACTTCCTGAGGGTGACCTTTTAGAGTCCTTTCAAAGCTGGCCATATTTACTGTCTCCTTTGGACCATCTAGCCCTCTGAACTGCTGCACGCATGCATCTCCCTGATGCTTCTGCAGACAAATGACTTCTGCTAGTTACCATGGGGATATGAGCAAGGACCATGAGATGCATAGCAACAATGCTCCTATTTTTGCCATTTTTGTTTTCGTGACAGGGAAAGAGAAACTGCAATGTATGCTAGAGTTTTTTTCTTTCTGTTTATCTTTTTCTCACATGTACACATAGAAAAATTTGCTCTCTTTTAGTTAAGACATAATAGATATATGTTGCATCTTCAAAAGCAAAACATGAAATCTGATTACTATGTTTTCAGGTCCCTAAAGGAATAACAGGAAATGATTACAAGAACTATTATACTTTTGAAATACAAACTTCTTCAAGAATCTCGAGGCAGTAAAAGATACCTGAATTATGCCACTTTTTCACAAAAACGAGAAGAAAACAAACTTTGGATAAAATCAAGTATACATACACACAGATATGTCTTGAGAAAGAGATATCTGGTCTTTAAAAGAACAAGGACTATTCTACACTACAGTTGCATAAATTGGACAAGCATCAATGGAATGGATCGAGGGTTGTGTTCTTGATTTGGGTTTCTTTTTAGAAAAGAAAGAGTGGTCTGGTAATTTTAAAAATAGGCAGGTCTTAGCTTAATGTTTTAAGTGAGAAGTTACCAGCTGTGCTCTCCAGATTCTGTTTCTCTCTCCTCCCCTCACCCCTTTTTTAAACTTACTCTTTTCCCTCTCAGGTCCTTTCTATATCAGTAGTAATGAATTTAAGCATTGTTAAAACTACAATTTTCCAAGGAGACAAGTCATTCAGTAACAAGACAGAAATCAATGTTGCTTAGTCACATGCTATTTCTTCATTCTTTTATATAATTAGTATGAAAACCTCAATTTTATTAGATACCATTTTAATAGGTAGATCTAATTATGTTCTCAAAGGATAAAGACAATGAAGACTTAAACTCTGCTACTGGCACAATTCAAGCTGTCATAGCTTGCTATGCTCATGGTCCCTCCTCCACTGAATCCTTAGATGATCAAATGCTCTGTCATTATTTTTGTGCTAGTATTCAGCTGGTATCATTTTATAAAAACATTTCATTCTGCAAGGACTAGGTTGCTCTAAAAGTCTTTGAGACGCAAAAGCAATGAATAACTAATTAGGTCAATAAGAAGACATGGCAATTTTTAACTGCCTACATGATGACACTGATGTAGAAATACCCTGACTTGCGATTTCTAGGGCAGCAGGAGTTGGTTTGGCAAAAGAGATAAACTTCTCCCTGTGCTTTGAGAAGTGCACAGAAGAAAGAGCAAGCACCTGAGACACACACTAACAATCTCCTGTTGAGGAGTGTTGTGGACATAATCCCAGAAACCAGCCCTTTGAGCATCTTCATCTCTCATGTATGCGTGGGGGAGGGCCCCTATCCCAGCAGACAAATACCGCAAGGCAAGAGCCTGAGGCTGTTTGCAAAGAAGTGGCATATATAAGGGGCAGCAGAGGACAGTGTGGGTAGTTCATGTCAGAGTGAATCTCAATTTTCTTTTCTAATAGTGTTTGATTAATACTCAGCAGCAGGAAGACACAGTAGTAGTCCTGCTGGATAATCTGAGTATTTATTAGGGCCCATCTAGAGCTATGAGCATTAGGTAGGTCCAGAAGTAACTGCAGCTTTGTAGCCGTCTGCACCATATTCTAGGGTTAAAATAATCTTCCACCACAGAGTCTCACACGACCCATCCCCGTCCCTCCCTTCCCACCCTCAGCACCCATCCAAGAGGTCCCCTGCCAGCAACTAGCTGATGGAAATTTTCAAAGCCAACCAAAGAAGACAGTAGCTATGGAACTCCCAGGAAAGCTAACAGCATTTCAAATATGCTTTTCCAAGTAAAACGCTTTACTTCCCCATGCTCTTGATTGTTATCTCACAGTCCTTCTGTCCCAGTCCAATGTCGGGGGAGGATTCGATACAATCCCAAGGACGAGATTAAGACGCAAACGATGTCAAATGCCATACAACCCTTTGACTTTATTTCAGTGAACAAAGGGGTGAGGACCAGGTAGGGATATGGGGTGAAAAGAAAGAGAGAGGGGAAAAAGAGCAAAAGAGCGGGCGACAGAAAAGAGAGAGAAAGAGTGTGCTTGGGCAGGTGAGAAGAGGGCCACGTGGGGGAACTAGCTGCCACTACTCCAAGTCCGGCGTTATCCCATCGATCAAAGGTCCAGCCAGTCCAGCCTCTGTGTCCGCAGGAGCAGCTTCCAAGGAGTGTGCGGGGTAGGAGGCGAAGAAGAAGAGAAGGGAGAGAGCCACGTGGGGGAACTAGCTGCCACCACTGTGAGTCCGGAGTTATCCCGTCGATCAAATGTCCAGCCGGTCCAACCTCTGCGTCCGCAGGAGCAGCTTCCAAGGAGTGCGCGGGGTAGGAGGAGAAGAAGAAGAGAGGGGCCCTCAAAAGGCGCACGCGGTCCTTTTATAGGGCCATGTACATGCACAGAACGTATCTGCGTACGTGCAGTTTGTGCTTCTGCTTTTCGCGCCCTGGTCTCTGCGCAGGCATGCGTGCAGTTCATGGTCCCGCCTTTTGCGCCCTGGTCTCTGCTTTTCGTGTCCTGGTCTCTGTGCAGGCATCCTATGGCAGTTTCGTCAGGGGCTGGATGTCGAAGCCAGAAGATGGCGGTATAACGGCAATGTGGAGACAATTCTGATTCCATAACAGTCCTCGACACCTTCTAAGTGGGACATTAAACCCTGGAAGTGAAATCCAACTGAATATCTTCAGTCATCAAGGGGGCGCGGGTCAAACAGCAAACGAATGGAACAATGGAAATTAATCTGATGATATTATTGGACAATATAGTTTGATTGCAATTACATGAACACTAGCAAACTATGTATATATGGCAGATTTTCCACCTCTTTATTTAAATAAGAGCTACATTTATGATATCCCATAGAGGATCATAAATATTCAAGGACCTAAATTTTCATTAGTACACTAGCAAGTAAATTTTCAGTGATACACAGGGATTTAACTGCATGAGTCAAATTAATGTTACTACTTTGAAAATTTAATTCCTATGAACTTGTAGAGAGAGGATGGGAAAAAGATGAAAAAGACTCTGTCATAATTTTAGGAAGATGACAGGCAAAAGTTTGTCATCACTTTGGCATTCTGGTACTTTAATTGATAAAAGAACAATTTAAATCACATCTTCAAAAGTAAGCTCCATCTTAGGCACAGACACAGACAGTGATATTCCATCAAGTTTCTGCTGCACGTTACTAGACAATGTACTAATAGGCCTTTTCCTTTCCTGTAAATATTAACAGTAGGCCAATCCTGCTCGTCTTCTGGGAAGAGTATAGTGGGAGCTCTTGGTCTTAAAATTAGAAATCAGACTCTGTATTTAGGGTCTGGAATTTCCAACTCTGGCAGTGGGATTTTTTTTTTTTTTTTTTTTGAGAGCTCAGTCCCTTTTGGCCAGCTGTTAAGTTACATTAATGAGAGCAGAAAATTCTGTCTTTCTCTCATGAAAAGAAAAATATTTATTTATGGGTGGCAGAATTTTAATTCAATAAAGATTAACATTTTTTCATGCATAGTATTACCAATATGTTTTCTCTTTCTCTGAAATATGTTTAAAACAAATTTTATATTCATATCATATTTTTCTATTATGTCTATAATATAACATATGAAAGCAATCACAGTTTAGTTAAATATGTATAGTTTTTCTCAAAGAATACATTGAAGATTGTGACAATTCATGCATCACTGCTAATTTTGTAGTTCATCTGGGAGGAACAAGGAAAACCAGGGGAGAAGTCCTTGCACTGAGTTTAAAAACTTACAGACTCAAGAGGTTAAGAGGGGACTATGCTAACCAATATATACTTTGCGTGGGCATCACTAGAGAAAAGATCCAAGGTGAATGGACATTATAGGCCTGATTTCAGCGTATGGGTATATGTGAAACTGCAAATTCACAGTTGCTTGTTCAGTTGGGCGTAGGTCCTTGGAGATAAAAAGAGCAATTAAAGAAGATGCAGATAGTTCTAACACAGTTGTTTCTTTGCATCAGTCTCTGCTGTAGAGTGGCATTTTCTCTGTTGGGCTTGGTTTTCGTGTCAATAGTGATGAGGAGCTCTTAACGATTGAGTTATAAGAAAGATGCTGAAAGAAACTGATAATTGAAAAGCTTCAAGTCAACAGGCCT
Source organism: Nipponia nippon (assembly GCF_047370975.1). Taxonomy (NCBI): domain Eukaryota; kingdom Metazoa; phylum Chordata; class Aves; order Pelecaniformes; family Threskiornithidae; genus Nipponia; species Nipponia nippon. Next base: position 40,101,970 of record NW_028262336.1, on the reverse strand, counting down.
AAATGATAGACACCATAGAAGTGAGAGGAAGCTTAAGTTTGAGGGGACAGAGCAGCTAACAAAGTGCGCAGGCTTTAATTAAAAATGCCTACTATATCAGTAACTTAGAGGGTGACAAATTTTATGCCTCTAATTAAAAAGGCTTCAGAAGTGATCCAACAAGTTACCAATGAATAAACATTGCATCTGTATCAGAAAAGTAAAACAATAAACACCTGAAAGATCAGGATGTGATAAAGCCTAACTTGCAGAGTTTTCTGAAGAGTCTCACTGATGTGCTAAAATTCAGTGAGTGTCACCAAGTAATAGATAGCAGTCAATTTTTTCAGTCCTTTGACAAGGTCCTGCACTGGAAATTAGTAAGGAAAGTAAATATTTGTGAACTCAGGCATCACTGGTGATCAAAATTGTCTAAGAGACAGAAGAGAAAGTCTAGAATTAAACTGTCAGCTTTTGCTGTGGGAAAAACACAGAGTGCCTCAAAATCCCATCCTGAGATCAGTGTTTTCTGGCATAGTCATGGTCTGGAATAGGGGACCAGCAAAGTAAGCAGGTTGCAGAAGTTATGCACACTACAGAAGAGCAGAGAGGACTGTGAGGAACTTCAGGGAGACCAGACACTAAGCTCACAGAGGCCATCCTTATGTTCATTAATGTTGGAGCACGGAAATATACAGTAGGAAAAAAAAGTTAGACTCCTCATATACTTTAAACAATTTCAAATTAACTTTCCTCCTGCTTCAGGGAGGAAGGATGCAAATGCAAGGAAAATGAGAGATGGCAGATTATAAATTGGTAAGTGGAAATATCTGCTCAGAGAATTTTTCAATAGACTATGGAACTCATTGCTGCTGCAAGTCATCAAGGCTGAGAGTTTATCAAGATTAAAGATGCTCCGACTTGCATTTTACAAAAACAAATTAAGAAAATAACCCTTGTACAGAATTATAGTGGCTAATTCTAAGAAAAGAGAAGCAAAGAGATGAAAGGGATTTAACCTTGTGTTGTCTTGCCCTTGTCTTTAAAGTAGTAAATCTGCCTGCAGTTGGGTCTTATATTCTTCACAGCAGTAACTAGTTGTGCAAACAGACTGGTGTTTCTTGATCCAGAAAATAATTTCTGTAATCTTTGCATTTTTTTTCAGCTTCTTTTCTGGTTTCTCAAATTCATGTGTTCAAATAGAGGAGGGAGTGGCAAAGTCAAGAGAGTTCAGAGAGTTAAGATAGACCTTAATTTTTTTTTCCTTTTTCACTGTCTGACTGAAGGGTGATCAACCCTTGCCGTCACAATTGCAACCACAACTGGGAAACCGAGCAAGTGGGGAGTGAAAGGAAGATTAATTCTAAACTTGGTCTCTGAAGAAATAGGAATATCACCAAAGGGATCTGGGTCTAGAGTTCAATGGATAATCATAAAATGTTCTAAGGCAGGAACCAGTGCCCAGTGAAAGTGGGGATGTTTAGACATGGGATTTGAGGGGCAACGAAAGAGTGAATTATGACAGGGAAGGACCCAAGATGAGGCATAATGTATAATGAAAACATTGCCAAAATAATGATAAATAGATGTAGAGACTGGGAGAAGGTGAGTCTGGGGCTAGATAGAAATACAGCCATGAGAAAACGAGTTTTTTAAATGATAGTTCATTCTCACTTCTGTCTTTGGAACCTTGATTTATTTTATTTTCATGTGCCTGCTTGCCACCTGAAGGCTCCTCTACCTCCCTGTGCCTTCTGTTCTGAGATTGTGACAAGCGTGGAAGGTACTTCAATTAGAGAAAAAATGAGGTACAAAGCTGTGACTGTTTTTCTCCCTCCCATAGTGACTAGCACATTTTAGGAACCCAAACCTGGGGAAGATGGGAAAAATAAAAAGATGTTTTAAATGTATGCAGAGAGAATCAGAACTGCCCTAGACAAGCAACGGAAAATTTCCTAACATTAATCTACACAGCAAAGAAGATTATTTTGCCAGTTTAGTTTTAAGTGCAAAATCTTTCATACACCTCCAGAGAGGCTCTTTACTGGCAGAACAGTAATATAAAGATGCTAATGTGTCAAATCAAAATGTCACTCCCCTCCCCCTTATACAGATTCATTTCTGTCCCTCTCTTTGGCTGCCTCCCTCTGCATTTTCCAAGTTTAATCTGCAGTTTGACTTCAAATGCAATAATTCACTAGCTCTAGAGATGTGCTTAAAGGACTGCGTATAATTGTAATTCTGAAGAGATTAATACCTTCTATTGATCTCCTATTTGTTCATTTATCTTGGCAGCATGTAGTATTTTGTAAGAAAAGGAAAAATGATTTGTTTCCAAAATGGTCCTGGTTTATTGCCTATTTGTACAGCTTTTAGAACTCATGTGTTTTCCTAAAAACACTGTGGTAGAGCATGTAGAGTAAACATATGTTTAGATCTATTGGTTACAGTTGACAGCATATAGAAAAAGCTATAGTCTAGAATGAAAGCCTGCAGAAGTGTCTATTGATTTGAAAAGACAGGCTTTAGCTATTAAAAATAACCCTTGCTGTGCACATGCACTTTTTGTCCCAGTTCAATGCCTACATCTTACAGGCAACATGGACGTCTCCTATACCATAAACTGTGCTGGTATTTCATAAATGGACACTAATTTTCTGGAATGTATAGCATGTGCTAACAGAGGTGAACTATGTATTAATTTGGTAAACAACTCTTATCACTAGGGCCATTTATCTGCTCATTGGATTAGCGTTTTTTGTTTTTTTTTTTAAATAAGCACTTAAAATGCAAATGGAAAACTAATATGAAACAACAGGTTTCATGATATCTTTCAGGATGGACAGAAAGAGCTTGACTTAAAAAATAAGGGATAGGGTAGCATCTGCAGATACTTACATGTGTTTGGCTTAAATGTGCCAAAAAAGTAGACACCATAGCGTGAAACTAGGAACTACATAAACCATTAAGGGAAGCACTTTCAAGAAGGGTTGCCTTGATTCTGTGAAATGCTGAATGCCTGTAACTCCAGTTTATTTAAATAAGAACTGATGCGATGCAAGCCCTTGCAGTGTATCTAAGTCTTTTTCACATAAAATAGAAAATGTCTCTTTAGTTACATAGCATATATCTGTGCTGTTTTTGTAAAAATACGTATCTCAGCCTTCAGTGAAGGAAGACATGTTTAAAGGTACAAGCATACATAACATAGATTTAAAAGGTTGATACTGACGATTCCAGACCTGGAGAATTTAGGAATATATTAATAGATGTAGGCATACAAATAAAAGTGGTCACCACTTAATATAGTCTGCTAAATCTTTTTAGAGATATAAAAAGAAAATCCACTATTTGAACAAAAAAACCCGTCAGCACCATAATGAAAATATTTAGATTGCTATAATATCAAGAACCAAATAACTTCTACAGAAAATGACAATATGCAGTCTCGCAATGCATTCAAAATTCACTCAGCCACTCCAAAAATAACTTGCTCTATGTGCATTTAAAGTGAATTTCTGGAGCTCTATTGCACTGATTGTTAATACCTACCCCCTCACTATGTGTTATGTACTAAATGAATCCACCCTTCAGTTATAATATTGAGGTAATATGATTTTGGTCTATGATTTATGTATAGAATATCTATGCATAACACTGCTAGTTCAAGATGTATTCAGAAAAGAACATAATTTGAAACATCTGTGGGTTTGTAAATTTAAGCTAGAAGCTTGTGAAGTTTTTCCAGTTAACATGATACTTGCAGAAAGATAGGAAAAAAGTATATGTATTGTTGGCTGGCACAGGCTGTGTCTGCATTAGCATTCTGGACCATTTTGCAGAGCAATTTTGGCACATGAGAACTGGGTATATTTGAGATGAAATTAAACAGGAATCCCTGATTCAGGTGCAGATCTAATGCACTACAAACCCTAATGGGCTTTAATCAGTGATATGGGCTCAGGACAATTTCAAATCACATGCATGGTGCGGACATTCAGTTCTGCAGACCAGGCTAAATGTAGCCTAAAGTAAAGTGTGCAAATTGCATAGAATATTGGGGGTCCAGCATCAACCACTTTGATCTAATTTTATGCTCCTACTGAGCTAACCTGCTTGCTAATTTAGGCATAGCCATATATTTGCTTTCAGATCATCAGTGGCTTCCCTATTAAGGCCAGAAGCATAAATCAAATGAAAATAACAGAGATTCAGAATTAAACAAAAGCTTTCATAGTTTTAGCCACCTTTTTCTTTTCATTAAAACTTCACGGAAGCAAGACCAGGTATAATTAATAAAGAAGTCTTTTCTCAGCCAGGATTATTCTGAGGTATAAGCCTGATTAGTTTTCATCTGTTCTTTGACTCATTTCTTGTCAGTTATGTAGAGTCAATGTATAAAAAATTTACTGGTTTTCCTTTCCATTGAAAAACTGAACTACTGAGATGAGAAAGCATAGGTTATCCAGACCCAGAAATTTACATTCAATGAAGTGTTCTATTACTAAAAGAAAGGGGGGAGGTGGATTTAGGAAAGTATTAATATGAATTTTGCTATTGTTCCCATATAGCAAGCTTAAAAGAGAATGACAAAACTGAGCACAAAGACTTATCAATGCAACATCCAAAAGCCTTTTCTGTATAAGCTAATCAGTAATACAAAAAACCAGAAAGATGGAGATGTCTTGAGGCAGTAAATTAGATTTTTCCGGGTGTTCTTTTTATGTACAGAACATTTCCAGTGTCAGTACATGAAGCTTTTAAACATTAAAGCACTGCAACCCCCATTAACAGCATTATTGTGTATGTTTTCAAAAGGTAAATGCCTGCCTTTTTATTTCTAATTTCACTTCATGTTTGACTTGGTGAGATGATATGAACTGTGGAACTAAATTTCACAGATGGTAATAGTGACTAGCTCAGGTGTAAGAATATGTTACTTGCTTCTGTTCACAAATAATTTATACAGGCTGTAATCTAGCATGGTTAGTTGATGAATATGCTAGTAACCAGAAGGAAGAGTTGACAATTTTTTACTCTTTAACAAATAAAATTTTTGCCATCCTTTTGAAACCAGTGATTCAGCTGTGGTGCTTTAAATGTTCAATTAAACTATTCTCTAAATCTTAGTCACATAAATATAACTTGTATTTTTCCTTTATTAGCCTCTACTCTCCATCAACATTTTGCA